>NW_027526425.1:1155797-1528629 GCF_048455015.1 Haemaphysalis longicornis | reverse complement strand
TGTGGAAGGTTTGCTGAGCTAAGCAACATCCTTTTTTTTCTCGCCATTACAGGTCTTATGCATGTCATTCACTAGCTCCCTTTGTCAACGAGGAGCGTTTTTTCATCTCAAAGAACACAGCATATTTATTTGTCACCCGAGATCATCAAGAAACCTTTTTCACTACATTTTGGTCATCCTTTATTATTTTCTTGTGCCGTTTGCAGCGCCTGAAAGAAAGAAAGCGCGTAACGTTTATTCCCAACCCATGCCTACTTCAACTCTTGTGATCATAAATGCTTCGATGCCCCAGACGCTTTTAAATGCATAAATTTGCATTGTGTTTCTATTATAGTGTTACGGTTTTCTTTTGGCGCCAGTAATTCGCTTATGTACCATGTTTTTGCGTGTTAAATAAGGGTTATTCTATACACGTTACCTGTGAGCTTAATTCCTCGCTTTACGTGGGCATGGTTTCTGTCAAAGCATTTTTGTAGCGTTTGTAGCGTTTTTCTCGGCTACGTTTTTTCACTTGATGCTCTCTTGAGTGAAAATAAACTATACTTTGCTCTGCTTTGTCCGCACTCAGATGCCTAGCGAGTGCTCCAATACACTGCAAAAATTTGGAGCTTCTCTGTGGAATTTGCTATTCACTTTACTTACAAGAGAGAAAGCGTTTATTCATACTTCAGCAGGCAGTGTTGAATCTCAGATGCAGCTTCCATAGCGCCTGTATTGCCTATTACTATCGAGTTTCCTCTGAAGAAAAATTTTCTCCCCCACGCAGAGTTTTAGCTGTCTTAAGGGTTTACGTTCCTTATTGGTGAAGGATCTTCCCCATCAGTGTGCCTCTCAACTAATCTTTAGCGACATGAATTTCGGGACACCACACCATAGTAAGCTGTGTGCTAAAATCAGCACACTGGTCTTTCCCTTTCTGTTGTTTTCTTTGCTATAAGAGTAACAAAACTATATTTATTACCTTTTTTTATATTTAGCAAATTTCGTAGTTCTTTACCCGAGGCATGGCATATTTCACGGTTGCCAGTACACAACCTGTTTTGGCTGTCAGTTCCCACGGCGTTTAGAACCTCTGGAGCTGAAGGAACCTCAAGATTTTTTCCCCCGCAAGAATACTTTGAGAGCATTCATGAGCTTACGTGTGTTCTTCGTCTCTTATTGTCTTTGCAGCTACGCCAGAAGGATTTGCTCCAGCTGATGATCGACGCGAAGGAGTCGCGCGTGGATGTCAACACGGTCACGTCGGATCAGTTAACAGCCGCTGAAGACAACGAGCGGGAACTACCCGCCGGCCCAGTTAGCGGTGTGTTGATAACAGCATTTGCACCTTGTTGAGAGGAGGAGAAAGAAGCGTACAACACCTTGAGGGTTTGCTTTCGAGTGCTATGGCCTCATTCATTTCAATAGGTTACCAACTCGTAAACATAAAGTGCATTGTAGTCGTGTACGATAATAATTGGCTTTGATAATTAGGCGTTATTCACAAACCACCTGAATTTTTGAGACAATTACTACACCCTTAAAAGTCCGTCGGTCCGCTATTGTACAATGCAGCTGACGGACTGATCAATCCATTAAAAGAGGAAACCAGAATAATAACTAGGCATACGATTAGACACAGAGAATAATTCGTGCTGTGATACCATGCAAAGGAGGAGCAAGAGTTCTCTTTTCTTAAGCTCCCTGTTCAGATCACATTGCTAGTCAAATCATAAACCAATCCGCGTAACTCCTTAACGCGCTCTCTGAATCAGAGTGATTGAAGATGTAGATGCACCATCTGAAGAAAGACCTGAAAATATTTCTGCGAGTCTAGGCTTAGCAGTGAAACAGTAATAAAGGGAAGACTTACGACAATTCAGTCGTTATCTATCGATTTTTCATTTATGAGCATTTTTGTACACATTTTATTACACCCGACTTCCATTAAACGACACGACATTACAGTTCCATTAAAACAACATTTTGAGAATCAGAAAGCGGCTGTTTGTATCGTCGCTAATTATACCAAGCTTATGTTCTTGCGCGCTGAATAACACGCCAGAGTGGAAGAGTCCGCTCTTCTGAACAGTACATTTTCTGGATAAGGTTGCAATAAACACTGGATGCTGTAATCTTGCGGTTATTTGTAATCTCTTGTGCTATCCGCTAAAAGATTCCTCACATTTTAAAGGTACCCACAACCAGCCCCTACATGTTTGCAAACGTTGGCTTGTAAAATGTAAAATGTGCCGTCAAGATCTTAGAACACACGGGAAAAGGTCGACAAGGCGAACAACATTCACGCAGCTTCAGTCAATGCATCCGGTCCTTGAGTGCCAGTTGGGCGACATTTTCATTTTACAACTCCCAGGCATAGGACCAAAATATGTGCGTAACTTAATTTTCCATGCCCGAAACAATTCGAGAATTGAATGCTGCGAATGTAGTAACGGCGTTCGGCCATTCATTGCGGCTTAAATAAAATCTCATCACACAGCTTGAAATAACCATGGCTGATATAGATTGGGTGCGAGCACGCACACACAAAATCCAAGTACTGAACACCTATGTGATAGCAAATAAGTGCTCCTGGTTGGATCACAACCAACAACGGCTGTAGTTTTTAACTCGATTCCCATAAAGCATCCAATGTTTCGGCAGAGCAATTTTTTTACTTGTGAAACCTGCATGTAGATGGTGTGCTTGTATTGATCAGCAATTTTGTTTTTTGATAAGCACCGCGTTCGTAATACAGGAACTACTGGAGGCCGCCTGGCCAGCTTCAACAAGGCTGTCATGGACGACGACGACGTCACCCAGAATGCGTTCTTCATCCTTGTGGCTGGGTAAGCAGCTTTCTCCGTTCATGAAGCACACCGAAGGTTTTCACCGAAGGTCTCATTGAGTTTCAACGGTACTCAACGTTTTGAATGCGAATAATATTCCCTATGCAATTTTTGCATTTTTCGCAGACTCCAAAAGTGGGCACTAGGCCTAGTCCCCAACAGTTCTAGAGACCACCCTCTAGCCACTAAAGATTTTTTTATCTCTACCTTTTAGTTCTAAATTTTTGTAACATTTCAAAGCACAAAAAAATGCCGTAAAGTGGGCACCGGGACGTAAAAAATAGGTTTAGGGCAATTCGTTTAAGCTTTAACAAGTTTTGTGATGGCATTGCGTATCTAGTTGCGGTAATCTAGAGCAAAGTTTCTAAATAGCCTTTGTGTGCAAATATCGGCTCCATAATGAACCATCTCAGTAACGTCGCACTAGTGTTCAGTTAGATGCTTGGCTAACAACATTATTTAATTTCAAGCAAAAAAAAAACAAAATAAATCACAATAATTATCAACTTAATTTTCATTCAGGCACCGCCAATGACTAAAAAACCGTCACAACCACCTCACACTGAGAAGCAGCCTCACTGGATGCCTTACCAAATTCTCTTTTTTTCTTTCACTCTAAATCAACGATAATTACTATATTTATTTTCGTCCTGGTGCCATCTATGCCACGTATGTGCACGTGCAAGCCATTGAGTGCTGACCGACAGACTTGGCAATGTGCTGGTTGATTGTTGTGGTTTGTGGGAAAAGAAAAGGAAAGGAAGTGCACTGGGGATATTTTTGAGCTCGGCAGGCAGCTCAACTGCATACCGACTAGTGCAGGGGAAGGGAAGTAGAGGGGGAGTGAAAGGATAAAGTAGAGACAGATACAGAGAAGGAGATTAAAAAGAGGATAAAAATAAGAGATTAAGGATAAAAATAGGGGTACAAATTAAGAATAAGGATAAAAATAACATGTGCTGTCAGTCCAGGCACATCAGTCAATCACTGCAACCTCGGCTACAGCCGCTGCGTGAGGCCGGGCGTCCCCATATAATGGAGCAGATGCGTGAAGACATCCCGTTGGGTTGCAGCAGGCCCGTTCGGGGACAGAAGGTCCTTCATGCCGGTTTTGGGAAGGCCTCGACGCGGCAGCGCTCGGTGGAGCGCTGCTCTCGAACCCGCGTGATGGGGGCGGAACCAGAGTAGGTGCTCCAGCGTCTCTGGTTCCGAACAGGCCACACATCATAGAGTTTTATACTAATATACACTACACGGAAATCTGGCGCCACTGTCTAGAGGAGCAGCGCTCCACCGAGCGTTCCGTCATGTACCGGGCAGGTACGTTCCACTTATCCTTGGCATAGCTCACGAACAGGCTGAAAAGTTGCCTCTGGCTGCAAAAATGCAACAATATTACTGCAGAAGATAATTAGAATTGGTTTTGTTATAAAATAAACATCCAGAAAGGTGTATTTGTCAGGGAATATTTAGAAGCTTCATGCAAGGTCCAAGCCAAGGAGGCGAGGAACGTCGCTAGCCTCAATGGCGCCGCCCACGGCGGCCCGCGACTGCAGCGCCACATTTCCCTGTAGTATATATTAGTATGAAACTCTATACCACACATGTAGGGGAGCCCTTGCGCCCGCGTCGGTGCACGCACTCCGCCACATTGCAGCAGTCGAGCCGCATGCTGCTATGGCTTGCGCGTTACCATGATAACCACACAACGAAGGAGAAATAGCACATTTGAACACACATTCACATTTCCTGCGATATAATAGGTTTACCAGAGCCTGAAAGAACCTCATGACAGTAAAATTATTTAAATATCTCTCAGTGTCTACCTTAAGCATGTGCATTGTAACTTTCAGTTCTTCATTTTTTTTTCTTTCTGTTGCCCTATTTGTCCCGCTATTTGGGGCATCGGGTGAGCAGCTTCGAGACAACAAGCAACACAATGGCGCTGGTAACTCACATCCTCAGTCATTATCCGGCTGTTCAGGAGAAGGTACGAGAAGAATTGCTCTCCGTCCTGGACCCGAACGTACGTACTAGATTGTCATTTGAACACAAAACACGCTCATGCCATTTCTTTAAAAATTGCACGCAAAATTATGTGAAGACAGTTTTATTGAAGTATTTTTGTTAGTAGCAGCCATACCGAGCTCTTTGGCTGCTGAGGTGACATCTGGCGTTTGGATACAAGCTGACGAAATTCCAGTGTGCAAAAGAAAATTGTGGAGATTCACAGGAAGCCTCACCAAAAAATTACACCATCTTCCCGTAGGGGAACCCTGAGTAGTATGCGAAGCAGCCATTGGGTCGACTGAAGTTCCCATTAGTTTACAGTTCGTCCTTTCCGTTGATGTTCACCTTCGCGCGCCTTCGTTGTATCAGTATCTTCTTGACGTAGTTTGAATGAGTGAAGGACATAAGGCGCGTTCGTAGCACATGCTTCCGTCTCGGGCCTGGTGGCTTGGGGGCTGCCTTTTACAAAATGTTCAAAAGCTAAATCGCCACGGATTTACATCGATTGTTGGTCGATGCATACAAGGTAAACCGGATGCCCCCCTCCTTTTGCAGGACACACGTTGTTTTGGTACCAAAAACCGAGGATTCTGTTCAATTGCTCTCTATAACTTCTTACCGCCCAATTAGTCTTACAAATGTTGATTATAAAAAATGCATGAAGGTGTTGGCTAAACAATTTCAAACAGTAATGAATATCATTGTTGGCCCGCACCAACCCTGCAGGATTAAAGGAAGAACAATTTTCACTAATATACATACAATGAGAAGCATCCTAGAGTGTTGCGATGCGGGTAATGGACATGTCGCAATCCGCAAAAAGCGTTTGACCGTGTCGCACATGAACTTTTGTTTAGTATTTTGGACTACGTGAATGTGGGTGCTGTGATACTGTATGGGGTGAAAATGTGTTATCGGGATTGCTTTGCTAGTCTTATTGTCAATAAGCAAGTTACGCCAGGTATTCAGCTTCTATCGTCGGTTAAGCAAGGCTGCCATTTGAGTGATCTCTTGTTTGCATCTACTTGGAACCGTTTTGTTTAAAGATTAAGAACAGTGGAAAAATAAGTGGTTATAAGTTCTTTGAGAGCAAAGTAAAAGTATTAGCATATGCGGATGACATAGCCATAGTCTGCTGCGACAAAAAAAGTGTTCGAGAGGCAGAAAAGAAGCTGGGAAGTTTTGTAAACATACGGCTAGTGCTATAAGCTAGAAAAAGTCTCTAGGTTTTTGGCACGGGTAGTGGGAAGACACGCCTGAGATTTTTGAAAATATGCAGTGGACGTTAACTCCGGCCAAATACTTGGGCGTACAACTCAATAACTACAGGGAGCCTACCGAATTTTGGACTCTGGAAACAGAGCGCACAAGAGTTCAGACAACCAGGTGGGGTGGGAAGGATTTGTCGATGTTTGCACGAGCTACTGTGTGCAACTTATTTCTTGTAGCCAAAGTGTTCTATGTCCTTCAGGTGCTGTCCATGACGAGAGTTTCTGTTCAGAAGCTACACAGAGTGTTGGCGGGTTTTATTTGGGGATCGACTTGGGAGCGGACCATCCGCTCGAACCTGTTCCGCGCAGTTCAAAAAGGAGGCTTGGGGCTCTCCCACTTGTTTCTGAAGCAGATTGTGTCCAGGTTTTGTTTCTTAAGGGATCAGAATAATCTATTTCTACGTACTGTCATTCAAGTGCGCCTTCGTGATCACATACCTGAATTTGTTGTGTCCTCTTTTGGGGGTAGACGAACGAGTCTATGTGGTTTCATGCGCGATGTTGTATGGGCGTTCAAATTATTGAGAGTGAGATTTTCGATTGAGTACTTGAGCAATGGTACCACGCAAAAAGTTATATAAGGACCTCATTGATGTTATGTTACCCATTCCCCTATACAGGTCTATGTATGCAGTGGGATGGGAAGGTGATGTGCTCAAGAGGGTAAAGGGAATGCCCGTGCGCGCCTCCGTTAAAAGTTTCTTTTTTCAGCTCCACAGTCGCACGCTTCCTGTAAAGCCGTGGCTGCAGGAGAAAGGATTAGACATACATTGGAACATTACCTGTCGCATATGCTTAAAGCCAGAAACTATTGACCACATTTTTTTAGACTGCTCAGACGCGAGATTTCTCTGGGACATCCTACAGCGCACTGTTAAAAAGAACCTGCCCATAAACTCTTTCGGGATTGGTTTTCTGTCTGTGTGTGATACAGGAGGCGTGCCATTCGACATGTTTATGTTGATCAGCATGTACAGCTTGTGGCGCACAAGGATGGCGGACAGGCATGCCGATCCCAATGCGCCGCCCGCCAGAGAGTATTTCATTGGGAGTATGGTCAACATACGTGAGGTATAAAAAGCGCTAAGCGAACCACCTGAATGGTTACCAATGCTTGATGATCTTGTTCAACTGAAGAAATTTTAAAGTTGTGTTACCGCAAGAATGGCGAATGTTATAAAATCACTGTAACCTACTTTTTCGTTTGATACAAACAGTAATAAAGAAAAAAAAACAGGTTTGTAGCGCAGTGGGAAGAGCGCCATGTACCTGCCGTTGCGGCCAGAGAGTCATGGGATCGAAACCGGGCGCCGCCTAACTATTTCTTTTTATAGTGGACTGCGCTGACGTCAGCCCAAAAGCTGACGGGGCTGAAGAGACGCGCACACGCAGTAGAGTGCGGACAACGACAACGAGGGAGGGAGGCAGGGAGGGACACAGTCCCGAGCGTGAGATGCTTCGCATCTAATAAATTGTTTTAATCCCTTCATGCACGTAAATAAAATTTTTAGTTCGGCAACCTATATCCATCAAGTAAACAGTTCCGTGTATGTGAACGTCATCTGCAACAGCAATTCGCAGGGCCCGTGCGTGGTCGTGAATAAACATTTCATTCGTCCAACTACTGCGTATTGCATTGGCAAGAGGGACTTTCCGCCTAGAACTTAAATGGTACAAATTATACTACTAGGAAATATGGTTTGCAAAGCAACAATATTTCTCTAATAAAATGCTGTCTTAGTTCCCAATTTCGGGCGAAGGTACCGCTGTATTCCGTAAGTAATTACGATTTGTCAGTCGTGCATATTTTTGGTAAAATATTGAGCCCGGAAGAACCATATTTAGGAAGCTTGATCATGTAATTGTAAAGTACTGGCGTCATGCGATTGATGACGTGACTTTTCATCTATGAGTATGTCTTGTTATAAATTTATTGCAACAAAATTAGCTTACCTGCACTGCCTCCTTGGGCGCAATATTAGGCCAAAGGCAAAACACTTGAAATTATTGGCTTTGTTACAGTGGATATAACAAAATCGCCTAAAATTTCAATGTAAAGGGTCATTACTGTCGCTATCACCTCCACAAACCCAGAACTAATCGGCAGCACTGCGTGGCTTACGCGTTTCGGTGGTGACCCGCCAGTACTTTTCGTTCCTAATTTTTCTACCTAACTTTAACAGCAACGTTTTTGCCTTACATATGTTCATTCTGTCTGAGGTGCCCCAGCCTTCTTATTTACACTGAAAAGGACAACTGGCTTGTTTACCCAAACGCCAACTAATTCAAATTTCAGACAAAGAAACATTGAAACATAGTGGCTTCATAAGTAGGATATTTACTACTTTCTCAACTCACAACATTGTTTAAGTAACCATCTTGTTTAAACATGTGTTCACTAATCTCAAAGTTATGTGTGCGCGAAAACCTATTCGAGGCCAGTAAAATCATCGAATTAATTTCACACCCAAGATATCTCCAACAAATGTTTAAAAACCTTGTTTTTTTTCAATACCTTTATTAATAGCGTACATTTTTAGCGTCTCGCTGTGCCTCTTCCTTCAGCTCCCTGAATGTATCGTCCGCATGTACAGCTGCCCCCAAAAGTAAACGGAGCATGCGTTGGAGATTTTGAGGGGATTTCACTGCCATGTGCCTAGCCAGCAACCTTTAAGTGAATTCTCATGAAAGTCATTCTAGATAAAATCCGGCCGCATGTATTCTATTTGTGCTGGTAGCCGCATAAACTAGAAAGTATTCAAAATTCGTGAAGCCGTGTTTCGTTGACATTTTGGGGCACTTGCACCTTCGTTGAATAGGTTTTGCATCCAGCAACCAGCCATCAGAATGTTGACAAAGGTACTTTAGGTTCTATGTCAGTTTAAATCAAAAAGTGAACTCATACGCGTTAAACGTGTTTTCTCAAACTTCTGAATAGCATTAATTTCCGTGAAATTATGTAATTTGCTTTTAACCAAAAGTGTAATCGTCCAAATGACTCCAAACATTTCAGGAACGTGGTGAATTCCCACCCTAACCTGGTTGAACGAAGCAGATGTGGCTTAAACTTGTTTGGATGCAAAACTCCCTCGTCAATCCTTTGTCCTATACGACTACATAATTAGTTTTAGCGTGTGACCTTTGGGGTTATGCGAAATAGTTACACACATTTTAACCAACACTAAATCGCCGGAAGCTTCAGAAAGTGCTGATCCGCATTACATAGGTTGCGTCGCTGCCTTATATACTGGCCGTGTGCTACTGAGCACAACTTGCTATGCATTTGGTTAGTCGAAAATCTATCGCGAAAAAATTTGAAAGATGGGATGACCGCGCACTGAACAGCGCAACTTAACCTTTTTTCTCCTTACAGAGGATAAATATACGTGCTTGTCACGGCTCATTTTTGTGTATTATCCGAATTCTCAGATCGCTGGAAAGGTGTACGTTTAAACAGACTTTTCTAAATCAATCCGTCGCTAGATACAGGCTATGGCCCTGCTTATTTTCATATCTTAACACAAATTCATACACACATCAACTTGATATCTTTTTTGTGCATCTGTACAAGAATAGGGCCGCAGAAAACGATATTTTTATGCGAGTCATTATTGCATCTTCCTTCCAGGAGGCTATCACATACAGCACCATTCAGAAGCTCCCTTACATGCACTGCGTGATTCAAGAGACGATGCGGATGTACCCTCCGGCCTACGCGTGAGTACACCTGGCTACAAAAGGTTCAAGGAACCTAAAAAGCCAGAAACTTGTAAGGGTCAAAGCACCTTCGTGGCTCGGGCTGTCGGCTTCTCCGGTCGTCTCGTGTAGTCAGGGTACTAAAACACCGAGACACTCGTTTTACAACGCCTCGCGCTAAGTGTTTCATCTCCGTGGGCAAAAACGTGTACTAAAAGAACACACCCGGACACTCGTTTTCCAACGCCTCACTCTAGATTGCATGCTGCGGCATGTCACACAAAGACAAGTTACAGCAAGGCTGTCTCTTATTTAATTGCTTAAATAAATTCGGTTCAACGCAAGAGAGGGCGCCACCGCCTCATAAAGTGCGCGATTGCTTCTCCCAACGGCGCTTCTCCTGCGTCCAATCAGCGCGCGCCGTGTGGCAAGAAAGTGACTTACAATCATTGAATACACTTATACACTGCATGCTTCACCCCTCCCCAAGTTTAACTTTAGTGGAGATGGCCGGAATTTTATTCTTTCGCAACCACTCTTTCGTACCAAGCCCCTATGCTGCCACGGGAAAATTTTTATTTTGACTGTCTCTTTATCCAGCATCATGTCTTTTTAATAGTTTGCACTTATTTAGAACTTCCCATGTTGAATTTCCGTAACTGAAAACACCTTAAAATTTCTTCTCAAAATCAGTTTTTTATTTCTACCAACGTAACTGCTCTGAGAATATGCCCACAGGTGTTAAGTGCAGCGTGAGATCGGCATATCTTCCGCCTTGCTAACCGGGGCCCAAACGTGGGTTAAATTTGGCGTAAACTGCGTTAACAAAACATACACTACAGAATTATAGTAAAATTCTCGTTTTTTTAAACTTCGCTCAAACTTCAGCTTTCTTTGTTTCTCTTGCTGAATGTCAGCATGCGAGAACCCCTTGAGAAACAAAGAATTCTTTATATTACACAGATATCTGCTCCTACACCTAGTTTCGACATATATAGTTTTAGAAACGTTTCGTTCCGCAGCGGATATTTAGCGTTGTTAACGTAGCAGAAAATCATCCGTCCATCAGCATTTTTCTTGCACAGAGAGACCAAATTTTTAAACACGCCAGCAATATTTCATGAAAGATAGGGAGCGAGCAATTCGCCTAGAATCCCCGCATTCCCAAATTTCTTCCAGTCTTTTATACTTTTATGAAGAGTGCTCCCGCAAAGTTTTAGCATTGCATGCACACTTCACAAAACCGCCATTCCACGCCGTCCGACTGAGACACGAAGCAAAAAGCAAACGAGTTCAACCATTACTTTCGAACTGTTCCAACCCGCTAAAATGATCAAATCAAGCTCATGTCAACAGAGTGTGATAATTACTTGTGAGGAACGTTGTCAATTGTTGGACATGGTGTTCTATCCTTACTACTAAATCTAGATTAGAAGAAAAGTACTGGTCACCCACCGCGCTGGCTCAACGGCTATGGCGTTGTGCTGCTAAGCCTAAGGACGCGGGTTCGACTCCCGACCGCGGCGGCCACTTTTCTGATGGAGGCGAAAAGCAAATATTTTGGTTATCCGGAGCACTCCACTACGGTGCTTCTCATAATATGTGTAGTTTCAGCGCTTAAACCCCATAATCAATCAATCAATCAATCACTGATGCCGTGATACAACGCGTGGGGTTCAAATGAAAGTAAGGGATTGAGCGGGCGATTATGTTGCACCTATTCACTGATATTTAAAAGTAAGGCTAGATTTGGATGTAGTCTTGCCTAAGGGACTCAGCAATACCCGCCGTTTTTGTCGGTTCATAAGCTTGGAGTTCCAAAACAGGCATGCACTTCCTAAGTCTTACATAAACCACTAGAATCACCCGCAGCCTGCGCTAGACCAAGGCATAAGAGACTCATAAAACAGTCCGCGCTGTTTTTTTAGAAAACATTTCCAAACGAAAACGGTGTCTTCATTGCAGTTCGTGAGCCCCAAAATCCTCCGACCAGAGAGTGTCTTCAGGTTGCCGGCTAATACTGAAATTACCCCCATGGCCTGTGTGCTTACTACAAAGCGGGTTCTTTCGTACAGGTTTGTGACTCGCGAGGCAGCGGTCGACAAGCAGTACGGCAAGATCCACATCCCCGCTGGCATGGCAGTCATGGCTGCTGTGGAGTACATCCACAGGGACCCTCGACACTGGGAAAACCCAGACTGCTTCAACCCGGACAGGTGCGATCTTTAGATCCTTTGAGCTTTAAAGAATGCGCAAATACTTCATTTCACACAAAGTGATAAGCATAGTGCAGCTCGTCAGAGAAGTGGCTTGTCTTTACTGCCGGCTGTGAAAATCAATGGTTTAAAAACTGAACATTTTATATTGAATAGGGACAGAAACAAACCTTTGGAACAGCTATATGGAAAACCCTACTGCTTCAGCATTGAGACTCAGCTTTGAAAGTTAAGAAAGCACGCGCAATCCTTACTGCGTACGCTTAGGCCAATAACTTCTATATTGCGTTGGCGAGTGCAGAGAAGACGGCAAAATGAAGGCGGATACGCGTGGCTTTGTGGGTTCGTGGTAAGTGGAGGTACTAAAACACACAAGCGCAATTCAGTAATTACACCACCGAAAAGAAATATGTCATTGGCCATGATTCGAACATAAGCGCGGGAAGATCACTGGTGATATGCGCATTCAGGGGATGTCAGCGGCCGTCATGTGCTGGTGACGTTGGCATCCATATAGTATAATTGCTTGGGATTGGGCGAGTTGGTTCATATCGCCAGCACACTTCAGCTTCAACCAGAAAAAAAAAACAGAACGTTAGAAGGAAACACGGACACAATACTGCTATCAACTGAGTTTTCTAAAGAGAAAGAGCACGTATATGAATGAAACATTGCCCAACGTTGACAAAGCGCGACACTCTCCTGCGCATCCTGCACACTGCATGCAGTGTGCAGTATAGACCCCAAGAGGGTTCATTTGTCTTTTTATCAAAGCAACGGAAGCTGTGCTGACGCAAGTGTCGCATGTCTTGTTGATATCCACTTGCTCGACAATTTCGCGTGCGAGGCCATTCCCTTTTTTCCAAAGAAAGTCGATTTCGTCGATGCGCTTGGTGTAATCAGGTCGATCACGGAAAGTGCGGCAGTGAAATTGAAAGTGGCCGAGTGACGTCGCCTTGAATGAGGCAGCATTTTCCCCTGAGTTGTGTGCGTGTTTCCATCTAACGTTCGGTTCATTACTGCGAAACAATATATGTCTAACCCCCCTAGTTTTCATACCGGTGAAGCCGCTTTACTCGGCGCCGCTCCGGGGCTCGTCGTCACCACCTCCAACCCCTCGTTTACAACTGTCATTCCCCTCCCCACCATCGAGGCCTCTTTTACAAGTTGCATAGTCGGCTGATAGCGGTGGCAGCACCGTTACCAGATGATTCTGGAGAATCAACAGAAGCGCGAACGAGCGTAAAAACGACTGAAAGCCACCGTCACCGAGCATGTAGACGCCGTCGTTGCCGCTTACAATTCCAGCTCGTCGAGTAACTGAAAATTCCTCCATATATAAGAGCAACCTGCCTTTTTGGGACGCAAACGTGAGTCCATATTCATTTTCAGTTTGAAAGCCTTTACGAGCGACATTTCGCCGATGTATTTCACGCCTAATCGCCCTCCAATCTGTGGTTGCTGGTTTATACGTGCACGGATTGGGGTCGGAAAGAGGGGGTGGCGTGCACGTATAGCTAGGCTTCATGCTTCTACCGATTACATGCCCATTACGGTGGTGGGAGATTTAAACGTCCAAGTCTCACCTCTCCATGTGGCGTGTCAGCTGTCGTCTGTAGTCGAGTGGTTTGATCTTGGGCTGGTGCGCTATAAAGACGGTAAGATGCCTACGGCGTGGAGGGAAACGGACAGCCAGATGTTACTCCGCTAGAATAAAAATCCACACCTTCCAGGTTCTAACTCACCATAGAACAGATGCACGCCGTTCTCTCGGAGTTAGTAGAGAGGGAATTGAAAGAACGTCTGCCCGAACTGAAGCGCGAATGGGCGCTAAAACAAACGCAGAGCCGCTTCCGCCCCCGTTGCTGTCGCAAGCTCCAGCTCGTCGAGTAGTTGCGAATCCTCCCCGAATGAGCAACAAATTTGCCGCTTGGAACGCCCACGTGAGCCAATATTTCTTATTCAGCTTGAAGGGCTTAAGCCTATTCTACATGGTGCGAATTTCGCCTCTAATTCCCAGCTCCGGTGCCGCAGGGCGGCTAAATGATCTATTCTTTTTGATGTGCCAAATTGCCGAATGTTTTCAATAGTCCAACTTTTCCTGTGAAAACCGCTTGGTAGTTAACAATTTGTCGCAGCAGTGAAAATAGAAAAAAAAATCATTTTTTGCTGAACGAGCGGCGCCGCAGCTAGGAATTCGCACCAAATTTCGCACAATATAGGACGGGCTTTAAAGCGCGACATTTTTGGCGGTGTCTTTCACTTCTAAGCACGCGCACATCAACGATTGCCTGCTTATGCAGGCAGGGATTGGCAGGAGATTGGGGGGAGTGTGCACGCGCAACTAAAGGTTTTGTGCGCTCACTGAAGACATGTCCACTGTTCTGGAGGGAGGTTTAAACGTGGACGTCTTACGGGCATACGGGCCAAAGAGACCCGTCCAATGTCCTCAGTAATAGAGTGGATTGGGTTGGTCTGTTACAACGGCGGTAACATTCCTACGGCGCGGAAGGGAAACAGACAGCCCCATGTTTGTCTGTTAAATAAAGCTCGAGCCCTTTTGAGTTTGACTCAGCTGATTAGAAAGTATGCTTAATCGCTAATTAGAAACAAACGTGTTTTGCTTTGTGCACTCTGTGGACTGCAGTATCCGGCTTCACAGGTTTACCTTCTTCAGAGAGTGGAGGGGCACTAGTTTTTTTTAAGTTGAGGTTTGCATTCTCGAGCATAAAAGGCGGGCAGGAGCGGTCTTCTGCTTGCTCGCACTGTCGCTTTGAGCAGAATCACGATTGTGCCGGCTATATCACAGCGGTTGTGCCAGTGCTGCTGCGTGCGTTCTGCCCTCCGCAGAAAACTACAGTTGTAAGCACAAATAAAAGTGTTCCTTCATTTTCGGCAAAACAATTTTAAAAGCCAAACATAGTAATGCTTTCACAAGATAAATATTCAAATGGTGAGTTTCCATTATAGTCTGAGCAGACAATAGAACAAAAGTATTGCATTCCAGTCTGAGCAGGCAAGAGTACAGACGATTTTTAGAAAACGGTGAAATATTCCCAACATCAAAGTTTTGGAGGCGTTAGGTGTCTGCTTATTTTCAGAACCGGTACATTGTGAGAGGACAAAACGGCGAATATTTGAGGCCCATAAAAATTTTGCTTGTTTGTGTTTCTGAAAAAAAAGTCAGTCTGTGTAGCCAATAGGCCGGTATGTATGGACATACAATCATATTCAGGCAGTTCTTATTTTTGCAGTTGAGCTTGACTATGTTCTCGAAACATAAGTTGACCACTTAGGTAATATAAACGCTGTAAATGTTGATGAAACCATTATACCACTAACCAGGTTTCTGCACTAGTTCTGAGGCATTGGATAAGCAACACCTGCATTACGCTGAAACTGGGAAGAGCTTTAGGGAAAGTACGAACCGTATGCAAGCACAGTATAAAAAGGCGTTTTCCTCTCCCCTTTTTATATTTGGCAGCTTTAGCTTTATGTAAGTATTATTCATGTTATGTCGTTCCGCGGTGTTCAAAGCCTTTGCTAGTAGTCCACTAGTTACATCAGCCCTAACAGAGCTCACAACATTTCACTGGTAACCTCAGGTGGACCCGAAAACCATTCGTGCATATTCCCGGCTGCTATACTACCTTTCACTGTAATTAAACTGGGGCGCATTTTTTAACTGTTCCAATGAATCACATCTGCTGTAGAAGCATGGACCTCACGGCTTCTGACATAAAATTAGATGTCAAAAACCGCGCCCACCCCTAAAGAAAAATTAATTTCTTGACGCTCCTAAGTAATTAAACAGTACCCCTACCCAATGGTATCGACACACAGTCAAAGCGTTAAGGCGAAACCCATTATCCTTCCGCATTATTGTATTCATTCCATTCTCATGAGAGCAAAGGGCTGGGGAGCTCATTGCAGTTTAAAAGTAATTTGTTTTTCTGTGTGGCTGTGCTTTTGTGCTGCAGGTTTCTGCCGGAGAACAAGTCGCGCATAAACACCATGGCCATGCAAGCATTTGGCAACGGCCCACGCAATTGCATCGGCATGCGTTTCGCCCTCATGGAGATAAAGTACACGTTCGCGCACATCCTCCGCAAGTACAGGCTTGTAAAAACTGCGAACACTGCCAAGGTAAGTGGCACCACTGCGCGTGGGGAAGCTAGTCGCATATTGGTTTAGCGCTAGTCGAACAGCTACAACTTCCTCCGTGGGAATAAAACATGGTACTGCGCCCAAATAAAGATTGATCGGAGGTTAGGCTAACCAGCTAGGCATGTACCCTAACGTTCTCCAAATAACCGCAGCAGCAGTCCAGCTACTTCATTTGAAAAGGACAAAAAGAGGTCGATCATTGGGCTTATTGGTAGTGGTTTTTGAACATCTTGAAGTTGCACAAACTTGGAATGGACCGAAGAAGAAATAAGTAGAAAGACCACAGCACTAACTCGATCGAAACTGAACTATATTAGAGCTGACACATATTTAAATGCTAACAACCTCGTCCCCATGCCTTATGATGTGTGGTCCCCATGTATGTATGATGTGTGGTCACATCAGTAGGGTGTTAGCACAGTCGATTCTCGATAATTCGAAGTCACCTAATTGAATATTTCCGTTACTTAGAAGTGTGTGCTAATCCCGCCAACTTCACATGCAGTCTAATAACAGAAATTGCTCGATAATTGGAAGCGAAAACTCATGGGTATCGCGTAATTAGAAGTTATTTCTTAAGAAAACCTTTGAATTCACCTTGATTTGTCAATAAAATTTCAATTTTTTTCTGCTCTGTACTGGTGGCCCAATCGTAAGTGAGACAGTGAGGAAGTTGATACAGGGACAGGATTACAAAGTTGAGACTAGCGTGAACGACATGTCTGCCTTTTAGGTCCTCAAACTTTGGTGTTCACAGCGCTATGTGAGCGGTTTTGGTGTCGCAATCTTCAGGCTTCGATTTCAGCGAAGTCTTAACGCTCATAGCCAACTGAGTTGGTATGCTCTAGTTTTCAACGAAAGTGGAAAGTCGAGTCCAAAAAAATCAAGACAGGAGGCATGTTCTTGTATAATAAATATTATGTTCAGGTTTCTCAGGCTAATTGGAAGATCGCTTAATTGGGAGTGTTTTGTGGTCTCTGCGGACTTCGTATTAACGAGAGTCAACTGTATTTGAGCTTGTGTCAATTCTAATAGAATTTCAGTTGCGAGTCATCTCTGCGATTTATCTGCCTCCTGCTTTTTGTATCGGCGTCGAGCTTGCGCCATTTGAAGATGTTCAATAAATAGCACGAAGTTCAAATGCACTGACCTAAAATTGAAATGAGCAATGCCAGCAGCAGTCGGGCGACAAACAGAAGGCATTGCTTACCACGAAAACAGTCCGACAGCACCTGCACCAGATTATCTTGCATTTCTATGGCCCCAATTCCCCCCGGAAAAATATTTGTGTAAATACAACTGGTGTCGCAAAAACGTGTGGTGGAACGCTTGTTGTTAAACCCCGAGAATACCACTGAGGCAAAAAAATTATTTTCTAAGAGCTTTCAATTTCTTTTAGTTGGAACCGAAAGTTGAAAAATACATTAAAGAGAGATGTGCTGCTGGGAAAGACTGGAATAGTATTCTATGCTATCAGTGCAAAATAGCTACCGGTATTGCAAACGCAATTTCGCCCTTCTGCCTAAAGGTTCTTCTAATCTAATAAAACAAAAAACGCTACATTGCCATGGTTTAACCCACGTTCTCGTCACTGCAAAGCGAGACCTAACGGTTATGTCCCGACGGCTTGTTGTTCTGTACGATCGAAGCGTCGGACGTGGTCTACGCAGTGAGCGCTGCTACAAACGACTTGTGCACAACGACGCCAACGTGCGTGTGTGTGAAGTAAGTGATCCGAGTGAATTGCGGTCGCCGCCGGAAAGCTTTGCCGCGTAAACCTGTCACAAAATTGGTAAATATATCTTAACAAAACAGGTTTTTCAACTTGTGACCAGGAAGTTATACGTTCGGCTCTCAGCAGGGGTGGCTTTTTTGTAGGTGTGGAAACCAAAAAATAGTCTTCTTTGTGCACGTTTTTTGGGCGCACATTAAATCACCTAGTATACAAAGTGAAAGTCCAACAAAACCGCTTTGTTGGACTTTTACCAGTCCTTAAATTTTAATTTTGTTTCAGAAATACTATATTCTTTTAATTGTCAAAGTAGAAGCTAGGCAATAGGTTTACGCAAACGGTTTTGCGCACTCTCATTGATGACTGACACAATTTCAACGCTGTAGTAAAGCTTCAAAGAACAATAGTGACTGTTATTTATCGGATTTGGGGGTTTAAATGCTTTAAGATTGAGAGCCCAGCTACTACGAGAGCATCATGAAGGCGACTCGTCATGCTCTCACCACATGTTGCGGTGTGCCACTGGCTGAGCCGCTATTCTGCACTAAAAACGATAAACAAATCCTCCCCTGTGTAGAGTTTTTGGCTCGCGTGGGATAATTGCAGGGTGTCTAGTAACTTGTGTTCCTTTCCCCAATGAACCACCTATATACCAAACTTCAACCCGTAAAACTGTAGATTGAACTTTTTTTTTCCAATGCCGGCACTGGGATATCAATTTTTGTACGGGCGCATGTTGCATGCAAAGGTGTTGTTGCTTTTCGTAGGGCTCAGCCTGTTCGCAATGAACGTACGTACCAATTTATTTTCAGAACCCGCCGAACATTGAGATGAATCCCATCATCTTGAAGATCAAGAAAGGAGTGTTTGTAAGGGCTGTACCACTGTGATATGTATATAAAGCACAAACAATTTTTTTAGGTTTTCTGTACTGTTTTTATTTCTAGCTTAGTCGAAGCACTAATAAAAATTAAGCGTGCTGTGCGCTACAAACAACAGAATTGTATTTGTGTACAGTGCACAGGTGACCGACATCGATTCTCTGTCCACCTTGTACAAAAATTCTACGAAAGCCAGGTAATGAACTTTCTCGATCACTTGTATAATGATACCTCGTACTTACTTCTATTGCATGGGTGCTACCGCACTGTACTTGCATGAGGGGGGTTTCAAAGCTTCACTCTACATCTACTCTCATTTTTCCTGGAATTGGCCAATCGTTTTTCTAAGTTTATTTCCCTCAATTTACTTAGCGATGAGCTTCACTTCAGTAATTCCCGCTGGCACCGAAAGTTATTAATTAAAAAGTTCATTAAAATGTTTGTATTAACTGAATCATTAATTCAACGTTTAACCTTGTAACTGAGGCCCTCGAGGCTCTCGTGTAGAGATAATTCAAAAATTCATAAATGCCCTGAAAGAAAACTACATCATCAACAGCACATCTATATTGAAGACGATCGACTCCTCTATCCTGTGTTTTTCAAATCCGTCCTTTGCATCCATTTTTTTCCTATTATACCCATTCTTTCAGGTATATGCCTTCCTATGCTTCCAATCCTATCTCTCGCTACATATTCTCTTATCCTAATAACCCACAGGTAGTTAGGGCTCAGCATTGTATCCCCGGCCGAACATCATCTGTGTCGGCTACCTCATATATAATATTAGTTTTTTATCCCCAAGCTCCTATTAATTCCAATCGCTGTCCTTTCTGTGGCTTGTTGGGTTGACACGTGGTTTCTATCGGAATTCTTTGTGAGGCCCCAGGGTTCTGCCTTATAAGATATTACTGGGAGCATGCTGTCATCGCCCGCTCCTCGAACATGGCTACACGGGCAGGTGGTGGCGTTTTAAGCAGTAATTCATGGCACGGTCAGCACATATTGGCGGTATGCGAACATGTTCATAGAAACTAGGCTAAAGTTCACAGAACAAATACTTGGTTTTAGGTGCGGAGCACCTTAGGACCTCACAATGTCCGTCCGCGTCCGTGCGCATAGCATTTACAATCGCAAAAAAGCACTCAAGCACCGGCAGGATTCGACCCTGTGTCTGGTAGACCAGACAGGATTAGTGCCAGCCGTCTTACCCACTGGGTGAGTTAGTACCCGATAGTGAAACGGCTTACTCCCTCGCGTGTAACGATGCGGAGTACATTAGGACCTCCCAATGTCCGTCCGCGTCCATCCGTGCGCACACCACCATCAAGCGAAAATCTGTGCGGAAACTACCTAGAAGGGTACAAGAACACTCCAAAACACTCGAAAACAGGCACAAACATAACCTAGCAACGATAAAACGCGCAAAAACACCAGTGTAGTCAGGTTGTGATCAAGTTGTAATACACAGTTACTGCATCTAACTACGCTAGATGGCGCTACGCGTAAACACGAGATCGCGCCGCGGTGCACCGCGTATATAAGCGGGTTCCGGAAATCACACACCCTCTTCCCGCCATGAACGGAAACGAACATAAGATGCGTCACGCTGCTGCTCAACGTCTACGAAGCCAACGAGCTTCCTCGAATGCGAAAGCGGGACACGCGGAGGCAAAGCGACTAAGATCGGATGACGGTAGGGGCGCAAATCGGATGTCACTTGGGGTGCAACTTATAGCATCCTCGATAAACCAAGGCACACCACCACACCGGTGTGCACTCCAAGGCACACCGGTGCGCTTTTTCATCCTCGATAAACCGCACCGGTGCGCAGCATCGGTCGTCGATAAACTGCGGCGCATCGTCGCGGGGCAATTTTCGGTTGCCCCATCGCGCACCGTGAGAGTCGACGGTGCGCCGGGGTGCAATTCCGAGATGCATCGCGAACGACGCCGGCGAAGCCGGCTTCCTCCGCCGTATGCTGCAGCGGCGGAGCATCGGTGCAGGACTGCAGCATCGGCGCACTCGTGTGAAGGTGGAACGGTCTGTAGATTGTTGCTGAGAAGGGTGGATTGCTTTCGAATTCATCGGGAAACGGTGCGACTGGCTCATAACAGGTGCTAATAAACGGCTAGATATTTTAAATGAGGACGCGAACTTCGTGTACTGCAAGGGCTGATTGCATGGCCAGTCAGTTTGAGCTTTGCATTTGTTTAGTTCAAATGAATTGCACGAACAGTTACTGGAGTGCATAGACCATGAAGGCTTGCAGGCTTTGCTGTAGCGGAAGGGCGGAACATAACAGGCACTCGCGTTATGGCTCTCAGAACGAAGATGGGAAGCAGCTTGTAGGTACTAGAAGCAGTGGAAGAACGTTGTCGCGCATGTGTGACGGATGTGGCTTGTGTGTGCATATAATCATTTACGTTCAATAAAAATCACTTTCTAGTAGCGCTGTGTAACGTTACGCTGCTGTATTGCTATGGGTAAACGCTTTTATGAGTTGCTTTCTTAGCCTAAGAGATGGCGCTTGGGTAGAACCGCTCAGCTTGTCCTCGATCAACGCCCGCGCACCGGTGCCCACCATCGTGGGGCTCTGTGCACCACGCCGGTTTTGGGGGCAACCCTGATGCGTGTTTATCGAGGACGCTATTAGATGTTGTTAAAAAATGTGATCTGGTTGTTAAGAAGACGACGAACCCGAAGAGGCAACGAGCACCCACCGCACGAGCAGCACGGCTCAAGACATCTTCTTCCTCCTTAAAATAACGCTATCCGCTTGAAAGCCGTGAATAAAGCGGTGTCCTCTAACCCGCGCCTGCTTCCTGGTTTTCAACAATTTGGTGCCGTGACCAGGATGAAAGGATTACGCCGTTGGAGACCCCTACCGAAGAAGCAGGCCCATTGAAGAGGACACAACGGCCACGAACGGCGCATCGAATCAGCTCCCGCTAGAGCCATCTCTGCGTACCGAGCCCCATCATGGATCGTCCGAAACGGAAGCGTAATGTGCTTCGCGCCTCGACTACAAGGGTCATCAGCGAAATGAAGTCCATGATGGAGGTGACTCCACTACCGACCGGTGAGCTGGCTGAGCAACTTAATATGCTTAAACGGAAAGAGGCTGCTTTAACCGAACTAGACAAAGAGATAGAGGACCTCGTTCCCGATGACCAACTAGACGATGAACTGGCAACGGTAGAAGATTACAGAGATTCTATTGCACGCATGGTCTTCCGCACTGAAAGACATCTTGCCACCGCATGACCTCTAACGACGACCAGTGCGGCACTAGCTGTAACTTCACCTGATGAAGGAATTCACTTTCGACTGCCCAAATTTGAAATCGAGTCTTTCAGTGGAGAGTTTATACGATGGCCTACATTTTGGGACCAGTTCGAGTCGGTGATACATAAACACCCATTCCTAGCCGACGTTGACAAGTTCAAGTACCTACGCAGTTATATAAAGGGAAAAGCGCAAGGCGTCATTAGCGGATTAACAACGACTAACGAAAGCTACCCCATAGCCATCGCACTGCTCAAGCATAGGTTTGGAGACAAAAGCCTGATAATCAACGATCACATGAGCAAATTGCTGAACCTCCCGAAAGTGACCTCCTGTGAAAACTTGAGCGACCTTCAGACACTCCACGAATGTGTACACACTCATGTTAGATCACTCGAAAACCTCGGAGTACACATTGAGTCCTACGGAACCATGTTGAAGACTGCGCTGTTGCAGAAGCTGCCCTATGAGCTCGTGCTCAAGTTTAATCAGTTAATGCTAACGTCACAAGTACAGAGAAGAGAATGGCCTGATGAAGTATCAACGTTACTCGAACTTTTGAACCTTGAAGTGCGAAGTCGGGAGTTCACTTCAGTAATGACTGGTTCAGATACGCCTACCACAACAGAACCACACCAGAAACACGTCGACGACAACATAGAAGGCTCTTGTGCCACGTTAACGGTGAAGGTATCCCGCCATAAATGTCTTCTCTGTGAATCCAACGACCACCTCACAGATTATTGCCGGGTTCAACTCCCATTAGACTCAAAGAAAGCGAAATTGCGAAAGCAGGGATGTTGCTTTCGCTGCGCCAGGCCCTTTCACCGCGCCAAGAATTGCAAGAATGCAAGAAGCCTCTCATGTCGGAATTGCAAAGGACGCCACATAACATCCTTGTGCGATCCAAATTGGAAACGACCAACACCAGAAAAACTGATGGCTATGTCCACATCGACGGCTGAATCAGAGACGTCCCAAGAAATGGCTTTTGGGTTTACAGTGCCTGGAGACGCGAAATTTTCAAAAGAAGTGACATGCTCGCACGTAGCAACTGAAGAGCCAGTATTTGAGCAGGAAAAGGCTTCTTGGGAGGCGAATCAACCAAGAACTACAGAAAAAAGAGAATGTTCCAAAGAACTTCCACGGGCCTTAAAAGTCCTCACCGAAACCGAACGAAAAGCAGAATATTTATGCTCAACTTCAGCGCCTGAATCTTCATCGGCTGAGACACTTTGCGCCAGATGGAAGCATGGAGAGCACCTTGTTGACAGACCATGGCAATTAGGGCACCAGAACAAAGACCTGCATACGTTGAGCCCTGCGGAAATGACTCCAAGGAAGTCTTCAATTCTAGATCTCATACACACCATTCAATCGCCAACCCCGTTCCGTCGGACGCCAACCAGATCCATACTACTGCGCCGGCCCGGAGCCTGTTAAAAAATGTGATCTGATTGGTAAGAAGACGACGAAATCGAAGAGGCAACGAGCACCCACCGCACGAGCAGCACGGCTCAAGACATCTTCTTCCTCCTTAAAATAACGCTATCCGCTTGAAAGCCCTGAATAAAGCGGTGTCCTCTAACCCGCGCCTGCTTCCTGGTTTTCAACATATGTCATTTCGACTCCGCGTACCCTGCACCCTCGCCATCAACCACGGAGTGCAGATGCTGCCATTTTTTTTCTACGCTACCCCACACGAGCTTTTTCACGTGAGGTGTTGACGACCCGACATTCCGTTCCAATGTAGGTACAAGTACAGCACCTCCGGGATGATGCAGCACATTTGTTAAACGTGGGTATGCGTTTTGCACCTAAACCGACCTAAGAGGTTCCAAACAAGCTTTAGCTACTTTGCCACAAGACCAGGAATGGCGAACATCTGTCTTTATTTATCGGTTGCCGAAGAGAATAGCGGGAGTGCTCCAAGCGGACCAGTAGTTGTCCCTAGGCGTGGCAGGAAGGGCTGGGCTTCTACCTACCTGCATGGAGACGGAGTGTCGCGTTGACGCCTGACGTCAGTGCTGCGGCGGCTCCTTGCGGTATCAAGACACGCACCTTGCGCCCCCACGTTCAGGGCACGAACATGTGTTTTCTGTGCAGTAGTTCTTGTCTTGTGGCTCCTTTCGTTCCATGTTTTTGCGGATAAAGAAAAAAAGCCTCCCAATAGGTGTGTCCAGACATTTTGTCCAGGTTAGAATTTGGTGCAAAGGTGCTTTAGAACCGTATGAAAGAGGAGTGCGAAAAAATTACAACTTAAATGGCAGATTTCCTGACATAAAAGGGAATTCATGCAGAACCGTCCGCACGCTTCCGCCATGAATTGACATTTCTAGAAATTGATGATGATGGTTGGTTTTTAATGGCGCAAGGCCGACATTTCTAGCAATTAATATTGACAGAAGTTTTTTTTTTATTCGAACACAATAAGCAAACTTTACTTCCCCCAGAAATTTCAGTTGGTGACCCACTCGCTAGATAGTTCATACATCGAAATATAATTGCACAAGATAGAATGCGCAATCAACACGAAACTGAATACTAACGGGAAACATTGACCTCTAAATGAATGAGGCTGTTTATTACACATACGGGATTTTCTTTTCTGGCTGGTTCAGTTTATAAGGACCTATAGGGCTCTTTTACAAACTGCGCTTTGGCTTCTGCGCATGGGCCACGATGACATCATATTTAAGGCTGATTTCATCGGAATTCCCGATTGAAGCCTGAAGGACAAGCTGCTTTGCAGCCTCACGGAAGGCACTGTGTTTTTCTTGGGGCATCTTTGAGGTCATCTTGAAGAAGGGAATATACGGGTCTGCAAAGAAAAAAACGCTTGAACAACCTGGACGATGCATAAAAAAATGACTACGTTTGAGCGCTTGATGGTTGAAATTGGATCAGGAAGTGAAGAACCTCACGTGATTTGGTATGTATCTAAGTAGAAAGGGACGAATACGAAGCCTAGAAAAAACAAAAATGCTCCTGAACATGACAAGTCCGGGCGGTAATATCGTAGCCCTGAGCAGGACAATTTCGCAATGAGTTTCTGCATTTCTCTTTTGGAAAAACCCGACTTCAAAGCTCTGGTTTTCCAAAAGGATGTGTTTGTTTCTAAGCCTGATAGTACTAGCGCGTTTCTAGTTTGGTGCTAGCCGTGAAAGTAGCGTCGGAACTTTTAAAACCGTACGGGAAATGGACCACAACTTACTCAGAAATAGAAGCAAGGTATCAAATTTTATTATCACAACAATCCTTCTGTTTATATCCACTGCAAGACCAATTTTGTTGCAATGAACCTTCACCCACTCTTGTGTTCCCATATCCACGCCGACTTCTTCCTGCAAAATTTGGTTATTTTTTTACGTCCACTAAGCTATAACAAAGTTATGACTACCGTAGAATAAAGAGACACAAGCGTGATTGCATTCCCACTAAGTCTCTCGCGTGTGCTTAGATACTTTGGCAGCTGTACTGTAGTGATCTGACCCAGACTCACCCAGGCAATCGGCCACTGTGGGGAACGTCCAGTGACTAGCGTAGGCGCGGCAGGACACCAGCTCCAGTCCAGCCATGGTGACCGCTTTTATTTCATTGGCTATTATCTCTTCTTCCGGCACAGCAGCATTGAAGCAGTATCTCTCGGCGAACATGCTTTTTAAATCCTGTGCAAGAACCAAAATGATGTGGTATCAACTAAGGCTCAACAAGACGCCACACGACGCTCGTGCGATCACAACGCACACTGTCACGCTTGGGCGCTGCTGCAGCAGGATGCACGGAGCCTTCTTATTTAGCTGAAAGTGCTGTGGTGCTTACTACCGCAAATATATAGCACTGATAATTTAGCCTTCGGTGTGTTTTGGTCATATTGGCATCATGCTTGTTTGCGCCGACAACGACGACGGCTACTGCTGCGGTCACTTTTCGCCTTTGTTGCGACACCCAAGGCGTTTGCCTTAATAACTTAGCCACCGGCAAAAAGGCGCATGTGGGAAGTAATATTTATAAGATATAAAATATAAAATATAAATACAAAATATGAAGACTGCCGCTACCCAAAGTAGGTTTTTCTCCCAGTTTGTTCCACTCGGGTGAATGACCACGGGTACAAAAACATCTACGTTTCCAACCCCTCAATTTTTAAATCTGACATGAACGGTGTTTTTAAACGGCAATAAAATGCTCTTTAGAACACTCAAGAGTCTGTTCGGCTAATATCCGCGACACTTGTTTTAGAGTTTTTCATAGGCGCCGACAAGGGAGGAATGGGAGGGGAGCATGAGGCCCGAGCCCTTTCCTGGGTTTTCCAGTAATGCGGCAAATCCCCCCCTCCCCTTCGGCCCTGACGCCCCCGCCCACCCACTCCCCGCATTGTTATTACCAGAGTTCTGTTATCTACACCTTTTGAGTTTCTTACCTTTTCAGTTAAATGTTTATTATGAATAAACTGCATCCTTTGTGGCGCGGAAGTGGACGCCTAGTAATTCATACTTTCCAATTATGTTTCAAATCCTGACACTAGGACTAGTGCACTAGAATAGCCTGCTGTGGTTGCGTCATTCGTAATCTTACTTCATTGTTCTTAAATTCTGAGTGAACACGGTGCACCCACAAAAGTGCATTTAAATACACACACAACTAGTGATAACTCCGTCATATTTTTTTAACAGAAGGACATCGCCTCGCAAAAATCATTTTAGAATGTTCTGGATGGCCTACACTCAGGGAATTAATGTTTTTTTCTGTATGGTCACCTCGCTTTAAACTATTTTGCGTGCTTTCTTGACACCGAAAAAACTTGCAGTCTTCAGTGCCCCCTTTGTCAGAGTTTTGTATCAGTGGCTTGTCCAATACAGGTGAGTGTTGCGTGTCTCATTATTGCTACAACTTTCCTGTGAGCGATGCGAACGACTAATAAAAAAACTCGTCTTGCAATTTAGACCATTTATTCGGGATGGAGACATCTTCACTTGCAAGCAGAGGTTATAAATATATACAATTCATTCAGTATCCAAAATAGGGTCATGCGGGATTTCCCTTGCAGAATTAATTGAATAGCTGCCGTGTGCAGCAGCAGTTTTACTCGGACTCGCCGTAAAAACACATAAAGGCGGAGTGTTGCCCAAACCACAGCGCGTGAATTTGTTACAGCGAACTAGTGGACAGCTATAAGAAGTGGAGATAGTACTCTTTTGGCAGTAAAACGTTTGCGAAACGCTTTGCCGGAAAGGGCAAAGCTAACACACAATTCCGTTTACCATGCCGGTCTCGTCAAGCACGTCTGAGAGGTCGTTTTCTTGCCTGCGTCTGCTGAAAATGTACTTGCGGTTGCCGACTGGAGAAGCCCGGTTGAACCATTTTGGCTATTTTGCACACTCGCAAAGGGCTCTCCCGTAAAAACAATTTAAATAACATTGACGTCGATTTCGTTGCAAAAACAAGTGCCCGAATGAAGACTTTTTATCTAATGATGAAAATATAGCATCAGATAACGAACTAATGTCTGGAATAATGTCTGGATCCAGAGAATCAACTGGAATGAGTTGGCAAGGATGTGTCCGACACACTGCACGTTTTCCCGTTCAAATTATTCTAATCTTCATTTAATTTAATCCACGCCCCAGCCAATTTAGTTTAAGTGTCATCTAATTTGTTCCAAACCCCAACTAATTTATTCTACGTGAGAGCGAATTTATTTCGTGCGCCAACCAAAAAAACCCAGCTGTCAGAAGGTTGTTCAGGGTTTTTTTTTTTGCGAAATTAGGCGCAGACAAGCTGAACAGCAGGCCATCTCTGACTATGTCACCGCAGCTCTCCAGGAAGACCTACCGAGCTCCCCTGTACATCACCATGTGTACATAAACTCTCAAGTAGTGTATCGAGCCTGTGCCAATTTGCAATTAACCAGCCCCATCACCAAAGTCATTCGCCGCAAAGTTTTAAATTCTCCTCGTACCGGGTAACGGCTTCACACTTCACTGGGTACGAGCACACTGCGGCATCCTCGGAAATGAAAAAGGGCATTGCCCAACACGCACGAATTTACTCTCTGTGCTACCTCGGAGCCCCTCCTCAGCCATGACGACGGTGTCCTTGCCCGTACCTGGAGAAGAAGCAGATCCCACGGCTGAACGACAGCTTAGTCAATCCCGCCGGACAGCTTACCTCGCAGCCATGGCCAACCCTCTGCACATCCCTGCAGTTCCTTCCCGTGAGTTCTCGCGGCGGGAAACTGTGATCATACGACGGATTAAGACGGAAAAACTGCTCACGCTGTTTTTGCTCCACAGTTTTTATCGCCGTGGGTCTGCTCCCAGTGTCCCGAGCACATGCAGCACTTGTCATACAAGGGCAGACCTACAACATCTAGTGTGGGACTGACCCGGCTACAGTATTCCTCGGTACCGCACCCTCACCAACGTGCGACTTGGACCGTGGCCCACTTCTCTCCAGTCCTGCTCCTGTCCGCCGCCTAAAGCTCCTGCAGGGTATACGCTACTAGCTTGTGGCGCGCCCTGCTGCTTTTTCTGATGGACCCTGAATCACCAGTCATTGGTGACCGGCTCTGCGGCGACGTGCAGGACATTACAACGGCTACGACTCGAGGCGACAACAGTGTTGCATCCAGGCCGCTGACGCTGTAAATGGCGGCATAATTATCATTTCCCACTGTCTTTTTCCCTACCAATCCCCCTACAAACCCTCTGATTATCCATAGCGGCTCCCAAGCGCACCAAAATGGGATAAACGTGTTTTCAATCAACCATTGTAAGTGCGATCTGAAAAGCCAACTTTCCGCCGCAAATGGCGGAAATAAGTAATGATAACCACGATGTTAATAAGAAGATAACGACGATGTTGACACGTTTCTAGTGTCGCTGCCATCTCAGCTGCGGTGGCCTGTGCACAGCCTACATCAGTAGTAGTATCTGATATATGTAAAAAAACTTCTATGGCACACCCGACATCCCTGTTAGAGATATTTCCTGAACATATGAGCACAAAGTCACGTAAACAACTGAGGCGAAAATATCTCAGCACTTTCGTCTAGGTACGATTCTCACATAGACAACTTCCTTACCGGTGTGTAGGCACTCCACTCTTCCATTTCGTGGAGTCGCTGGAATACGTCTGTGATGGCCGTTCGGGTGAAGTATAGAATCAGGCACTCTCCTTCGTCCTTCAGCAGGTTATAGACGTTTCGGTAGGCCTTCGACAAGTCATAGACGTAGTGGAAAGTAAGGAAAGAGAAGACGCGGTCAAAGCTGTCATGCGTGTCCAAGATGCGCTGGGGGTCACTTTGCTCTATGTCCATAAAGTCGAACGTAACTTCAGGCTCAAGACAATGCCTTGTGGCGTACTCCAGCATGTACGGAGAGTTGTCCACGGCCACTACTCTCCTGCAGGGACGTAATCGCGGAAGGAGGTGCTCCTGAAGGAAGTTTCCCGGGCCACATCCAACGTCGAGATGTACGTGGTGCTTGCTCGATGGATTCCTGAAGCGGACGCGATCCAAGCCTTTGAGGTTTTCTTTGTAGCTGTTTGATTTTAACCAGGTGAAAGCTCCTGGCTCAAGGTTACAACAGCTTTCTCTCTGTCGTAATGGATACTTCGGTAGCCCATTCTTCTGCATTGCTGCGCTGTCTGGAAAGGTGCTCAGTAGGCTCTTGACTACTGCTGAGCTGCAAAACATCAAGACAATGTTAGTTCCTAAACATCTTAGAAGTTAACGCAGAGAAGACGACAAAATATGCTATAAGGCAAAAAAGGCAAACCAGCAAACGCTAACTTCAAACAAAATATTTATGCAACTGGGAGGAAATGCTACGACAGAAAATGCTACGACAGAGACTCCACTTTGCACGCGTGTGCATTAAAACACTTTGCGAGACAGGGGGTACGGCCAAACTTGGAGGAGATGAGGGGCAAAACTAGGACTCTGTTGGTGTGGCCTGCCGTCTTCGCCCTTTCAGTGAGCCAAAGCTGCTGCCTTTGGTCTGAGCTGGCCAGCTCACTCTCCGATTGCTCGTGAGTTGGATTACGGATTGGATCAAAGTTTAGGTTTGTCTAGCATGCCCAAATCATTTGGTAGAGCGTAGCTGGGCTGCCACAGTACCTGCACAGGGGATGGTACACTGAACTAGAGAACTAGCGCACTTATCACCACATCTTCAAACCGCTTCAGTATCAGTAATTTCGCGAAAAAGCGGCGCCCTGCCACAAGGCCCTGTCACGCACTTATTCATTGTAAGAAATACGCTTGTTAGGGTATCGCTAATTAGTGCCCGATTGTGCCCGATGGTAGAGCTCAGCTTATTGCCGACATACGGGAGGCAATTTATATGGTGATTTGTGTGTTATTGCGCGGACGAGCGCTAAATCGATGCTGTTACAGTGCATAATTTCGCACAGTGGCAAAATCAGCTTTGTTGCACAAGCAAGGTGTGGCTCGTATTTCCAAAATTGCTTAGCAAATAGAGGTTGTTGGTCATTGAATACTGTGCGGGGTGCCTTTGTCAGGATAGAAACACGACAAAAGCGAGCTGAGAGGAGGAAGTCAAAGCTTTCCTTCATTCTTTTCCGATCCCTTTTGATTAGTCAGTGTTCAAAACTGATAAAACACATCCAGCAAATTATGCTAACAACACATTTGTCAGGCTTCCTATCGCACGTGAAAGGTTGCCTGTAATAAAGAGCTTATGCGCGATCACTAGGTCAGACGACAAAGCATGTGTATGTTACTTTACTGTGCTGTATTCCTATTTGATCACATGTGATGAGAAAAGAATGATTTATATATTCGTTTGTTTTATGTTCACAATATTTATAAGCGTCCGACACTATAGATGGCGGCACGTTTGGGTGCAAACGCATATGTAGGACTACGACTTTCCGAATTTATCTGAAAAATTTAAAAAAGCACTCGTACATGAATTTTGTTCTATTAGGATTTATCTGATAAACACCGACCTCAGAGCCCACGGCGGCAAAAATTACGGTTGAACTTCGTGCTTCCGGATATCTGGTAAGTTGTCGGCACCACTGGCCGTTCGCACTTCTCGGTGATAACTGCGAATGGCCACTGTTCCCACAAGGAGGCCCCTTGGTCCTCTTTCAAGACCAGTACACTCCTCTAAACAAAGGTTATAGACCGTGATATAAGCCAGCTCATGAGAGATTTGGCAAACTTGGGGCTCTATAAAATAAGTAACATTGTTGAACCCCTCTTCTTTAGGAGAGTCCACATTGAGCAATGTCAAGTCCTTTCTCGCTGCACCATTTTCTTGCGGACAGGCACTGGGGGCACTATAGAACACGAAATCTTTCGTATAAAACAAACTTGTATTTTCTCTGCATGGCTCCTTTAAATACTATGAACTGCATTGGATGGGGTCGTACTCTTCCTTATAGCGGGCGCTATGCGCCATCGGCTATGCCGACTACCTTTTCGTCCACCCTTTGGGTTAATTCTAGTCGAAATAGGGGCTTGTACTTTCAGTTACCGTGAACCTGTCCTTGAAGAATTCGCTCGTTTCACTACATTTTGCATTAAAACTGGTAAATAAGCCGTACATAAACACTGACGGTGAATCGTTCATTAGCGAACATCACTCATTTCCTTGGAACCAGTTATCAGTGGACCCCTCACCTACGCGCACAGCGCATCTGGCGGATCTGGCAAACCATCGGCAGCTTTTCAGACCGCTGGTCAGAACCCGTCAATCTTCTGGCTCGAGCAGAACACACCCCGCGCAGGAGACATTTTTTTCTCCCTTCTGGAGAAACAAGACACTGCGCATTATTCTTGCAGGGCACGCTTATCCTCGATATTAAAGTGGGTGAAATGATGATAAGTAAACTGATGGCTTGTTTTCCAGAAGCAGGGAAAGTGTTGTTATCGTCGGTAATTTTAGTTTCTTCCTGTAAATGAATTCTATTATAACATATTGCGGGGTTAGTTGGCATCGCACCTTATTATTGGTGGTGAAATGTTTGAGTGGCGCCCCTGCCTCTGACGTCGTCTTAGGAATTCGCGCAGCTGTCGTCTGCTGCCCTCCGCTAGCGAGGGGCAGCAGTGCCTGCGCTAGAAATCGCCCGCTTTAATTCTGTAGTGCATTAAAAAGTGTATTTCTAGTCATTCTTGTTACTTTCAGTTATTTTTGACATCTTCTCACACATCTGGATAATTTCAGGCTGTATCCCCCGCAAGTTTGCAATGCACGAAAAGAGGTAGAACAACTGTCTTCAGAGCGTCGGTCAGAAGATCGTGTGTAACTCGTCCTTTCTAGATGATTCGCGAGGTTCAGTGCTCAGAGCTCCTCGATAACTATGCAAAATGCGTAGGCTTCCCGACAGTATTTTTGAGATGCTCTTATGACGACTCAACAGTCTAATGCTACGCCCCAAGCCGAAGGCGCCGACACGCGCATCGCACAGCAGGGAATGAAGAAGCTGTCTTCCATTTCTTTCGCTGTTGTTGACTTGCCTCAGATGAATATTTTTTTCTGTGCCAAACCCATTAATTGTTCTGCACCATGACAACCATCTTATTACTAGGTTTGGGGATGTTTGGAAGGCGCACAAAGATCGTTTGGGCGTTCTTTTCAGGCTGTATGGCACACATTCCTTCTTCACAAATTGGTTTTAGTAATGGCTGCGTTCAACAAGGTGCACATCGGCAGCGTGCATTGTTTATTCAGATGCAAATACAATGAGAAGGTTTGTGCTACGCCATCGCGATCGCGCCCCAGACAACGTTGTCCACAGTAGGCGGCTTTTGTGGTTTGTATTTCTATCGTAATCATTGTTATCGTAACGAACTGACTCTCAACCTAAGCAATTATGACGTGATTGCGGCGTTTTAGGCTTGATGTAGTCGCCAATGAACGCAATAAATAGTATGAGTGCATATATTAGAAGAATCGAAACGAATGAATATTTCCAAGATGCTCTTTATTGCTTTACAACTCTTCCAGGTGTAAAGAACAAATCCTGGTCTTTTCGGGATGGCATTCTATGAATTGAGGAAAATTACTCTTACTCTCAGCACCCGGCCTACTAACCAGCTCGATTTTACTATTAAAGTTTTTTCCTCCTCCCCCTTCTACTCCTCCTCTTGAGTGCAGATTTTCTATTATGCATATCTGAATATAGGGAAGGTATGGCTGTGGAAAATGTACCGAAATATCCGTCCAGGTCTGACCAAACATAGTGTTACTGTGTATTTACCGTAGGCGTGACTCGTTTTGCTCTATATCTATCTCCATACTGGTTAGAAGCCTGGTATAAAACCAACACGCTCCTAGCTATACACACAGTGGGTTATTTGGAACTCAACGTACAGTTTCGGCAGCCTATAGTGCATGTCGGCATACTTTCATGCCATGCAACGTAAAGTGATATGATACAATACTTTCAAGCGCTCGGCAAGGTTGCACTGCTGTTTCACCTTGTATACGATAACCGGGAATCGTAATGCCTCCTGCCAAACCCGACAGCCAAAAAGGCCGGGAATTCGTTTTGGTCTTGTATTTTTGCTGTTATCGGTTACTAGCACCTGGCTGCTCCCTTTCTTCGAAAGACTGCTTAATACAGAAGCTGACGCCTAGCTCTGACTCTTCGCGCTCCGCACAGCACCGGCTTCGCAAGGAACGGGGTTCGCCGGCAATGTTTCTTCCGTAGCGGCATCAAAAACTATACTTTAACTCACGCTTTGAGCTAGTGTATGCGATTTTAAGCCTATTATTGTCATAAAAAGTAACACACACGCAAAATCTGGTGCGGACAACGATCAGACGTCAACCGAGCGCAAAGAAGCAGCAGGGAGACCGATACCGAGTGAAGCAGACGACAAATGCGAGAATGCCTAAGCCGATGTCACCGAGGCGCGCTTCGCAGCGCCCCACCGTGGTCGCGCTCACCGCCAATAGGAAACCGACGGGCACCTGAATGGGACTCGAATACATGACATTACGTACTACTACATAAAATGAAAACCGACATAACATCAACAATTCGTGATCAAGAACCTCACAGAAGAACTTTTACAGCGCGACAATACTTTCTGCACGAAGGGCTCACTGAGGGGTTGAGATCATTTTCTTAAAGGGACGCTGAAGTGAATTTGTCAAGCTCCCGTTTTTGCTTGCACTGTGTAGACTGGCTGAAATTAGCACACTTTTCATCGTTTATCCGGTTGACAAATCGGTAATTATTTTACAAAGCGCGAAAGACGAAAAACTACCATGCGCGGTTTGCGGCGGCCGCACAAACTAAGCTGTGACGTTGGGAGGAGGGGGCGCCGTGATTGGACGATGCCCAAGGTTAGCAATCAAACAAGTTTCGGTTTCGGTTTCGGTCTGTAAAACAACATGTTTGACATTCGATGGCGTCGTTGGATGGGCATTCTCAATATCCCAGTTATCGTAGTACCGCGCTTCTGCCATGTTGTCGGCTGTAAAATGCATAAGATAAGCCTCCCAGGACGGCTTGGAATCATAGCATTCACTATCTGAGGCCTACGCAGTGCATGAACGCCCTCCGCGTCCCCGCAGACGCTCAAATGCATGCGCTTTTCCCCCATATTTGGAGCTTGCCTCGCTCATGCCTGTATCGTAAAAAGCGTGTTCGCACCAGGCCAAGGGTCTGTTGATTCTGGCCGGTGCCCACTGCCCGCAAGCAGTCGGTGCTTATGGCAACAGCACGCCAACGAGAACTCGCTAGCGCGGCAGTGCCAGCCTGCACGAGTTCTGTGGACTAGTTCGTGGAGCAATGAACGCTGCGGCCAAAAAAAAGGTGAACTCAGTAGAGAAAACATCGGTGAAAAACGAAAAAGTTAACTCATAAAAAAAAAGCATGTACCGGCGGCGATTCGAACTTGTGACTGGCAAAACACTTGCGGTGACATACCTAGCGCACCAGACGACTAAGCCACAGGGGGTAACCAGTTTACACTTTTATTTAGTTTTAGTATTTCAAGCAGCTTAGGTGGCTATTTGTTGTATTGCGCTCGTGCAGTAAGCGTCCCCTGAGTTTCCACAATAGCTCACGTCTAGCAATTGCATTTCGTAGACGGGAAAGCGTTCGCAGATGAGTAGTCGCGCTCCTGACCGCTCTGCTTGTTCGCCCAGCGCAAAAAAGTGCTTCCCGCACCCTAGTTTTACGCTGTGCGGTAAAAATATCAGTTGATTTTATTTCCTTAGTACCTATATTGACTTCTCTCACACTTCTCCCCCTTCAAGAGGCCTTATATTTTCCTACTGGCGTACCAGTCAGCGAAGCGTCGCATGTGTGCTTGTGCAGCGCTTGTGTGAAGCGACCTTGACTTGGAGCTAGATACAGTGTACAAACTAACGAAGTAAAGAAAGGCGCAGTCTTCCATTCCCAAACGTATTGTGGCTTAGTTTCAACTGATCGAACGAATTGCGACGACCCATCGGCGGCCGGCGGACTAAACGGTGAGCCGACTGACTCGGTCGCGGAAGGTCGGCGAGCCGTGCAGTAGCGCAGCCAATTGTCAGCTCCTCTCCTGCTGACGTCACACGAAAACGCAACAGAAAATGGGCAAGCGTAAAGAAAGGAGGACAGCATTTTCGAATTGATTTTTCTACTAAATAAATTCGCGTAAACGCGCACAGAGTGGTCGAAACAGGGCCCAGGGACTCCGGACTACAGTTTGCGCTCGTAATCCCGCATTGTTTACAAATCACTTCAGTGTCCCTTTAAAGGAGTACTGACAAGAAATTTCAAAGCTTAGATAACTAAGTAAAATGCTTCCTTTGTATCAGGAGATATCTCGCAGCAAGTTTCAACAGCAACTGGCCGGCGTAACATATTTTAAATTCATTTTAATCTTCGCCCGCACGAGACAGCCCAGAGTGGGTCGACATGACATCATCTGCTACTTGCCCCAAACTGCCGACGTCGGGGCTCCCATGACGAAGCCGACGCGCTGGATGTGGTTGGCGCGCGCTGCTCCGACATGTGTACGCGTCATGGTTTTGGGACTGACGTAATGCTGCCCGGGCACGTGGGGACCGCGAAGACCTCGGCCGGTCTGGGCGCGCGCGCGTCCAGAGCGGTAGCGGTACGGCAAGAATGGTGTCACCCACTGTCATGGCGGCCGCTCGGCGTTCGTTTTGTCTAAACCGAAACTGACACGAATAAACGATGCCGTAAACGAATGTTTACGCTGCACTCGACCGTCTAATGTGTCGTTCTATGATTAGTGGGCTGGTAGGCACGCATAGGCCCCCTGCGCTGCCCAGGGGGCGCTGCGCAAGCGGCTTCCGGGCTGTACTTCCGGGTAGTACAAAGCTGCGCGGGTCCCATAGGATCCCGTGTTGACAGAAGCAAATGAGCTCGACGCTCCCGATTATTTTGCGACGTGGTCACCAGCTCATCCCCGACGCGTCCGATCTATTTCACCGGTCAACTTGGCAATAGGGGGAAAAGCTTTGCAGCCCTAAACACGTTTACAGCGCTGACGAAAGTGCCGGGACCGTGACGGCGTCTGCTACTCGCAAGTTCACCGATCGATGGTCGTACGAAGTGAAATTTTAAGTGAAATTTCTAGTTTAAATTATTACTGTAGGTGACAAAGACTTCTCAAAAACAGCCGATCAAAAAAGAAGAGTGACGCATCAGCGATGATCGCGCTTTAAAAAGCCAGCGAGTCCGGTGGACCGCAGGCTCGCCTGCTGCGGTGCGCCGCTCTTTTGCGTACCTGCACACTATGCGTGCACTTTCATTAAACAGTGCTCGTTTGCGTCACCGTTACGAATACATGGGGCAGCGTTAGCTTGGCGTTTTGTTGCGTGTCTCACTGACAAAATGCCGCGACCGTCAGAAGCGTGAAATCTCTTTTGCGATTCCGAAATTAGTGGCCGTAAAACAAAGTGGTCGGGCGAACTAAGAGGCCGCTCGCTTTCCTTGTTTGCTCTCATTTTACTTAATTACGCTCTTCCCAGTTCGCACTTAATGGCCTAGAATGAGGGTCAGCAAGGGCGAGTTTCAAACAGCCGACACGGCGGAGGGCTGGACGGCAAATCGGGTGGGAGCAGAAGGGGGGCTTTGAGTGCAAAGAGAAAAATTCAGCGAATTTCTAATATTGGACAATAATCTGGTGAAGTGTGAAGATGGGGGGGGGGGGGGGGGGGCAATTCAACTGGAGGACGCCAATTCTCTCGCTGTCTAACTCCATTTGAAGTCCAAACTGGCGTGTCGGCGTTCAGATTCGACTACCCCTGCACTACAAAACCAACACAGTCAGTGATGATCGTATGTAAATATTCGGGGCCCCGCGCCGTGTATGCGGCTGTGTTATGTGATGTTTTAGAAGTACACATCTCTGCAGGCAGCGGGCGTGTGATTTGGTGCATGTTTTGAGTCCTTCGCTTAATTTGTTTATTTGGCGCTATTGCCCCACCTACTCGCTAGTATACATGTTACCCTGCGGTTCGTAAATCGTGCGGTGTAAAACAGTACGCAAGAATCATTTAGTTCGCGAAAATACGAAACAAAATTTCCACTCGTTTCAAAGGCGGTGCAAGGCCAGCAGTGTCAGCTGAGTCGGCTGCGCAATTCTTGCGTTCGCTTGCATGCTCCCGCTGAAGCAACATTTTGCAGTTACCTCAGCATATAGGATGAGCAGCGCTCCGTGTTTATGCTACTCCTGAACTTTCCTTTGTCGATCGCACGCAAGAAGAAAAAACTGTAACTGTTGTCAAACAGTTAAATCACCCGACCTGGCGATACTCTCCCACGCCGCAACCACCGTGACAGCTCGCTCAAAAGAAAGCCGACGAATCGGCTTCTTTTAGCGGATATTATTTTGTTTAGCCTCTGCAACTACTTTAAGGGCTATTTGATACAGTATGCAGACATTTAAACACGCCACAAAGCGCCACAATCAACTTTCACTCTGGCTTGTAATTGAAAACACATGGAGGGCAGCGAGGGTCGTCTGCTTTTGTACTACCCAGAGGCGTCGGCCGGCAGGGGCGCTGCATGTCGCCAAAATTCCAGCGCAGGAGGCCTATAGCAGCGAAAAAAACGTAACACGGAAATTTCGTGTAAGTACCCCTGGTTACGAATCGGCCAGTGCCGCCGTACTTTCCCGCATCACTCCTCGGCATTGCGGCGAAGCCACTGCGTGCGCATTTCAGCCGTCAGGCGCCACCATGTCGGTGGATCATACTTTCACGTCTCGACAAGCCCGGGTCAGACGCTTCGCTTTCGGCGCATTTCAAAACTTCGGCGGATGCCGGCGAGGCTCGTCTCAACGCTTTGCAAGGACACAGAGGCCCCGTCGATCGCAGCGGAGTCCTGCTTTCTCCCCTCTCCCAGACTCAACGTCCGCCGAGGCTATCGGCGTCTCACGAACTCTGGAAAGAGCGTTGTGTGTGTCTGTGACGTTCGTGTTGTGTTGCCGCTTGTTGGCGTTTTGACCGTTACGGCTTTTGGGTATAAATAGAAACCGCCCAAGCTCTGTAATCCATTCCTGTTAGAGCAGCGAATCCATGCTGCCACTCTGCTCGAGTCCTGTATTGTAACCTCGCCCGTCGGAGCATTGTTTTTTTGGCTTCGGCTCACCTCTCGCTATGAAGTAAATAATTACGTTGGCCTATCAGCTCTGGACATCTCCCCGGCTGCAGTAGGCCTTCCCGGTCGCAACAACTGGTTGGCAGCAGTCGGATGGCAACTTCCTAGCACCTGGAGCCAGCGGTGCGAGATCCAACACCACGGACGTCGAGGCGGCTTCGGACTTCGCAGAATTCACGGCGGTCAATGGTGAGTGCGGGACTTTTCTTAACTGAGTTTTACCAGGCTTCTGAGGATAGCTGGTAGGGCGTGTGTTTTTGTCGCGTGGGTTATTCGCGCAAAACATTTTCGGAGAAGTGGGAAAGCAGTACTCTAGACCGGCCATGAATTTGAAGGCGTTGAAAAAACCGCAGTTGTTGGAGCTTGCAAAAGAGTTGCGCTTGGATGTTAGGGGCGCACTGAGAAAGCCAGAGCGGATACAGGCTATACTCGCTGTTGGGGCTGACGATGACGAGCTGTCGGAGTGCATTGAGACGATTAATGACAGGGAGACCGCTAAGCGTCAGGCTGCAGAGGCAGGGGCTGAGCGCCAGCGTAAGGAGCTCGAGAGGCAGGAACAAGAACAGGAACGCAAGGAAAGAATGCACGATCTGGACAAACAGGAAAAGATGCGATGGTACGCCCTGGATATCGAGTGAATCAGAAGGGAAAGAGAGAAGCTCGAAAGGGAGAGACTCCAACGGGAGAACAAGCACCTAGAGCATGAAATTCAATTCGAGCAGGAACAAGTGAAGCCTGAGTTAGAATTGCTGCTCAGCAAAGACCTCGTTTGCGAGGAAAGCACCGTGCCAGCGCTGCCAGTAGCAGACGCTCGGGAGCGCGAGTCGGCGAGTCGGAAGCGACAATTGCTAGAGTTCCTGTATATAGCTCCCCTAAGCGATATACAGGAACTCTAACGGTTGCGGCCCAACAGCGTGGCGAGGTGGCTAAGAGAGATAGCGGAGACATGGCCTCCGTGATCGGCTGCCGGCGGCGCGCCGTTGCTTCGGAATTACGCTCTCTCCGGGCGATTGGGACGGCCGGAGCAACGGCGCGCCGCCGGAAGCCGATCGCGGAGGCCGTGGCGGAGATAGCGCATTTCCGGAGGCTCACGAAAGAGGGCGATGTAAGTCCACTGAGAGCACATGAAGCACAGAGCACTGTGGGGATATAACAGATATGAAGTAGTGAGAGGAATCTGGAAGGGAGTAATGGTACCAGCACTCACCTTTTCAAACGCAGCAGTATGCGTCAAGTCAGAGATTCAATCAGTGCTAGAAGTAAATCAGAGGGCCGTAGGTCGATTGGCATTAGGAGCACACAGTAAAACAACAAATGAGGCAGTGCAGGGAGACATGGGATGGGCATCCTTCGAAGTGAGAGAAGCACAGTGCAAAATATGTTTTGAAGAACGACTTAGAAATATGGATGATCAGAGATGGGCGGCCAAAGTGTTACGGTATCCTTACACGACCAGCGTGGACACACAATGGAGGAAAAGAACCAGAAGGCTCAGGACAAAGTATATGAAACCTGCAAGTGCAGTGGAAACGACCCAGGCAATAAAAAATGAAGTGAAAGAAACAGAAACAATGACCTGGAAAAAGAGGATGGATGCGAAGAAGTCCTTAGATATCTGGAGGATTGGGAAGCAGGAGATCACAAGAGAAAAATTATTCGATAATACCAAAGGGAGTGCATTGCTTTTTGAAGCCCGGGCGGGTTGTTTGCGGACAAAAACGCTTATCCGCGAGCCGGTACAGGAAGACCTATGCGCAGGCTGTGGAAATAAGCCAGAAATCATGCGACATATTGTAACGGAGTGCAAAAGTATCCGTCCAGTCCTCAGTGATGGAGCCGTCCAGCTTCCAGAAGCCCTTGGCTTTAAGGTTAGCGGAAAAGTGAACTGTACAGCACTAGAGGTTAGTAAAAGAAGGTTAGAATGTTGGTGGGAAAAGAGCAGAGAACAATCTGGGAAGACATGCGAACAAAGAAGTCAGACTAGCGCAAAAATTTCGTAAAAGTATCTGCTTTTTATTTTTGACATTTTTTTTATTTATTTTGTTTGTATTTTTTTGGCGAGGTGATTGTACAGTATCGTTGCGACTAAGGCCGCTGTGCAACGCCACCCCGTTACAAAGGGGAAGCCACTAAGCATCATCAGCATCATCATCATCATCGAGCGGAATTGTGTCTGTGTTGGGTTCGAAGATCTCGGCAGGGTGTTTAGATGGTTCAAATTCGCGCGAGGCCTTAGTAGCGGCTACCGGTCTGAACATGAACATTTCGCGAGATAGCGAGGTTTCGCTGGAGTGCGTAAACCATGAGGCTACCGAAAGGCGACACGAGTCCGCTGAAACGGAGGTTCCTTCGGACGGCGGCGTCCAGAAGAGACCGACGTTGTGGCAAAGCCTGCTGCCGAGCCAGCGAATGGTTTGCACGGTTCAGTTGGGAGAAATGACGATCTCGCCACGGAGCAAGCCGATTCCGTTCTGCCACCAGCTCAAGTAGCTGACCTCGAGCAACGGCCAGCCGAGCTCGTAGAGATTCCGGTGTCTGGGGCGGGTCAACCGGCTCTTGAGACAGGGTACCTTGAGTGTAGTGTAGAGCTGACAGTGAGAAAGGAGAACGGCAACACACTTGGGACTTCGCGTGCTGAGGGTGTTGCGGAAAAGGCGAGGGACGCCGAGATAGGGTCTGTTGGAAGCTACGAGGCGTCTAATGAGCACACCGTGCCCTTGTCACTCCCAGCTCATGCTCCCGACGATAGGCCAACATCGGCTGAGCTAGTTGAGGTTACGGTGTCGCCTGTGGCCAGGGGGGTAAAGCGAGCTCCGAGACCGTACGAATCGTGGGCGCTGACATGATACAATTTTCATGGTTGCCAGATCAATTGTATTCAGTCTTTTAAAAAGTTGTTCCGTAATTATTTGACTAAAACAAAAAACTGAAGCAAAATAGTTACAAATAATCGCTTCAGTAATTAAAACTAGCTTTATAAAAAACTTCTAGTGTAATTAATTTCTTATTAGCGGAGAAAGAGTAAGTGTGTAGTTCAGTTTTCGTTTCGATTTTCTTTAAGTGTGCTAGGAAATGGCGAGGCCCTTGCGCCTGACTTTCGTAGTGTGTGTGCAGTCTTCAGCTCAGATCTGCATGCGTGCATAACGTGTACAACTGGTACAACTTGGATGCACGCGCTGAGCAAGTGCCTCCCCGAGCGCTTGCGAGGCTGTCATTCTTTCTTCACGTTAAGCACCCTATCTATCGACGCCGGAACAGCGATTCTGATCTCACCTTGACTACCGCAAGTTCACTACAGGCTACGGAGTGGCAGCCGGCGATCGTTCCCGTTGGAAGAGAAATAAAAGGAGCTTTTATAATCGTTCAGTTCCAGTTGTTTTATTCATGGAACTTCTTACAGCTCTTCGTGCTTCGAACTTTCGCGCAAACGTTCGTGAAGGTAGAACGAAAAAATAGGTAACGAAATGCGGTTTCTTTTTTAATCAGTCAATGTTCTCTCCTCACGCGCTCTGTGCGGTAAATTAATGCCCATTCAAGACTGCGCATTCAGCCCCGCAAACTTTCCCTTTGAAGTGGTGGAAAGCAGCTAGAACTTGGCGAATACAGACGGCAGCTAGAACTTGACGAATACAGACAGAAAAGAAAACGGGACACGCCGCGGACCGTATTTCGCATACTCCCTTGGCATGCATTCTTCCACTCCGTTGGCCTGCGATCGACCGCGCTCTTTCGTGCCTGTGCTTCAAAGCGCCGCGACTCACCGGCGATATCAGCGTTGGCCCATGCGATGTCTTTTTCGTGTGTCAATAAAGGTTTTACATTGAGCTAAAGCCACAGTCAGTTCACTACATTTCGTTTGAAAAGCATTGAGCGACTCGCAAAATGTCACAGAATGGCAAATAAAGCGGCACAGCGCAAAATGCACGGAGATCATACGGAGATTCATTTCTGTGCACCCAGTACGGATCAGCTGACTCCTTGGCGTCCTCGCGCATGCGATCAGTCGCATTCGAGCTTGCGCGCAAGTGTTGCGTGAGCGTTGCCACATCTTGCTCAAATAGTCTCAGTACATACAAGTCGCACGTACGCTAAACCAAAAACACGTCGGTTACCTACCCACAGGAGATAAACTACGCAATGCTGTCGACGCCGCCTACACAAAATCCGCCTGGCCAGCGGTCCGCCATGTTACAATTTCTCCCGGCATGCTTCGCTAGCCGGACGCGGAAACGCCACAGTAGCACGTTGCCAGATTACAACCCATCGCTTTCGTCGTTTTTAGTAAGCAAAAGCTCAGCTGGCAACCTTCAAATCGTTGTATCATGTCTGCCACCATGTGTCGTACGGTTCCAATGCATTGGCTCAGCGGCGCGCTTTCCCTCTAGAGTCAGTATATTATCTCTATGCCTGTGGCAGAGCCGAAGTCGGGAACCGATCAGCCTAGAGGAGAGAACGTGAACGCGGTCCGATTTTTGCTTGCCGAACGCGTTGATGAAAAGGCGAGCAAGAAGGATTGAGGGAAAACTTCCGCGCGTACTCGCGGCGCGTGTTTCAGAGCGGGCAAGCCGTGAGCTCGCATCGCGCCAAGGGAACGCCGCCTCCAAGAAGGAGTGCGCGCCTAACGTATGAACGGTTGAAAATCCCGCTCGCTCCTCCGAGCGCTCGACCTTTGTCGAAAACAACGACCGGTGTCCTCTCACGCGGTCGCTGCAGCTGTCAGAGAACGGGCGCACTTAAAGTGCGGTACAGAAAAGGGAAACCTCAGACCAATGACGAGAGCTCAAATCGCAGTTCTCTGCACTAGAAGTGGCCTGTAGACGCCTGACTTTCTCAATGGCATTGTTTTTTCTGACGCAGGTTTCGCCCTTACGATTACGTTTTTTTAGTGTGGGACATTTCTAATCACGCGAAATGTCAACTTTCAAGTTTGTTCACTTGTCTAAAGTTCTGCTGGGCTAAAATATAACTAGTGTAGTTAGTTATTAGCGTATTTTATCGCAACTAAAAGGCTGGTAGATCTTCAGTGTGGATTTGTCTTCGCACTTGCCGGCAATGCGGTTGTGTCTTCCCGTGTTGTTCTGTTGCTTGCCTGACCAAGCCAGAGACGTTCTTGGGGAGCCACTACTCGTCCAGTGACCGGCCCTGTGAAGTTCCAGCACGGTGTCGTACAGCCCAGGCCTGGAGTCGAGCGTCTGCCGAGCACTTCACTTCGATAGCATCCCTCCAGACAACGGTTGAAGACCCTTATCCATCGAGATATCGGAGCCCCGGCGGAGAAGCTGTTACGCATCGGCCAGCGCCTCCGTACTTTCCCGCATCACTCCTCGACTGTGCGGCGAAGCCACTGCGTGCGCCTTTCAGCCGTCAGGCGCCACCATGTCGGTGGATCATACTTTCACGTGTCGACAAGCCCGGGTCAGACGCTTCGCTTTCGGCGCATTTCAAAACTTCGGCGGATGCCGGCGAGGCTCATCTGAACGCTTTTCAAGAGCACAGAGGCCCCGTCGATCGCAGCGGAGTCCTCCTCACTCCCGGACTCAATGTCCACCGAGGCTATCGGCTGCTCACGAACTCTGGAAAGAGCGTTGTGTGTGTCTGTGACGTTCGTGGCGTGTTGCCGCTTGTTGGCGTTTTGACGGTTACGGCTTTTGGGTATAAATACAAACCGCCCAAGCTCTGTAATCCATTCCTGTTAGAGCAGCGAATCCATGCTGTCACTCTGCTCGAGTCCTGTATTGTAACCTCGCCCGTCGGGGCATCGTTTTTTTGGCTACGGCTCACCTCTCTCTATGAAGTAAACAATTACGTTAACCTACGGCTTCTGGACTTCTTTAGGGCTACAACAGCGGCTGGCCGCTCGCATCATACACGCTACCACTCGTATGTCGGAGGCCCCGTAGATCGGCTCGGGTGCCCCCACTCGGTCGCAACACGTTCAGTGCCCCCTTAAGGCAGAAAGGTTCGCCGGCTTCCCGAGCTATGAGTACACAACCCCGTCCCATTTTAGTTATCGTGTCCACCTGATGTGTGTGCGTGCAAACGTAACGTCTAAGCGACGTAAATGAGTCTTTTTCAACGAGTCATGGCACTTTTTCAACACTTTTTCAACGAGTCATGGCGCTCTTCGAGGCGTTTCTTGCATCCTCGTAATGCTCGGTGTCAGTACATTCTTGCGCAATTTGGCAGAACGTTTTGTGGCACAACGACTGGAGTTTTCGCCAAACGGTTTATCTTTTTAAGACATCAGTTTTCCTCATGCGATACAACGTAGAACTTTTGGCCACGTTTATCTGTCTATGTAAAATCAGTTAGTTCATTACGAGTGTTATACAGCGTTTCCAATATACTTTAAAGGGACACTGAAGTGAATTTGTCAAGCTCCCGTTTTTGCTTGCACTGTGTAGACTGGTTCAAATTAGCACACTTTTCATCGTTTATCCGGTTGACAAATCGGTAAATATTTTACAAAGCGAGAAAGAAGAAAAACTACCATGCGCGGTTTGCGGCGGCCGCACAAACTAAGCTGTGACGTTGGGAGGAGGGGGCGCCGTGATTGGACGATGCCCAAGGTTAGCAATCACACACGTTTCGGTGTCGGTTTCGGTCTGTAAAACAACATGTTTGACATTTGATGGCGTCGTTGGATGGGCATTCTCAATATCCCAGTTATCGTAGTACCGCGCTTCTGCCATGTTGTCGGCTGTAAAATGCATAAGATAAGCCTCCCAGGACGGCTTGGAATCGTAGCATTCACTATCTGAGGCCTACGCAGTGCATGAACGCCCTCCGCGTCCCCGCAGACGCTCAAATGCATGCGCTTTTCCCCCACATTTTGAGCTTGCCTCGCTCATGCCTGTATCGTAAAAAGCGTGTTCGCACCAGGCCAAAGGTCTGTTGATTCTGGCCTTTGCCCACTGCCCGCAAGCAGTCAGTGCTTATGGCAACAGCACGCCAACGAGAACTCGCTAGCGCGGCAGTGCCAGCCTGCGCGAGTTCTGTGGACTAGTTCGTGGAGCAATGAACGTTGCGGGCCAAAAAAAGGTGAACTCAGTATAGAAAACATCGGCGAAAAACAAAAAGTTAACTCATAAAAAAAAAGCATGTACCCGCGGCGATTCGAACTTGTGACTGGCAAAACACTTGCGGTGACATACCTAGCGCACCAGACAACTAGGCCACAGGAGGCCGGTGCCGCCAATGGAAAATATTAGGTATATAATGTATAACCAGTTTACACTTTTATTTAGTTTTAGTATTTCAAGCAGCTTAGGTGACTATTTGTTGTATTGCGCTCGTACAGTAAGCGTCCCCTGAGTTTCCACAATAGCTCACGTCTAGCAATTGCATTCCGTAGACGGGAAAGCGTTCGCAGATGCGTAGTCGTGCTCCTGACCGCTCTGCTTGTTCGCCCAGCGCAAAAAAGTGCTTCCCGCACCCTAGTTTTACGCTGTACGGTAAAAATATCAGTTGATTTTATTTCCTTAGTACCTATATTGACTTCGCTCACTCTTCTCCCCCTTCAAAAGGCCTTATATTTTCCTACTGGCGTACCAGTCAGCGAAGCGTCGCATGTGCGCTTGTGCAGCGCTTGTGTGAAGCGACCTTGACTTGGAGCTAGATACAGTGTACAAACTAATGAAGTAAAGAAAGGCGCATTCTTCCACCCAAACGTGTTGTGGCTTAGTTTCAACTGATCGAACGAATTGCGACGACCCGTCGGCGGCCGGCGGACTAAACGGTGGGCCGACTGACTCGGTCGCGGAAGGTCGGCGAGCCGTGCAATAGCGCAGCTAATTGCCAGCTCCTCTCCTGCTGACGTCACACGAAAACGCCACAGAAAATGGGCGAGCGTAAAGAGAAGAGGACAGCATTTTCAAATTGATTTTACTATTAAATAAATTCGCGTAAACGCTCACAGAGTGGTCGAAACAGGGCCCAGGGACTCCGGATTACAGTTTGCGCTCGTAATCCCGCATTGTTTACAAATCAATTCAGTGTCCTTTTACGGGCATTTTCCTGTATCCTTGTTCGCAGCGCTTGTTCGCAACTTGTTCGCAGCACTTAGGGCTACGCATCTCTTTAGAAATTCGCTGCCACCATCACGATTACATTCATTTATTCATTTTAAACATGCTTGCGGGAGTTGTTGCGCACACGGCGAGGCTGCAGCGCCTGAAGCGGGGAGGGAGATGGAAAAAAGAGGAGTGGCGTGTTGGCAGGAGGCGTAGAGTGAGTTGGGAAAAGTCCGACGGGAGACAGTGGGATTGAAAAAGGAAGAGGGGAGAGCCGAACATTGGAAAAAGAGTAACGAAAAGTTGCCGGGGAGGGAGGCATCCGGAATAAAGCGAACGTGATTGGAGGGAGTTTAATTGCGGTAGAAAAATATTAGAGAAATTGGGAAGAGAGAACGTAAGAATTTGTGCTGTAATGGGATCAGTCGAGGGACAGAGGAACGCAGTTCAGGAGTGTGCCTTTTGGGGAAGGCAAGGAGGGAGCATGAGATAAAGACAGATGACGAAAGGAGGAGAACAATTGCGTGAGCAAAAGGTGTCGCAGATGGGTGGGGTCGGTCTGAAGCCAGAAGTGGTAATATTGAGGTGGTCGACAACGAGTGCAATGGGTATCAGACTTGGGATGAGTGAAGGACAGAGGAGGCAGAAAGGGGCGCTTGTGGGGAAAAAAGATGTAAGGATAGGGGAAGTAGTTAATGAAGAAAAGGAGGAGGAAGGTCGACGTAGGGAAACGCACAGAAGAGGAAGACGCAATGAGCACAGAAGAGAATGAGGGAAATAGAATGGTGAAACGAAGACGCGTACAAGGCAAGGGCACAGCACAGTATGAGGAGGGCAATGGCATGGAGGAAGAACAGATGGAGGAGGTTGAGGATCATAATGGAGGAGAAGACTGGATCGGGGGAATTATAGGGTTAAAGTGTATCTTGAAGATTAAACGTGTCAGAGTATCACAGGGGTGAAGAGAGCAGGGCAAAGTGTAACATTACTACAGAAAGAGAGACGGACGGGTGTTGGGGAGCGCTGGAAAATAAAGAAGCCAGCAAGTATTTTCGAACTGGAAAACAAAGAAGCCAGCAAGTATTTTCGAACACGTGCAGTACTACACTAAACGAAGAGCAGCGTTCGCGACTCCTTTATTTCTATAACCAGTGCTGGTCCTCTGGCACCCTCCGCCCACAATTTGGACTACAACTTGTTTCTCCTGTGCTAAAGAAACACAAACCCCCAAACTCCTTCTCCTCCTACCGCCCCATTTCCCTCACGAGCGCTGCATCCAAAATTCTCGAGTCCATGGTGCTCGCGCGCCTAGAATAGTTCGCGCGCATTTGCGGCTTTAACCCCAAGCAGCAGACTGGGTTCCGCCGCTATCACAGCACCATGGACTCGATCGCCGACCTCGTATCCGCTCTGGAGGAGGCGAAGGGAAACAAGGCAGTGGCCTACGTCGTCCTCCTCGACATCAGGAAAGCCTTCGACTGCCTCCCCCACGAGGCTATTCATGCTGCAATTAGGCGCTATAACATCAGTGGCAACATGCGCGCCTACCTGGAGGCCTTCCTGAGAGGACGACAACTACGAGTGCGACTCTTGGGCTGCACCAGCTCGGCTCGGCCAGTGACTTCCGGTGTCCCCCAGGGCAGCGTGCTCTCGTCCTTCCTATACAATCTGGCCCTCGCCACGCTGCCTCAAGCCCTTCCCACAACTCCGCACTCGCCCGTATACGTCAGCATGTACGCAGACGATGTTGCAATATGGAGTACCTCCGCGGAAAAGGAGTGGATGCACGCGCACACCGCCACACAACAGGCGCTCGGACGCGGTCGTGAACCATCTGCAGGGGCTGGGCCTGGAGGTCTCCACCGAGAAAACTTCAGCCCTCCTTTATCACCATGTGGCAAAAACGGCCCGCACCACCCCGCCACTGAACATCGGCGTCAAACCCCTTCCTTGGCAAGCCACAGCTCGGTACCTTGGGGTGACCATTGACAAGCGTCTCACATGGCTGCCACTGGTGCAGCGCCTCAGGGCCCACCTCGTCGGGGTTCAGCGAGCGGTGCGGGCCCTGGTCGCCAGAGGCAGGGGCTGCTCTCAGGAGTGGGTCCTCCGCATATACGACGCCGCGGGGGTGTCCCACCTCCTCTACTCGCTGCCGTTTGTGGCCCTCAGCAAAACACACTGGGCAAAAATCTAGAGGGACCACACGGCAGCGATACGCCTCTGCCTCGGACTGCCCCGAAGCTCGGCGACCACCGCCACACTCGCCGAAGGGAACGCCTCGCCGGCCCAACTCAGAGTTCAACAGGCAGGACTTCACTACATCAACAGACTCCGGGATTTATACACACCCCCCTAACACCCACCCCGAACACCCCCCCAACTCCCCCCCAGAAGGACTTCGACACCCCCCCCAAAAAGATTCCACAACCACAAGCACCCTGCCTAGGAATTTATACAACACCACCCCCCCCCCCCCCCCAAACATCCCACCGACTCCCCCTAAAATCGAAATTCTGCATAAACCCCTGAACAGACTTACCTGCGCACCCGACGCCTCCAGTCGCGGCCCCTATCAACATCTGGGAAACTCGCCGAAGCCCTCGCAGAGCCCACCGTCTACGCGCCCGTTCCTCGCCCAGCCACCCCTCTCCCTCGTCATCACACCCGGAACTTCCACATAAAGACTTCCCTCCCGGGCATCAGAGGAAAGAGACACGACCCTCCCCAGGCGCTGCGCTTCGGAGCGCTGGAGGTTATTGACACGGGCGGGGAGACGCAACTCGGTTCCCTCCTGCCCGGTCGCGCTATTACATTTCGTCTACTTTCCAACGGGGGCGTGGCCTTCGGGGCCGCTGACATCCCTGACGTCGACGGCGCGCCGCCGTCACATCCGCTGCACGCTTTGCAGTGGCAGTGGCAGCAACGGAGCTGCAACAAATAAATTTGACGATTTACCTGTAGAACTTCTAAACTGTAAACGGCAACATATGCGCTTTTGAGATGATTACGTTGGGCGCCGAAAAATTTTTTGAATCCACGTCCGCATCCATTGCGAAGTCACGCTCTAGCAAAGGCGATCCGCTGAGCGAAGAAAAATGTCGCGCACTGTGCGCGATTTACAAGCTGTCCTATGCTGTAGCAGCTTCGCCGTAAAGTTTCGCTGAGCTGTGTTGGGTGGGTGGTGGTGACTGTGATGAAAGTGCGCCGTGTGCTTCATAAGCCGTTGTATTGTGAGGTGCTGAGAAACCGTGCGAGATTCCCAGCCCAACTTTCCGAACCTGCGATCGTCCATTTCATCGTCAAAGGATTTACTACGTGACTTGATGTGTTCGCTGCTTTTTTGCTTTTTATTTACGCATCACGGTGTGCTCGACGCCTGAGCGAGCATGGTTCGTATGCCCAAACGCATCGCCGCTTACCTTATGGTTTTCTTACCGACCAAGGCGGAGTGGTACTGTGTTCGTGTATCCGCTCTGCAAGCATCAAACAAAGCTTATCATCTTAGGCTAATCAAGCGTACAAGGTTCCCACTGGTTGAATACGTTCAATAATGCCTTTAACAATGCCTTTAAGACGAAAAATAGCGTGTAGTACTACCTAAAATAAAAGATAATGCCGGCGCCGCTCTTTTTCGTATTCTAGCAAGCACACTGGTTTAGTTCAGCGCTGTGTCTAAAGGTACCTTGGACGTACCCGCAAAATTCCTTAAAGATACGTCGGACGTACCTGCAATATTTCTTAAAAGTACTTCTGACGTATCCGCGAAACTCTTTAAAGTGCGTCGGTGTATTCAGTTTCACTCGGACCTCTCAGCCACCTTAGCGAACTTATCCGGGCCAATTCTATTTAAATCCAGCCCTGGAAACCTGGCTTCACTAAGCACAAACGCATTGCTAGAAAGACATCTAATAAGGGGAAATATAAACAGTGTGACAACAAAATGTGGGGTTCCAAAGCCTTTTTTAAATTTGTGTATTACGTCACGCTTTTTATTCCTATCGGGTCTGAAGGTACGAGTCAATCATAATTACGCATGTTAATTTGTCTGATTATGCGTTTACTTAGCATGTATTACGTACTGCCCTTTTTTTCATTAAGGGCCGACTTGCCAAAGAATGCCGACACAATAACACTGTTACACTTCTCGTCATTGAATTTTTTAGTTAAAAGAACCGCTGAAATGGCCCCTTAAATGCTGCTCATCCGACACTGTATTCACAATTTTCACATCAGTTCTTACAGTGGCCACCATGTGCGCTTAGCACAGCCAAATACTTGTTGAGGCATGCACAAAAATTTTTGGTGCATATCAGATAATGGGGTACCGCTGCATAGTTGCATGTTTTCTGAGCATGCCTAGACTGGAGCTATCTATTCCAAAGTACTGGTTTGGTGCATAAGGGTGTGAATTTTGTGAAGCAACCAGTTTCGCAAAAACAACTTTATTTTGTGTTAGCTGAAAATGATTAGCTTTGTGCCTGATAGCCCTTGGACTGATGTTCTCTGAATACAATACTTAAAATCTATCCATTTGTACACCCGCCCAATTTTTTACCAATAGCACCAGAGCGTCAACCGTTCGGTCGGTCAGCGCCTCGTGATGGAGTGATACGACAAACTCGGCGAGCGTAGCCGCATGCGCCCTAAGCGAAGGCCGCTGCTGGCGTTGTCTGCTAGGCTGTTCCAAGAGGAGACGGCCGCCCCCGATTTTTGTTGTTCGCTTATCACACTGCCTGCCATACTTGAAATTTTTCTTCAAGACCGGGCACGTGGCGCCAACTGAAAACAGAGTAGTCAGCGTTGCCGAACGAACCTTGCGTTTGGCAACGTTGATTACTCTGGTTTCCGTTGGCGCCACATGCCCGGTCTTGAAGAAAAATTTCGACTATGGCAGGCAGTGTGATAAGCGAATAACAAAAAATGGGGCGGTCGTCTGCTCTTGGAACAGTTTGGTTTTGGAAAAGTAGACGAACCGAAACGTGCTATTCTGTTTCGTCTACTTTCCAACGGGAGCGTGGCCTTCGGGACCTCTGATGTCTCTGACGTCGACGCCGCACAGCCGTCACATCCGCTGCACGCTGTGCAGTGGCAGTAGCAGCAGCGTAGCTGTCTTAAATACATTTTGAAATTCTCCTGTAGAGCTTCTAAACTGTTCGTCCGGAATATATGTGCTTTCGGGATGATTTTGTTAAGCACCGAAAAATTTTTGAATCCACGCCACCATCCATTGCGCAGTCACGCTATAGCTGATTGAAAATGCTGTGTGCCAGCTGGTGACAGCTGCCAAGGTGTGTGCCAGCTGTGCAACAAATCCTCCCGGTTCTGTGCGTGCAACCCCAGAACGGCCCGCTGGGTTCGGTGGGTGGTGGTGACTTAAAAAATTGCGCATTGTGATTCAGAAAACTTACCATTGTCCGATGCTGAAGGACGGTGCGAGATCCCTAGCCAAACTTTTTGAAGCCCGCGATTGCCCGTATCACCGCCAGGAAATTTTCTACGTGACGTGATGTGTCTGTTTTTTTTATTATTATTTACGCATTAAGATGACTGAACATGTTTCGTATGTCCAAACGCATCGCCGTGTATCTTGGGTTTTGTGGTGATCAAGGCAGAGGGGAACTGCATGTTCTTGTATGCGCGCTGAAAGAATGCAACCAGGATTTTCATCTCGGGCTAAGCAAGCGTACTAGATTTACACTGGTTGAACAACTCATGTCAAGATTAACAAACAGTCTGCAGTTTCGCCGTTATGTTAGTGTGAATTTGTTTATGCCTGCTCTACTCACTCAGCTTGCGCACTGCCAGCGATTATGGCGAGACAATTGCACGGGCTCGACGGGTTGAATGTGTAACCGAAGTTCGTTAGCGTGGGTGATAAAAAAAATGCATTCAAGTGCTGCCCTCTGAAATCTTTCAAGTAGTAATAGAAAGGCGAGAGCACCTTTGGACAAATTTGTACTATTGCTTAGTTTCTAGCAAAAGTTCCTCTGTTCAGAAGAGAAGTTCTGTCATTGTTTTTTACATTGCATGTAAAATTTTTAAACTCCACTGGTTTTACTAACCAGCACTTTTACATTGTTCTGTTTATATCCAAAGAATGCGCTTGAATACAAGCAATTTTTTGCGCATATCTCCCTTCATTTCTTTTCGATTTCGTAGCCATTAAAGCGTGGACAAGAGTGACTAGTAAACAATAACTGTGTGGCACTGCATTTCAGGCAGCAATAAAATACTCCAGCTGTAGAGCTCTCCACAAAATTCATGGCCGCACTGGCTCCTGCTAGCACAAAAACTTGGGTCCTCCAAACCTCCTCTTCGATGGGTTCCATACAGTTCTTTCTCGTAGCTTGTAGTTGTGCAACGCTTAGTGATCACGGAGCTGGTGCAGTGAGGTTATTGTTTGGATGACCGAACATTTTTTTTAGTGCATCTGTATATTTATGCAGTTGAAGTGCAGTGCTTTTCTTTTTTGATGCTCGGTGAAATGTAATGCCAATGGAGTTTGCAAATGTAAATGCATTTACAAACATAAATGCTTTGAACATCCTTCTCTCTGCAAATACAATTAAGGTGCTTTGAAGTACACAGTTTAAAAGAATTTTAATGTCCCATAAATATGAAGCAGCAATATTCGAAACTGCAGTTGCAACAAAGTGTAACTTATTGCTCTCAATATCATGTCCCATTATCTGCCTAATAATGACAAGCACCAAAGCCCTTATGTACAGCATTTCTTACCTGCTGGATACAGATGGTTTACCTTTGCTCTATTTTCTCTGCTGAAGAACTTACAGGGTGTGAAATGTTTGCTGTATTTTCCGTGCCAAATATTACCACAATAAAAGACTAGTGTTGGACCTCTGGGTCCTCCAGCTGCGGCGCGATTCTCAGGAAGGGGAGCGACACGTCGTGATAGTATGAGGCTTTTTTGGAAAACAAGAAGAAGAAGTGGAGCGAGCCGACGCAGCCACGAGAGCATGCGGCAGCTCGTGAAAAGCAGCATGAAATGATGATGATAAGTGTCTTCTGCTAGGAGCGAGGAAGTCACAACAGTCTCCCCCGCCGACAGATGACGCTAGGTGGCTTCCAAAGGGTGGAGTAGCTGTACGGGGCGCTTGACGGTAGTGCCGCAGGGCAAACGGAGATAGCAGGATCTGACAATGCCGTCTCGTCCGGCGATCAACTCTTCGATTGGCGCCAAAGTCCACAGTTGTCTTGGACGCTGTCGTTCACCTAGTAGAACAATACGGTCCTTCTTCAATAAATCTGTCCTTTTAGCTTTGTTGGATGAGAAATTCCGAAGCCCATTAAGGTACTCTTTTAACCAACGTGACCAGAAGGCTTGCAAATCTTCTTCTCTTTTGCGCCAAAGATTCTTTAGTTGATCGGTGGTCGAGTCGGTGTTGATTGTTGGATCGTACGGTGGTAATGCTGTCAGTCGCCTTCCGACGAGAAAGTCTGCTGGAGACAGAGGATATGGTTCCTCAACGTCATTGAAAACGTAAGTTAAAGGCCGCGAATTCACGACGGCCTCCACTTCTGTTAGTAGCGCGGACAACTCTGTCTCATTTACAAGCCGCCGTCCAAGCATCTTCTTTAAACAGGTTTTTACAGACCGTACGAGCCTCTCGTAAAACCCACCCCACCAGGGAGCGCTCGGGCATATGAATTTCCATTCAATTGCTGAGGATGAGAAGAAGGCAAGCACGTCGGGGTTTCTAATCGTTCTCCAAAGCTTCTGAAGTTCCTTGGAGGTCTTGACAAATGTTCGTGCATTACCACTATACACAGTTTGACAGAGACCACGTCTGGATATGAACCTCCGCAGGGCGCACAGGAAACTTTCCGTCGTCATGTCTGCCACTAATTCCAAGTGAACAGCCCTTGTTACTGCGCACGTAAAAAGGGCGACATAGGAGCGCTCCTGGCAATGCGATTTGATGTACAGGGGTCCCGCAAAGTCGACTCCGGTCACCAGAAATGGAGAAGCTTGCTTAAAGCGGTCTTTGGACAGCGAAGGTGACACTTGCTCGACTGGTTTAGCTTGGAGGCGTTGACAGACGACACACCGTCGTATTGCCTTCTTCACCGACTGCCTCGCATTCAGAATCCAGAATCGTTCCCGGACTTGTGTCAGAGTATCTCGGACTCCTCCATGGAAGACTTTTGCATGAGCATGATGGATTATCAATTTCCCGAGGTGAGAGTCCTTCAGCAGTAGGATAGGATGTCGAGAGCAGTAAGAGTCGTCAGCATTCTCTGCTCTTCCTTGGACTCGAAGTAACCCGTCGTCGTCGAAAAACAGTCTCAACTGCCCGATGGGACTTTGTGCGGGAAACGGTTTCAAGGTAGCGACGCAATCTGCTTCAGCACTGAAGTGAGTTCTTTGCTCGATGCGAAGCAAGTAGCGCTCTGCTTGCTGAACTTCTTCCGCAGACAGGTCCCCACTTCTATCACTTTCTTTCTTTAGTTTCTTTACATATCGTAGGATCCATGCCGTCACACGTAGAAGTTTTGTGAGACTGCTGAACCGTTCACATTCAATAAGCGATGGCACCGACGGTCTGGTATTAACAGCGTAAGCATTAACTTCTGGTGGTCGCGTCTCAATTTCATCCAAGCTTGAGTCTTCGATGTCCATCTTCTCACCAAACTCCGGCCATAAATCTGAAGGACTGGCAAGCCATCTAGGTCCATGCTACCATAAATGTGACCGGCTCAGTCTGTGCGCTGACAAACCTCGTGTGAGCAAATCCGCCGGGTTCTCTTTACCAGGACAGAATCTCCACCGCGTTTTGTCCGTTAACGTGTGGATTTCTTGCGTACGATTTCGCACAAACGCCTTCCAGGAGGTGGGGTCTTTGCTTATCCAGCAGAGTGTAATCTGGGAATCTGACCAACATGTTGTGTCGACAATGCCGAGGTCACAGTTCTTGACGAAGTAGTCGTACATGCGGGACGCAAGCAAAGCCGACATCAATTCCAACCTCGCTAGGGTGACCTTCTTTAACGGCGCAACTCTCGTCTTCGCGAACAGTAAGATTGTGGCGACGGCACCGCTGGCGTCGACTGTTCGGAGGTAGGCTACAGCCCCGTAAGCCGACTCACTTGCGTCCGAAAAAATGTGAAGGTCTTATTTCTGGTAAGGGCCTTCACCGCCGGCTGCTAGGAACCTGGGAATCCGAAGATCCTGAAGCATGGTGACCTCTTTGCTCCATTTCAGCCAGACAGAAGACAAGTTGGGTGGTAAGGGGTCATCCCAGTCGAGGTTTTCCTTCCATAGATCTTGTAGGAAGATTTTAGCCCGCACTAAAAAGGGCGACAAAAACCCCAGGGGATCGTAGATCCTTGCCACCGCCTGAAGCACGAACCGTTTGGTGCATTGATGCTCCTTGATGAAGTGAAGGATTCCTTCCGGTTTGAAAGAAAAGGTGTCCGACTGCTTGTTCCAATGTAGTCCCAACACTTTCAGAGTCCCAGCGGGCGAGCAAAGAGATTTTTCCGCCGAAGTCATTCCTTGTTCGAACTCTGCAGCTACAACAGGGTCGTTGCTGGCCCATTTTCTAATGTTCATGGAAGCTTCACTGAAAATCTCCAATATTTCCCTATGCATCTGGATCGCGTTTTCAGTGGTATCGGCTCCAATCAGGAGGTCGTCCATGTACATCGAGTCTTGTAGGAGTCAAGCTGTCACTGGGAACCGGTTCTCTACGGAGCGAAAATGGTGCTTCAATGTAGCTGCCAGTAGGAAAGGACTCGAAGTGGCTCCAAAGGGCACCCGAGTCATTCTCCAGACGTCTAGTTCTGGTAGTGGCTGACCTGCTTTCGGTGATGTCCTGAACCACAAGAAGCGAAGCGCATCTCTGTCTGATTCCCGGAGGCCAATCTGGAGGAACGCCTTTTCAATGTCGGCAATCATGGCAACTTTGTACCGTCGGAAACGGAGTAATAGCCTTGCTACGTCGGGAATTAGACTCGGGCCGGCTTCGAGGTTCTCTTTCAACGACTTCACACCCGATTCGTGAGACGACGCGTCGAACACGATGCGCACTTTTGTTGTAGTTCGGTCCTCACGTATTACAGCTCGATGCGGCATGTAATATAGTTTTTCTGAAGACTGCCCTTTTGTTGGTGGTACTCTTTCCGCAGATCCCTCCTTGAGGTATTCTCGAATAGTCGAGTCGTATCTTTCTAGGAGCTCAGGGTCTCTGTTGAGCTTGTTCATCAAACTGTGCAGACGCTTGTTTGCAACAGCGTAATTATCACACAGATCGACCCTCTCCTTTCATGGTAACGCGACTTCGTATCGCTGGCCTTTCTTCGAGATGTTGTCTTCGAAATTCGTCAGCACTGAATCATTGCTCATCGCTCGTTCTTCTTCGGCCTTGATTCCGATGCTTTCAAGTTCCCAGAACCGAGTCAAAAGTTTTGAGATCTCTTGATCTTCAACAGATGTTCGAAGAACAACAACGTTGGCACACTGAATGATGTCGGCTGCAGCAGGCAGTGGACCTTGAACAGTCCATCCTAGTTTGGTCTCTACGGCCTTCAACTTTCCATGCACAGGCCTCACTGCACCGGTCACTATCTCCCAATAATAATCTGACCCAATGAGGACCGCAATCTGTTTATCTTCCACTCCTTGTACCGAAAGAGCCTTCGTATCTATGTGCATATTATTCATCTCCCTTAGAACTCTTTCTTCTGTTACGGGGATGCTTTCGCTGCAAATCGTGTCCACTTCCAGGGCTTCGATGCTGACTGGACGTTTGTTGTCTGCAGCGAAAACGATAACTCGCACCTTCTTCATCGTTTTCCGTGTGTGTTGACCTCCAAACACGCCAACGGTAAGCGTCTCCTCTTCAAGCGGTTCGCAACCCAGTCTCTGAGCAGCATTCGCTGTAATAAAGCTTCGCTGACTTCCTCCATCGAAGAGAACTCGGTAGCGCCCGGATGTTGTCGTGCCTGCTATTTTCGCTGTGAGAGTCTGCAGCAGCACGACTGAGCCCGCTTGCTTTGAGACCAGGTTGACAGGGGTCGAAGTAACGTTGCCATCGTCGTTCTTAGTGCTGTCTGAGGCACACACGGACGTTACATGCCTCCTCGAGCACTTGCCACATTTAGGCTGGCTTCTGCACTGTTTAGCCATGTGGCCCTTCTTGATGCAACGGAAACATCTTCCGGCTTTGGCGAGCATCTGCTTTTTGCGTGATAGGCTCAGTTCCTTGGAATCGCAGGCATCGCCAGAGTGCTTTCCAGAGTGGCAAAAAAAGCACCGCTGCGGGTCGGTCGCTGAGCCTTGCAGCGCAGAGGTTGTAGGGAGGTCACGCGGATGGTTGGCTTTACGTCCATCTTCTGGGGTGCGATGAATTTTCTGTGCGATGTTTTCAGCAACGGCTTCTCGACACATGAGCTGATGTTGGAAGAATTCCAAGAGCAATTGAAGCTCCTGGTCGGGCTGGCCCGTTTGACCGGTCGAGTCGCCGAGTTCGTTTAACGAAGCATCAACTGTGGAACGTGACGTCTTTAGCCCCTCATGGAACCGCAGGACCATGTCTGTCGGTAGAACCCTTAGCAGGATTTCCCGAAGCATGGTGCAGTATGTCGTGGAGCTCGTGCCAAGTGCCTTGAGGCTGCGAATGTGCACCTGGACCCGATCGTAAAGTTGCCTCAGTTGTCGGACGTCGGATGATGATGACACCGGCTTCAAGTCCAGGAGGCCTCGCAGATGATCTTGCACGATGATGCGGTCATCTCCGAAGCGCTGTTTCAGGATCTCGATGGCGTCCTTGTAACAGCCATCGGTAGCTTGCAGTCCGGCTATGGCTGATGCAGCTGCTCCAGTCACGAGGCTGCTCAAGTAGGTAAACTTGTCAGCCGTGCTGAGCTCGTCGTTGTTGTGGACGGCTGCCGAAAACTGTGTCCAGAATCGCTGCCACGACCTGCGGTTCCCGTCAAATTTTAGGAGCTCTAGCTGAGGAAGCTTGCATTTGCCAGTCGGTGATGGGTGGACGGTCGTCGGACGTGGCGTTGAAGACCGGTACTCTTGCAGCTTGAGACGAAGGTTCGTGGTAGCGCTTACAACCTTGTCGCGGTATTGTCCCGCGTCTGTCGTCTCGCTGTCTACTAGGTCCTCCGGTGTCTCTTCAAAGATCGCCTCGTCCAACTTCTCTATCTGGCCATAGAATGCATTGATTCGTTCGAGCAGTACACTCACCGCTCCTGCCGTCGCCTCTCTGTTTCCACTTATGTGGCCTTCCGCTTCTGTTAGAAGGCCATCAAGTTGCGCCCGTAGGCTGCGGCGTCGTCGAAGCTGTCGTTCTATTCGGTCGCACGCAGCTGGGAACTCGCCAAGATTGCAGGCACCGCGTCTTTTTCTGGGCTTTCGCGGCTCCGTGCGTCGATGGGCTTGGCGTCGTCTAGAAGTCCCGGGTTCTCGGCACCATGTGTTGGACCTCTGGGTCCTCCAGCTGCGGCGCGATTCTCAGGAAGGGGAGCGACACGTCGTGATAGTATGAGGCTTTTTTGGAAAAAGAAAGATGCGTAACTTGTTGGCGCTTTCCCAGGTTTTAAAAGTGGTATTATTTTTGCAAGCTTCCACTCCGGAGGCACTTTCCCTCTTTGCCATATTGAATTATAAAATTCCAAAAGGCGCAGCTGAGAAGGCCGTGACAAATGAGCTATGGCCTCATAGCTGACGCCGTCATGGCCTGGTGTGGAGCGCTTATTCACATCGAAGATGGCCGAAGAAAGCTCTTCAATTGTAAAAGGAAGGTCAAGGGCTGGTTCCGACACTCCAGAGTACGTAGAGCAAGACACACGCATAAGTCGTGGTGAAGGCGTTGATGACGTTGAGAGAAGTCTGCAATATTCCTCGGAGACTTCTTTTAAGGGTGCGTGCTCGTGCAGCGAGAGGGCAGTGAATGGATGTAGTTGCTGGCTGCGTTTGCGCATTCCATTAAAAACACGCCATATGCGTGTCAAAGGTTGCCTCGCATTCAACGAAGCACAGAAGCTCCTCCAACGTTGCTGACGTAGCTTGTTTATTGCTTTGCTCAGTTGTGTTGGGAAGTTAATGGAAAAAATGATACATTCAAGGATGATCTGGTATCTTGAGAGCAGGAAAACTTTCCCACAAATACCGCAAAGTGTACTTTACAAAAACAGACGCTTCCACCATGGCCCATCGCTTTGCAGTAAGTGAAAGAAACCGGCTATGGCGCAGCAACGAACCCAATAATGAAGTATTTTTGCACGCGATTGACCCTGATTTGACATCAAAACTTCCAAGAGAGCTCCCTCGTAGGCTGGAGACATTATATCATCGTCTACGACTGAACTCGGCCTACACCAACAGTTACCTCTTTCGCCTCGGACTGACGACCAACCCGTACTGCGATAACTGTTCTTCCATAGAAACCGTCGAACATATCTTATTAGAATGTGTGGCCTACTTGGCACCAAGATCCCGTTTTTTTGAAGATATTGAACGCCTAGATCAAGGGCCGGTAACTTTGAAGACCATCTTAGGACCATGGACTAGCCCATCGAAGCAGCGTCAGGCCCTAAAAAGTTTGTTTTCATATTTGGAGGACATTGGCCACATTTCAAAATTGTAAATTCTGTAACACAATCTAAAAAATAGTCCGCCACGCCCGCCAAACCACGCCAGTGTTTTTTTTTTTTTTTTGCTTCTTCGTTTTTTTTTCTCTCTCTCTTTTTTTCTTTTCTGCCCACCTCTCTCTAGGGCCTGTTCTCCCTACATCCCCGACCCCTAGCAGAGAAGCATGTAGGTGATCACAAACACCGGCAAAACTCTCTGCTTTTTCAATAAAGAGTCTTCTCTCTCTCTCTCTCTCTCTTTTTGGAAAACAAGAAGAAGAAGTGGAGCGAGCCGACGCAGCCACGAGAGCATGCGGCAGCTCGTGAAAAGCAGCATGAAATGATAATGATAAGTGTCTTCTGCTAGGAGCGAGGAAGTCACAACTAGTAATGCTTATAGCCATGCATTAGTGGAATAACTGATTGGAACGTACCATTTTTGTGGAAGTGAAAGCCGACACATGCACTCACAACGGCTGTGTACAAGTGCCTTGACTTTATGGGTGCCCTAAATCATAACGACCGAGTATAGTACATGAAACATTTTTTGCTCAAATGTAGTGTACTACAACCAGCAAATAGGCAACTAAGTTAGGCATCAGCTTTGCCCTTAACTGTGGTCGTTCACACAGTTTTTGTAAAAGGGGCCAAACCTGCTCACGTTTTACCAAGAACTACATGGCAGTTCATACACATTCTGCTGCAGCATGCAAGGTGGGAGGGAAATGAAGCAAGTGCTGCATGATTTTTTTATTCCCTGCAAACAAAGCGTCATCGGTCACAAAGCAGAATTAAAACTTCAGTTCCAACAGTTCAAGTAAAATATTTAGCCTTTAATGTTCCTCTAAAGAAAGTTGACAGGCAAAGTCAGCCTTGTCGTAAATGTTTTATCGGTGACGTTGCTTTCTTTGCAAAAATGAAAATGAAAAGCTCTAAGCAAGATCAAGCATTTGACACTTGCCAAGCAAACTTTTCAGAACTAAAACGAAAAAAAAACTGAAAGCCAGCCTTTATTAGGCACAACCAAGCCAATGTTACATGTAGTCTGTCGTGTCGAATTGAGCATCTGTCTAAAAGTAATGCCATTGAAAGAGTGCAGTGTAGGTTCATTTTCACTGTTCAAATGCATTGGTTGCAATTTTTTTGCAGCATCAAATCTACCTTTTGCTTCGCGATGGGAAGGTTGCACATGACTTGATATTTTTACGTCATGTTTGGCTCTGAAGTTGAGACTGTCGCCAGTTCTTGACGCTCCTTTTCTAGTACATCCCATCTGGGAAAACACGCAAGTGCACTTATACATTTTAGGTCCACTGCAGGGGGAAGGCCTCTCCCATTAACCTCCAACAGCTCCTGTCCTGAGCCACCCCAGTCCGTTCTTTGCCCCCAGATTTTTTTACTTCGTCTCTCCAACGAGTTACCTTGGTAATACTGGTTGTCAATTTATCTTATTACATGGCCAGCCCAAGTCTACTTTTTCTTAGGTAACTTTAACTATACTATCCTACACGCGAGTTTGTTTCCCATCCAAAGCCGCTCTTTTCCCGACCCTAGGCGTTACTCCCAACGTTCTTCATTTCATGGCATATTGAGCCAACATTAGTTTTTCTTCTGGTTCTTAAAGTAAGCCGGCGTTTCTGCCCCATATCTCGTCACCGGCAGGAGGCATTGGTTGTACAGTATTCTTATTAGTGGTACTATGCACACTGCTTATGTAAATATTCTTCCACATGGCCTACCGACACAAGTAAGCGCATACATTTGATGCTCCTGCATGACATCTTCAGTTTTTGTACATTTCTCCCATTATTCAATGTAGCGTGATAGCATGTCTTTGGAAGTGGGAGTCTTTTTCTTTTTTGTTACCTCTTTGACTTCCTTTCTTTATTAAAAAAGATGGAATAAACCACTTCTTTCAAATGCTTTAAGCCAAACTCATGTACAAGAAGTGGTGCTGTCCTGCAGGCCTTGAGGATGTTGACAGATACTGAAATTAACTATTAAACCATAGAAAAGTAGAAGTAAAAATGCTGTCTTCAGCCTAGCTAAGAACCGAGTGTCACATAATTAGAATGCTAGCCTTGGTTTTTGATCATCGGCAATGCATCCTGTCAAGGCAGACAAGAATATTGCTGAATGACAGCTATATATTTTCCATGTATTTACCAACTCGATTAAATATTAGACCCATGCAATATTGATAAACAGTGTTATTGCTTAAGTTACTTATAAATATACATGCCTTTTAGTTTGTCTGGCTTTTTTGTATGGCTGGTTTGTTTCAGAAGAAGCTGACTTTAAAACACATGCCATGCAAAAAATTTAGCCGGATGTATTTGACGTAACCCAACATGAAAAGTTAAAATCATGTCCGATGTAACCTTATTCATATGCTTCAAGTTACGTCTGATGTAACCTGAAATTTACGTTAAAGTGATGTCCGGTCTAATCCACAGTAAGGAATTACTCCCATCTGACAGAACCAGAAATTGAATCCATTTGTTCAGTTCTTCAGTCGTATGCACCGCAAATTGATAAAAAGTTTGTTGCTTGTACAATGGTGCATTGAAATTCTCTCTCCCAAAGTGTTCACAAGATGCAAATCCTCTGAAAACTTTGAAGGACAGCTAGATTTCTTGTTTATATGGACATTATGTATTGTTCACCTTTTACCCCTGCTGCAACCTGCAAGGGCCAGCAGTGTTGTAAACAAATGTATAAATAAGTAAATGTAAATGTAAGTTACGTCCAAATAAAGGTCAAGTAAGAAAATTTACGTCGGACGGAACCAAACTACAGTGACGCTTTATGTAATCTTGCAACTTTATTCGAAAACAACACTGTTGCCGCATATGACAGACCCACTGCGACCTGATTATGGGGTTTAACGAGCCAACGCTACACAGGCGATGAGGCGCACCGCAGTGGAAGACTCTGTAATAATTATGACCTCCTGGGGATCTTTAACGCACGCTAAAATATCGAACACAGGCATTTTTGCATTTTGCCTCCAACCGAGAAGCGGCTGCCGCAGCCAGGAATCGAACCAACGTCCTTGGGCTCAGCTGCACAACGCCTTAGCCACCCACTGCGATGTAGTGTTTGCTTAAAATGTCAGAAGCACGCTTGTCATCATCGTAAAGTACGTGTGAAGAAACCTTCAGGGCTGCCAAACCGCGCACGTGACACTGCACGTGGCCCAGTAGTCGCTGGAGCCCACCAACATTATTCGATGACACCACTGAAGGGAGCGATCGAAGCTGTACCAGATGTTCCTGTACAATCCGGCGTGTCACCAAAGTGTCGCAATAGAAGTTGCACGGCATCTGGGTAACGCCGGTTGCAGCCTGGCAATGGATGCAGCAGCTGACCCATCCAGCAGCGACCAAAGGTAATGAAACCTTCTGTTCAGGCTGGGATTTTTGTGGATGGCTGCCTTAAAGGAGCCATGAAGAGAAAACACAACTTTGGTTCATTCAAAATATTGCCTCGTTAAAATCTTACTGACACCACTTTACATAAACTTCGCTCAAAAAGCTATGTAATTAGGAAAAAAGAGAATGGCCATGAGACCCACTAGCTCATTTTCTCCAACAGAACCTATGATGTCATACCAGCCAGCTCTGGGATTGGTGGAGGCCGGCAAAAGCAAACGCAAATTAGGCAGAACTTATAAGCTTGGTGAACGAGCTATTTGCGCTTAATTTTCGGGCACATTCTTTTTAAAGCAGTAATAATGGGCGGACAAACAGTGGAAGTTATGAAAGCACACGTAAACATAGAAGTACCGATGCGTACTGCTGTTGGTACTGTGCGCACTATGCTTGGTTTAGCTGCGCAGGACTGCGGGGCTTGACGACACTGGCCGATTGCCGCAAGCAACGGTGTCTTACACGGCCATATCTGTCGAGGGAGCACTCTGTTTCACGAAACGATTATTTTCTCCCTGAACAAAAACACGCCCTGTTTAAATGCGGTCAAAAACAAATCAAAGGCAGAAAATGGCTTGCAACTGTATGATGGTGCCATCTAGGTTCAATAACCGGTAAACAAGGCTTCCCAATCGGCTGCAGAGAGGTCGGCTCCTGTGATGTCATTGCAGACCACAAAAACACACAATTTAGCGGGACAATCAAAATTTTCACTTCAATTAATTTCTCAGTGAATGAAGCATCGTTCACATCCGGACAAGTGCTGGGGCAAGATAAAACACGAAATCTTTCGAATAAAATAAACTTGTATTTGTCTTCATCACCAGCCTATCTACGCCCACTGCAGGGCAAAGGCCTCTCCTATTATTCTCCAATTACCCCGGTCCTGTGCCAACTGTGACCAATTTATCCCTGCAAACTTCATCTCATCTGTCCATCTAACTTTGTCTTCGTATTTGTCTTCATGGCTCCTTTAAATTGCGTCCAAAAGCTGAGCCACTGGCACAACTCCCCACTGAATGTTCGGAACTGCAGCATTAGGAGCTTCATGGAGCTTCCATGGAGATGACACTCGTCACTCTGAGAATACACTACAGAAGGTGCTGGGGCTGTCGATCCCGGAAGCCGTTGACCATACCGTAGCGATCTCTTGTTGTTGTAAGATATATTTATAAATCATTTATCCTAATTACACTCCATTCTCTTCTTAATTTTTAGCTGGCCCAGCATGCCTTCGGCAGCGTCATCGCACCTCATAATTACAGTAGACTCTCGATAGACGGAACTTCAGGGGACCGAAAAAAATTAGTTCCGTTTAACAGGAGTTCCGTTTACTGAGACAGATGTGTAAAGTGCACATTTGTGTGCGTACGCACTATTCATACCATTTCATGGAACTCTAAGCACTAGGAGGAGAATGTAGCTGATAGTTTTTTAGAAAGCAAGAAAACTAAAAAAAGGTTTAGGCACAGCATCCACAAAATTGATTTGGCAACGATTAGTCACTGTTCACTACAAAATGCATCAATTATCTTTGTTTGACTCATTGAAACTGCGTCTTCACGGAGGTTAGAGGCCTCAACTTCGCGAGTATTAGGAGCCACCGAATGTAGAATACGGCAACGCGGTAATGACGCGCGAATAGCACCACGATGGCACAAACAAGGCAGAAGGAGCTGAGCCCTGTAACCTGAGTGTCTTGAATAGAGACCAAACGACTGGAACAAGAACTGCGATGTTGCATTCGTTGCGCTAACACGGATGACCACTAATGAGACGAGGCTTACGAGGCCAACAACGTAAAAAAACCATGGAGGAAGAAAAACAAAAACTAAACAGCTGGAAGCGTAAAAAGCTGATTCTCATCCCGATGGGTTTGACAAGAAGTTCCATTTTTGGTTCCGTTTACACAGTGATGTGGAAATTTTAGTTCCGATTACCGAGATTTTTTTTGCGTTATCTGAATACAAAACCAACCAAGTTACAGGCGACTGTTCCGTTTAAGCGGCAATTCCGTTTAAGCGATTTCCCTTTATCGAGATTCTACTGTATGTCGAACTCGTCGTCAGGTAAACATTTTTTACCTCGGCATTCAGCTTGCTCAAAGCCATCTATGAGTGAGCCTGAAATTTCCACATCAGGAGTATCCAATACCGTCTTTGCTTCATTTAAAAGCCTTGTGTTTTGTTGCTGACGAGCTATTCTTTATTTTCAGCTAGTGCATTCTTCGTTCCGGATTATAACAATGCCTTCTCCACATTGTGGTCACCAACGTTGGTCTTACCGACTGGACACGATAGGCCGGTTTAGTATCCCCGACTTCTTCCTTCTCGGCTTCCCAGGCACCGTAAGATGATGAAAAACAGCCAAGTCCACTAATAAGAAAGAATAGCAGTATTTACGTTAGATAGCTAAGAATGTCCATGGCTTCTGATGATCCTCGACTTCCTTGTTCAGACTAAGGCTGCCCCCTTGGTCCGTCCTTCTCTTCATCTGGGTTATCTCTATGTATCCGACAACTTAAAATGGAACAAGCGGCATGCCTCAAAGAATCCTCAGTACCACATGCATTCATAACTTGGCCTGAGCTGACACCCCGGAATAACTAATGTTTTTGCGGTAGGTTTAAAGGCAATAGCTTGGAATCATGGGTTCATAAGCTAAGAACAAGCTATGTACAATATGGCGAGAATAATGAGAGCAGGAAATCGGCGTTTAATATCCACATTTCCTGCCTTACACATCAGAGGCACGGCAAACAAACATTAGAAATGGAAACTGAATGTCGTAATATATTAGAAATAATTGGTGGCAGGACAAGTCCAGCTAAATAAACAAAATCAATGAGTGACACAAAACAAACAGGTGCCTAAGATGTACCATTGGAGAGTAACACAAGACAAACAGCTGCCAACAATGTACACCCGTCCAATTTTTTACCAATATCACCGGAGCATCGACCGTTCGGTCGATCAGCGCCTCGTGATGGAGTGATACGGCAAACTCGGCGAGAGTGGCCGCATGCGGACTAAGCAAAGGCCACTGCTGCTGTCGTTCTGCTAGGCTGTTCGAAGAGCAGACAGCTGCCCCATTTTTTGTTATTCGCTTATCACACTGCCTGCCATACTCGAAATTTTTCTTCAAGACCGGGCACGTGGCGCCAACAAAAACCAGAGTAATCAGCGATGCCAAATGCAAAGTTCGTTCAGCGCAAGGTTCGTTCGGCAACGCTGATTACTCTGTTTTCAGTTGGCGCCACGTGCCCGGTCTTGAAGGAAAAACTCCCAAGCATTTCCCCGAGGGTGAACATGGTTAAGTGCGAATGCACGGGGTGATGCTATGAGGGGGAGTAAAGTTAAAATCCGTTGGCATTCGCCCGTGAGCGCGCGCGAGCCGACCCACGGAGGTCTGGCAGTTTATCGCTGCACATATAGGGGGGTACGTCGCGCCGAGCCAGGTGGCTGAGAGAGGAGGCGAGCGCAAGGGGAGAGGGACAGCGGCGCACGGCAGCTGCAGCCGAGCGAGGGGGAGAGGAGAGATTGTGACGTCACGGTGGAGAGAGAGGCGCGCGGCAGCTGCTGGGGAGAGGAGGCGCGCTGTGACGTCATACCATGACGTCACGGCGCGAGGAGCGGTGCGGGGAGCTGCGCGCACCCGCGCAGCCACGGCGAGGAGGCGGAGCGAGCGCGGTCACGTGGTGAAGTGACGTCACCGCGCCGTTGCTACCGACGCTCCTCTCCGCTCCACGCCGTTGCTAGGGAGAGGAGGACTGCGGACGCCGCCGCCGCCGGCGGTGGAAGGTTTGGGGTCGCTTATAAAGTGCATTCGCACTTAAAATTTCAAGTATGGCAGGCAGTGTGATAAGCGAACAACAAAAATCGGTGGCGGCCGTCTCCTCTTGGAACAGCCTAGCAGACAACGCCAGCAGCGGCCTTCGCTTAGGGGGCATGCGGCTACGCTCGCCGAGTTTGTCGTATCACTCCATCACGAGGCGCTGACCGACCGAACGGTCGACGCTCTGGTGCTATTGGTAAAAAATGGGCGGGTGTACAAATGGATAGATTTTAAGTATTGTATTCAGAGAACTGCAGTCCAAGGGCTATCAGGCACAAAGCTAATCACTTTCAGCTAACATAAAATAAAGTTGTTTTTGCGAAACTGGTTGCCTCACAAAATTCACACCCTTATGCACCAAACCAGTACTTTGGAATAGATAGCTCCAGTCTAGGCATGCTCAGAAAACATGCAACTATGCAGTGGTACCCCATTATTTGATATGCATCAAAAATTTTTGTGGATGCCTCAACAAGTCTTTGGCTGTCTGCTAGGACTGCAGTTGGCTCCGTGGCTAGGGGCACATGGTGGACACTGGAAGGAGTGGTGTGAAAATGGTGAAAACGGTATCGGATGAGCAGCATTTAAGGGGTCATTTCAGCAGTTCTTTTCACTAAGAAAATTCAATGACGAGAAGTGTAACAGTGTTAATGCGTCAGCATGCTTTGGCAAGTCGGCCCTTAATAAAAAAAAAGGGCAGTACGTAATACATGCTAAGTAAACACATAATCAGACAAATTAACATGCGTAATTATGATAGACTCGTACCTTCAGACCCGATAGGAATAAAAAGCGTGACGTAATACACTAATTGGGTATTTAAAAAAGGATTTGGCACCCCACATTTTGTTGTCACACTGTTTATATTTCCCCGTATTAGATGTCTTTCTAGCAATACGTTTGTCTTTACTGAAGCCGGTTTTACAGGGCTGGATTTAAATAGCTCAATTGGGATTTGTTTGCTAACGCATGAGACAAATATAGCGAAACTTAGTGGGTTGGCCTAGATACAGGAAGCGCCGATTAATATTAGACAATACAGGTTCACTGTTGACATGTCGACCTTTTGGGTACAGCTTGAAGCACATCGGCAATGAAAGCAATACGGCTGTTCGTCATCTAGAGCAGTCAACGTCACGCACGGCACCTGGCCACTGAATACCTCTATCCCACAAAAAAAAATAAGCGTTCACAAAAGATAACAATGCTGCGCACCACTATTTCAGGAGTTACGAAGCACAACACGATATTTGGCTTTTCACAACTGCCGGTAAGAGGCTCACCCACCAACAGTTGCTTGGCAGAGCTGGCACCTATATTACAATTCCCGAACAGAACGCAGACAGCTTACCAGCAGTCAAATTACATTGAACGACACAGAAACTGGAACGACACAGCGGCTCCCACCGCAGGCATGCCACCGCAGCCGGAAGCCTCGTAGCACGCATGTTAACGAAGCCGCAGTTTCGCAAAAAGCAACTAATACATTGTTATTATAAACTTCACGCAATTTAAAAAGGAAACAAAAGCATATTCAAAACTGGAAAATTGTGCAATACATTGAATTAAACCAGTGTGCTTGCTACAATACGAAAAAGAGCGGCGCCGGCATTATCTTTTAATTTGCTTTCTCAAGATGAATAATCAAATGTTAAGTTTCCATTCTAGTCTGAGCAGACAATAGAACAGAAGGTTTTCATTCCAGTCTGAGCAGGCAAGAGCACAGAAGGTTTGTAGAAAACGGTGAATATTTCCAACTTCGAAAGTTTTAGATGCGTTAGGTGTCTGCGTAATTTCAGAACCGGTACCTAGGAGTAGGCCAAAACGGCGAATATTTGAGGCCCACATAAATGTTGCTTATTTCGGTTTCTCAAAAAAAAGTCAGTCTGTGCAGCCGATAGACCGGCATGTATGGACATACAATAATGTTTAGGCAATTCTTATTTTCGCAGTTGAGCTTGAGTAAGTTATCGAAACACAAGTTGACCACTTAGGTAATATAAACGCTGTAAATGTAGATGAAACCACTACGCCACTAACCAGGTTTCGGCACTAGTTCTGATGCACTGCATATGCAACACCTGCATAATGCTCAAACTGAGAAGAGCTATAGGAAAATTACGAACCTTATGCAAGTACAGTATAAAAAGGCGTTTGCCTCTCCCCTTTTTATATTTGGCAGCTTTAGCTTTTACAGGTATTATTCATGTTATGTCACGCCACAGTGTTCAAAGCCTTTGCTAGTAGTCCACTAGTTACATCAGCCCTGACAGGGTCCGCAATATTTCATTGGTCACCTCAGGTTGACCCGAAAACAACTCTTGCATACTCCCGGCTGCTATACTACTTTCCACTGTAATTAAACTGGGGCGCATTTTTTAACTGTTCCAATGAATAACATCTGCTGTAGAAGCATGGACCTCACGGCTTCTGACATAAAATTAGATGTCAAAAACTGCACCCACCCCTAAAGAAACAATAATTTCTTGACACAATGCCCCTACCCAATGGTATGCGACACGCAGTCAAAGCTTCAATGCGAAACCTATTGTAACTTGTTTTTCTGTGTGTGGCTGTGCTTTTGTGCTGCAGGTTTCTGCCGGAGAACAAGTCGCGCATAAACACCATGGCCATGAAAGCATTTGGCAACGGCCCATGCAATTGCATCGGCATGCGTTTCGCCCTCATGGAGATAAAGTACACGTTCGCGCACATCCTCCCCAAGTACAAGCTTGTAAAAACTGCGAACACTGCCAAGGTAAGTCGCACCACTGCGCGTGAGGAAGCTAGTCGCATATTGGTTTAGCGCTAGTCGAACAGCTACAACGTCCTCCGTGGGAATAAAACATGGTACTGCGCCCCAATAAAGATTGGTCGGAGGAGGTTAGGCTAACCAGCTAGGCATGTACCCTAACGTTCTCCAAATAACGGCAGCAACAATCCACCTACTTCACTTGAAAAGGACAAAAAGAGGTCGATCATTGGGCTAGTTGGTAGTGGTTTTTGAACATTTGAAGTTGCCCAAACTTGGAATGGACCGAAGAAGAAATAAGTAGAAAGACCACAGCACTAACTCGATCGAAACTGAACTATATTAGAGCTGACACATATTTAAATGCTATCAACCTCGTCCCAATGGCTTATGATGTGTGGTCACATGTGGTCACATGTGTAGTCCCCATGTATGTATGATGTGTGGTCACATCAGTAGGGTGTTAGCACAGTCGATTCTCGATAATTTGAAGTCGCCTAATTGAATATTTCAGTTAATTAGAAGTGTGTGCTAATCCCGCCAATTTTATATGCAGTCTAATAACAGAAATTGATCGATAATTCGAAGCGAAAACTTATGGGCATCACGTAATTAGAAGTTATTTCTTAAGAAAGCCTTTGAATTCACCTTTATTTGTCAATAAAATTCTAATTTTTTTCCTGCTCTGCACTGGTGGCACAATCGTAAGTGAGGCAGTGCGGAAGTTAATAGAGGGACAAGGTTACAAAGTGAAGACACGCGTGAACGACATGTCTGCCTTTCAGGTCCTCAAACTTTGGTTCTCACAGAGCTGTGTGAGCGTTTTTTGTGTTGCACTCTTCAGACTTCGATTTTAGCGAAGTCTTAACGCTCATGGCAAACCGAGTGGTATGCTCTAGTTGCCGACAAGAGTGGAAAGTCGAGTCCACAAAAATCGAGACAGGAGGCGTGTTCCTGTAGAATAAATATTATGTTCTGGTGCCTCTGGCTAACTGGAAGATCGCTTAATTGGAAGTGTTTTGTGGTCACCGCGGACTTCGTATTAACGAGAGTCCACTGTATTTGAGGTTGTGTCAGTTCTAATAGGATTTCAGTCGCGAGTCATTTTTGTGGTCTGTCTGCCTTTTCCTTTTTGCATTGGCGTTGAGCTTGCGTCATTTGAAGATGTTTAATAAAAAGCACGAAATCCAAATGCACTGACCGAAAAGTGAAATGAGCAATACCAGCAGCAGTCGACGACAAAGAGAAGGCATTGCTTACCCCAAAATGAGTCCAGAAGCACCTGCGGCAGCTTATCCTGCATTTCTATGGCCCCAATTCCCCCCGGAAAAAGATTTATGTAAACACTATTGGTGCCGCAAACACGTTTGGGGGAAGGCGTGTTGTTAAACCCCGAGAATACCCCTGAGGCAAAAAAAGAATTTCTAAGTGCATTCAATTTCTTTTAGTTGGAACCAAAAGCTGAAAATTAAATTAGAGCTCGAGGTAAATACAAGAAGCGAGATGTGCTGCTGGGAAAGACTTGAAAATTGTTCTAGTCTTTTTAGAGCAAAATAGCTACCGGCCTCCCAAACTCAATTTCGCCCCTGTCTGCCTAAGGGTTCTTCTGAGCAAGTAAAACAAGAAAACGCCACATTGCCATGGTTGAACCCACGTCCTCGTCCCTGCAAAGCGAGACCTCAACGGTTATGTCCCGCCGGCTGGTTGTTCTGCACGAACGAAGCGTCGGACGTGGTCTACGCAGTAAACGCTGCTACAAACGACCTGTGCACAGCGACTCCCACGTGCGTGTGTGTGAAGTAAATGACACGAGTGAATTTCGATCGCCGCCGGAAAGCTATGCCGCGTAAACCTGTCAGAAAATTGGTAAATGTAATTTAACAAAACAGGTTTTTCATGTTGTGACCAGGAATTTATACGTTCGACTGTTAGCAGTGGTGGCTTTTTCGTAGGTGTGGAAACCAAAAAAGTTTTCTTTATGCACGTTTTCGGGGCGAACATTAAATTGTCTAGTATACAAAATGAAAGTCCAACAAAACGGCTTTCTTGGACTTTTACCAGTCCTTAAATTTATTTTTTGTTTCAGAAATACTCTATCCTTTTAAGTGTCAAAGTAGAAGCTAGTCAATAGGTTTACGCAATGGGTTTTGCGCACTCTCATTGATAAATGACACAATTTCATCACTGTAGTAAAGCTTCAAAGAACAATAGTGACTGTTATTTATCGGATTTCCGGGTTTAAAACCATCTAAGATTGAGGGAGCACAGCTACTACCAGAGCATCATAAAGGCGACTCCTTATGCTTGCACCACTAGAGCACTGCACGGGCCCGGGCCGGCCCGAAAGCCCGGGCCCGACCCGGCCCGCGGGCCGGGCCGGGCCGCCCGAAGTCGATTATCGGCGGGCCCGGGCCGGGCCCGGGCTCAGTGCCTCGGGCCCGGGCTGGGCTCGGGCTCAGTGCTGTGGGCCTGGGCCGGGCTCGGGTTCCACGCCACGGGCCCGGGCCGGGCTCGGGCTTGAATTCATAGGCCCGGCCGTTAATAGTTCCGACGTGAAGTGTAGAAAAGAGCATGAAATTGAATATTCTGAGTATACTTTTACGCGCTTCTTTGTGTTAGTTGTACACATTGTTTTAAAAACGTGTTTTGCTAGGGCTGATAGTCACTATACTGTAACTTTAATGACATTTCATGTACTGCATCAAGATTTTGTATTTTGGTGTATAACATATCAAAGATACGGTTACAAGGAATGCCCTAGAGGGGAAGGAATTAATTAATCCACCCTGGAGCTGTGCACCTATGTCTATGTACGTGTGTTTTAGATGTCGAACCCATCTAAATGCGGCTGCCGTGGCTGGAAATCAAAGTCGCGTGCTAGAGAAGCGCCACCGCGTACCAACCATTCCAGGGAAAATATTTCAACGCACGCACATACTGGTGGATTCAAATGGAGAGCAAGAAATTTCATTAATACCAACTTGTGACCGAAACAACCACATGAAGTTGCCAAGAGTCTGGTCATCAAAGGTGATGGTGTCTCTCGTGTAAGAATACGAGCTATTATTACGCCCATGTGGCGTGAACTGCAGATGGTGCGAGCTAAACTACGTCTACTTTTCAGCCCTTTTTTTCGTTACAATTCAGGGCGTGCTTGTACAGACTAGATGCTCCGTCTGATTTCCCGCTACGAAGACACTCGACCAAATATAATAAACTAATTTTCTTCAACGTCTAAAACCAGGCCTGGTCACACACATGCGGGCCCTCCGTAGGCTAACAAAAAAGACCGTGCCCGGGCTGGGCGTGGGCTTGAGACGACGGGCCCGGGCCGGGCCTGGGATTGAGACGACGGGCCCGGGCCGGGCCTGGGCTTGAGATGATGGGCCCGGGCCGGGCCCGGGCTAGGCTCACTTATGAATGCCCGGGCCCGGGCCGGGCCCGGGCTCGGTGTTACGGGCCCGGGTCGGGCTCGGGCTTCACAAAGCGGGCTCGGGCCGGGCTCGGGCCTTAAAATCAGGCCCGTGCAGTGCTCTACTCACCACATGCTGCGGTGTGTCACTGGCTGAGCCGATATTCTGCACTAAAAACGATAAACAAATCCTCCCCTGTATAGAGTTTTTGGCTCGCGTGGGATATTTGCAGGATGTCTAGTTTATTATGTTCCTTTCCCCAATGAACCAACTTATGTACCAAACTTCAACCCGTGAAACTGTAGATTCAACTTTTTTTCCAATGCCGGCACTGCGATATCACATTTTGTACGGGCGCATGTTGCACGCAAAGGTGTTGTTGCTTTTTGTAGGGCTCAACCTGTTCGCAATGAACGTACGTACCACCTTATTTTTCAGAACCCGCCGAATATTGAGATGAATCCCATCATCTTGAAGATCAAGAAAGGAGTGTTTGTAAGGGCTGTACCACTGTGATATGTATATTAAGCACAAACATATTTTTTTAGCTTTTTCTGTACATTTTTTATTTCTCGCTTAGTGGAAGCACTAATCAAATTAAAGCGTGCTGTGCGCTACAAACAACAGAATTGTATTTGTGTACAGTGCACACACGACCGACATCGGTTCCCTGTCCACCTTTCTACAAAACTTCTACGAAAGCCAGGTAATGAAATTTCTCGATCTCTTGTATAATGACACCCCGTACTTATTTCAATTGCATGGGTGCTTCCGCACTGTACTTCCATGAATGGTGTTTCAAAGCTTCGCTTTACATCTATTCCCATCTTTTCCTGGAATTGCACAATCGTTTTTCGGAGGTTATTTCCGTTAATGGTTTACTTAGCGATGAGCTTCACTTCAGTAACTCCCGAAAGCACCGAAAGTTAATAATTAAGAAGTTAATTAAAATGTATGTCTTAACTGTATCATTAATTCAACGTGTAACCATGTAACTGAGCTCCTCGAGGCCCTCTTGTAGAGATAATTCGAAAATTTGTAAATGTCCTGAAAGAAAACTACAACATCATCGAGAGCACATATATATTCAAGACGATGGACTCCTCTATCCTGCATCTTTCAAATCCATCCTATCCATCCATTTTGTTCCTATCATACCCATTCTTTTATTTATATGCCTTCATATGCTTCCAGTCCTATCTCTTGCAAAATATTAACTTATTCTAATATTCCACAGGTAGTTAGGGCTCAGCATTTTATCCCCGGCCCAACATCATCTGTGTCGGCTACCTCATTTATGATATTGGTTTTTTGTTTCTAAGCTCCTACTAATTCCAATCGTTGCCCTTTCTGTTGCTTGTTGGGTAGACACGTGGTTTCTTTCAGGATTATGTGTGAGGCCGCACGGTTCTGCCTTATAAGATATTACTAGGGGCATGCTGTCATCGCCCGCTCCTCGAACATGGCTACACGCGCAGGTGGTGGCGTTTTAAGCAGTAATTGTGGCTCGGTCACCACATATTGGCGGTATGCTAATGTGTTCATAGAAACTAGGCTGAAGTTCACTTAACAAATACTTGGTTTTAGGTTCGGAGCACCTTAGGACCTCACAGTGTCCGTCGCGTACGTGCTCATAGCATTTACAATCGCAACAAATCACACAGGCACCGGCAGGATTCGAGCCTGTGTCTGGTATACCAGACAGAATTAGTGTCAGCCGTCTTACCTACTGCGCTACGACCCTTTTTTTCTTTATTACCTGTTAACTATACAGACCAAAACACACACACAAACACACAGGTCTGGGCTACCACCGTGAGTTAGTACCCGAGAGGGAAATGGCTTACTCCCTCGCGTGTAACGGTGTGGAGTACATTAGGACATTTAAATGTCTGTCCGCGTCCATCCGTGCCCACACCACCATCAAGCGAAACTATGTGCGGAAACTACTTAAAAGGGAACAAAAACACTCCAAAACACTCGAAAACAGGCACAAACATAACCTAGCAACGAGAAAACGCGCAAAAACACCGGTGTAGTCAGGTTGTGATCAAGGTGTAATACACAGTTACTGCATGCAACTACGCAACATGGCGCTACGCGTAAACACGACATCGCGCCGCGGTGCACCGCGTATATAAGCGGGTTCCGGAAATCACACACCCTCTTCCCGCCATGAACGGAAACGAAAGTAAGAAGCGTCACGCTGCTGCTCAACGTCTACGAAGACAACGAGCTTCCTCGAATACGAAAGCGCGGCAAGCGGAGGCAAATTAAGTGACTGAAATCGAATGACGGTCGCGGCGCAAATCGGATGTCACTTGGGGCGCAACTTAGATGTCATTTCGAGTCCCCGTACTCCGAATTCTCGCCATCTTCCACGGAGTGGAGATGCTGCCATTTTTAAAGACAATAGTCTTTCCTGGACTACTTAAACCCAGAAATTTCGGTCTGTCTGTCCGTCTGTCTGTCTGTGACCCGATTCAGCAACCCGACCAAAGTAAAGCAAGGCCTGTGCAATAGTTTTATATAGTCACAGCTAAATATAACCGTCTACATCCGGTGGAATGTTCATACTTATCAACATTGTTGAACAAGAACAAGACATTACGCAAATATAAGACAACAAATTAATACAGAAGGGATATTTGCAGTGGTTGTTTATAAAAAATCATACATGCTTAATTTTTGCGAAATTAAATACTTCATCAACTCCAGAAAAAAAATTCACTCCGCCATCGCCTGCTGTCACCCGCGCCACTATAGCTTCTGGAGCCATTTTAAGAAATCAACCAGAAACAGTTACGAAAGGTTCCACTAGATAGGTTCCACGTTCTGCTTGGAACGCACGTGGAGTAGGGCAACCTGGTTCTATAAATGCTGATGTAGGGCGCCTTGATTCACGTGCGTCTCCGCCGTACGGCAGCGTTGGCATCGAGATACGAGGCCTGGAGCAGTGGAACGCGGTACATTTAAAATGATTTAAGCAAACGTTTTGCGTCTTTACCTCAGCAGTATATAGCGCGACACAAGAAGGAACAACCTGAGTGGTGAGCGGGAAAGTGAAGGATTTACTTGGGAAAGGTCCATAAAGACTATCGTCTTTTGTCGACATTTGCAAAGAGAGGAGCAGATACGCGGCCAATTTTTTTTCTACGCTACCCCACACGAGCTTTGTCACATGAGGTGTTGACGACCACACATGCCGTTCCAATGTAGGTACCCGTACAGCACCTCCGGGATGACGCAGCACTTTTGTTATTGCGCTTTGCACCTAAACCGACCTAAAAGGTTCCAAACTATACTGCCGTAAAAATGCGTATCACTAATACAAGAGAATACTTTTAACCACTTAATTTTTAAAACTGCGCAAAAAAACTTCCTGTAGCGGTTGCGGTTTGATCCCCAGCCGCTAGCGTCAGAACCATGCACTTTACCACAAGACCAGGAATGGCGAACATCCGTCTTTATTTATCGGTTGCTGGAGAGAATAGCGGGAGTGCTCCAAGCGGACCAGTAGATGGCCCTAGGCGTGGCAGGAAGCGCTGGGCTTCAACCTACCTGCATGGAGACGGAGCGTCGCGTTGACGTCTGACGTCAGTGCTGCGGCGGCTCCTTGCGGTATCAAGACGCGCACCGTGCGCCCCCACGTACAGGGCACGAACACGTGTTTTTTGTTCAGTTGTTTCTTGTCTTGTGGCTGCCTTCGTTCCATGTTTTTGCGGATAAAGAAAAAGGTCTCCCAATAGGCGTGTACAGCTCTTGTCCATCCCCTCGGGTGGGAGTGCGCTCCACTTATCTTCATATCAGGGGCTTGTCGTAATAATAAACGAAGAGAAATCATTAAATAGCGAATATTTTATTGGAAAAATGTCGGTTATTGGTAATAAATGTTAACTTATTCTGGATGAATACGGTATGTGTTCCCACGATTTGTAACTAGATCCGACAAGACGCTGCCACTTTCCGTGCTGCATTATGGACAGCACGCCTACAACGGGGAGTACTAGCAAACGGAAACACCGTTGTTACGCACAAAAAAACCTTTTTTAAACACCTTTATTAACACTGTTGTTTTATGAATTTTCAGAACATCACTGTATTTGCGACGAAGAAGCAGTCGCATGGTAGGTAAAGCTGGCTTGTTGTAAAAGCGCAACGCAGAAGTAGACGGCGCCAACAGCTTCTGCCACGCAACACAAACATGCCCACTCCTTCACTGATTCATCTCGGCAGCGGAAGACTCCTTTTCTGACACAGTCGAATCTCGTTTTAACAACGTAGTTCCGGCACAATAAATCTTTCCGTCATATCCGATATTCGTTGTATCAGAAGCGGTAGAAACTGGCTCCAACAAATCGGCACTCTGCCTTGCGCGCTAATCCTAGATACAAAAACGCATTTCTCTAGACTTCGAACCCGCTATGAACGAGGTAATGATGTCATTTAAGTTATTCATACTGCAGACCAAGTTGCTGGCCCATACAGGAGGGGCAATGCGTAGTGTTACGATGCTGCGCGCAGCTGCCTTGTCCGTGCGTCCTGCAATGTTTTGCGAGTGTCAGCCTGCCGGACAGATCACAACATGCCGCAGAACGGCCGGCGCAAGGGCGCCTCGCCGTAGGCGCGGTTCAAACTTCGGCGGCGGCAAACGCCACATGCAGCGACATGCCCGAATAACGCGGATGCCGCAGTGTAAACCTCCTTTCTCCCCTCTCTTAGACTCAGCGTGCACCGCAACTATCGACCCCTCAGGAACTCTAGAGAGAGTGTTGTGTGTGTCTGTAATATGTCTGCGCCGTGTGCAAAACCAGAAGCAGCGTTGTTTTACCGTTACCACTTTGTGAATATGTACGGGGCCCCCAGTGCAGAAGTTTATTCGTTTTGGAGCAGCGAATCAATGCTGTCACTCGGTTCGAGCCCTGTACTGTAACATCGCGTGGAATTGTATTGTTCCTGTCTTGCTTCGGCTCATCTCTCGCCATGCAGTAAACCAGTGTTGTTCGCCAGCGGCTTGTTGTCGTCGTCACAAAGGGAGCAACTTTTGCTGCCGCTCTACACCATGCTATCTCGCATGAGGGAGGCTACGTAGCCTGGTTCAGGGACGCCTTCCCGTATGCAACAACTGGTTGCCAGGGGTGGGGTGTGAACTTCGCAACAATAGCAAGAAAAAATACAAATAGCGCATGAACATGGTGCTACTGATAGCATCCTGTTCATAAACCTAACATGCCTCCATGTGGCATTTCAAACTAAATGAACAGGAACATGACAACATGAAATTACAAGAGAACATAGTCCTTTTGCATAACTTGCCAGCGTTCTCATTTATTTGAAGAGAGATGTGATCTTCGTATGGTGGCTTTTCATAGCACTAAAGGATGAAGATTGCCAAAAAGGACTTTTGGACTTTTTAGTCTTACAAACTACTAAAAAAGCTGTTGTGTTATCTTCTCATTTTTATGTTGGTTTTTGTCTATTTATTATCTTTACTTTTATCTAAGCAGCTTTGAGTTTTGAGCCTCGCGCGAACCAAATATTTCTTCGTTATAGCCAATATTCCGCGTAGCTCTCGAGGTTTCGGTTCCGTTATAGAAATAAAACGCGTCATAGAAATGAAGCGTGACCAAGCAAACTTCCTATTTACTTTGCTATAGACGATAATTCGCTGTATCAGTGTTCGTTATAACGAGGTTCGGCTGTACTTCCGTTTTATGGTACCCTCCCCCCGCGCACCTTCAAACTACATCTTTTTTTTTTTTTTTTTGCGGACGTTTGCTATTCAGCATGAGGGCAAATTAAATATATAGATACACCCCGGATTCCCGAAGGACGCGGAGCAGGGGGCCATGATGTCGTCCTTGTATCCACGCCATGAAGTCTGGCGGACGTCCGGGGCGCGGGCCGCAGGTGGCGATGTGCACAGCGCGTAGGCTTCGCAGAGCAGGGCAACTCCACACCAGGTGCTCTGCTGTAGCCTGGTCAACTGGAGCGAGGCAAAAGGGGCAGGTGGAGTTGAACGGGGCATGGTATTGAGGAGGCCAGGACCTCGTCACAGCTGGCGTGAGGGCGACTCCCGGGCGAAGACGTCTGAGCAGGACCTCATCTTGGCGAGACAACCGGCCAGGGAGATCTGTACCGCGCGGGGGTATCAGAGCGCGCGCGGTGCGCCGTAGACGTTCTTTTGCACTGGCAAGGCGAACACCGTTTGACGAAGGTGCAAGATGAGCTGGATAGTGCACACGCATGGGGTGTGTTGCGGCATCTGCAGCCTGCATTGCGGGGTGGCTATTCCGTTGGCGCCATGACACGCGCACACGACATGGATAAGTGTCCATTATGTCCTGGATTTCTAGCTGAAGTTCGTTGGACGTGAGAGTTTTACGAAGCTCTCGAACAGCTGCCGACGAATCAGTGTAAATTGTACACTGTGGTGAAGCGTGGTTGATTAGCAACGATGTGTGTAGCAGAGCATCCCGCACTGCAAGGAGTTCTGCCTGCGTTGATCGCCACTTCTCCGTTGTTATGTAAGTGCAGAATACTGGATAGGGAGCCACAGTCGGACAGAGTAGAGCCGTATGAAGTAAGGTATCGGAAGCACTGGCGTCGACAAACATCAGCGTAGACGAAGGGCTACCAATCTCCATAGAATGCGGAATCGGAGCACCAACTGTCCGGGGATGAATACGGGCAACAGGTCGTGTATCCGTTAATTGGTGGAACTTCCATGGGGGCCGTATATTGGTGTTTGATAGTGGTGGGGCTGGTGAACCCGTCATGTACGCTGCAAGAGCGGTGGAATCAGGGTCAAGGGCTTGTTTTTGGAGGCGGGCTTATCGACGCTGATGCACTAGCTCATCAAACGTGTTGAGCTGCGCTTCCTGTTGCAGATACATACTACATCTGATTTTTTTTGTGTGTGTATTTCTCTTTCCAATTCTTCCTTACGCACATTCAACTAAATAGACATGCACAAGTCTTGGCCAACCCATCTCCGTCAGCACGCGCCTATACCAAACGAAGAAAAAGAACAAAATAAGACCGCTACGACGGTTTTAAATGTTATTGGCTATTGGTTAGGCAGTGCAGTAAACACTCATTAACCCGAACTCGCATATCTCTAAATTTCGGTTAAGTCGAAACTTTTTTCACCGTGCATTAACCTACCATGGGTGCTATGCATTTGCCCCATCTTATCTCCAAACGTTTTTTGGAGGGGACAGGGGATATCTCAAAATCTTGACCGGGAGGGCAGAAGGCAAAGTCCACTCCCAACAGGAAACGAGGGCTCCGTGCGAACGCTTAGCTCTTACTCTATTGCCGAACGCGGTCGTGAAGGGCGAATTTGAAATTCCCGCGGACGCAGCCGTTTCCTATCCGCCTTGTCAAGCAACTGTGGGAGTGATCACATGTGCGCACTTGCGCGCGACTTATGCGTGGTGGGGCGGCGTGCGCAGCGTGCGCCCGTCAGTACGCAACCTAGCCCTTGCATGTGCGGGCGGGTATTCTTTGTTTGCCCCGCGATCTGCGCGCGACGCACCTTGAGTTCAGTTGTTTTTTTTCCCACCAGGGGGCCAGCCGATGCGGGCGAGATTCACATCGGCTCCGCGAAGTACCCGTCCTCTGACGCATCAAGTTGATGCAAGGCCACAAAACCAGTACTGGTCGACAGACATTATCAGCGTGATTACCGGGAGACCAAATTTTCTTCAGGCAAGCCATTGTGTCTCATTTTACGAGCGCGGAAACTTTCGAAGCGGTGGCCGCCACGCTAACCCTAAATCAAGGGTTAGCTGGCCAGCGGCGGTTACGCAATAGCGTCCTTGACCATGAACGTGCAAGCAGAAATGGATACCACCCCTGCCCTGGAACCCGGCCCCGAGCTGAGCATCCAGGACGGAAGAATGGCAATCGCAGTCCACGGGTCCGTAGAGGACGAGGAAACACCGAAGGCGAGAGCGGGCTGGCTACAAGTGCGGTACGGTCGTGGCCGGCAGGCAACAAACAACAACAGCAACAACGGCACGGGAACATCAGATCAACCCCACAAGTCGTCGGAGACCACTACGGGCCAAGGGAGGCCCACCAAAACGCTCACCCGAGCACAATGCGCTCGGAAAGTCAACAATGCAACCGAGAAAGCAGCCCGCATGCCGCGCGACATGGCTAGAGACGAGAACAAGGTGGTGATCAGACCACGAGGCGGACTCACAGTGGGAAAAGTTAAGCCTACCAACCTCATGCGGGCCATCGCAAGGGCGGCAGGCATGGACCTACAAGATGCAGCGGCAGAAGACACGGCTTACCCCAACGCCGCACAAAATATCATCGTGGTCAGCACTCCTAGCGAAGAGAGAGCCAATCGATACGCGGATATCCGAAGAATCGAAGTGGACGCACAAACTTTCGAAGTCTACGCCTACGGCACGGCACCGGACAACACGGTAAGGGGAGTTATACACAATATCCCCGTAGAAGACACAGAAGAAGACATCAACGCATATCTCAAATGTAGCTACAATTCGACGGTCCTCGGAGCACATCGCATCGGTACATCCGAAGCAGTCATAGTCCTGTTCCAAGGCGACCGGGTACCAACCCACGTCAGATACGCCGGAGTAATGATCAAGTGTACAATTTATAAGCAACACAGGGAGGTGTGCAAGCACTGCGGCCAAGTAGGACATCGCAGGGATGTTTGCCCCACGCCCAACCTCAAGGTCTGCTTCGGCTGCGGAAAAGCCGATCCGGACCAAGACCACGAAAAGACATGTCAACCACACTGCAAACTATGCGGAGGCCAACACCCAACCGGTGACAAGAACTGCAGGAACCGATACAAAACGCCGTTTCAAGTCAAGAAACGCCAGTGGGAGGCCAAGAACGCAAAGACCGCTGCAAACGCCGTCGGGGAGTCTCGCCCATCGTCAAAGACGAGACTATCGAGGAAAGACGAATTCCCAGAACTACCAAGCGCTGGCAAGAGAATACGTCATCCATCATCGCGCGGCGCCAGCCGCGAGAGATCGAGCAGTAAAACAAGAGGTGCCAAGACAGCGGGATCGCCGGCAGCGACCGCCGCCGCAGGTGTGACATGGGTCCGAGTAGCAGCCGCCAATGGAGGCGGAGCCAAGCAGCAGACCGGCCAAAGTGGCCTGCGCTCACCCAGCCGAGGAGACAACGACAGAATACAAGCTCTAGAGAAGATGGTCAAAGACCAACAGGAAACCATCGCCAAGCTAACCAAGCAACTCCAACAAATCTTCGTCACGGGAAGGTGCAACATGGCAGCACCGCCAAAGACTCCTCACGAGATGTGGCTAACAACGACGGCAAACGTAGCAGTCACGGCACCTACTGCACTCCCACCAACAGAAGTAGACGTCAATCACAACACTGCAGGCGGTAACAATGAGGAAACAGAGACGGAGGAAAGGGAAGACGGCGAAATCATTGAAACCGACCAGAACACATACTCCCCGACGCCAAGGCCAGTTATAGCCGAAGACCCGGAAAAGCTGAACCACATCGGCTTCTCGGTGAGACTCAGCCACAACACCAGAAGAATCGAGAGAATCGAAGCTCGACTCGACAAGCAAGGAGCGCAAATAGACAAGCTTGTGGCACAGTACGGAGAAATCAAAGTCAGCCTGGACGAAACCAAGGCCCAGTTTCGAGACCCAATCGCCAGACTGGAGCAATACCTATACGAGAAGCTAGGGGCGCCAAGTACAAACGTGACTGGCCACAACGCCGCCGGAGACACGACCCAACAACAACAACATCATGGCTAAGAAGACCCGTACCACACTCAAAGTCTGGCACTGGAATGCCAATGGCCTCCGATGCCGACTGGCACTACTGCAACAACACGTGCAAGCCGCGGACCCCCCACCAGACATAATAATGGTCCAAGAAACACACCTGGAAAAGAAGCCAACACTCCCCGGATACAGAACGCACGCAACACCTCCCAGTACGAGAACCAGCTCCAAGGGTGCCGCGCAGGGAGTGTGCACGTTTGTCAGGAAGGATCTAACAATCATCCCACACGACCGCTTCCTCGGCCAAGACACCGCCCTAGAGATGTGTGCGACCGAGGTGGTGGTCGGCAAAAAGAAGCAGACAACAGTCTACGCCATTAACGTGTATAGCAATCCACAACACCGAAGTCAACGGTTCAAAGCGATGTTCCACAAGACGTTGCGACAGGTTGGAAACAACCCAACAATAATAGCCGGAGACTTCAACGCACAGCACAAGGAGCTCGGATACGGGCTCACCTCGGCTAAGGGTAAAAATCTGCTCGAGGAAGCCGAAGAGACCGGGTTCGAGCTCATCACAGATCCACAGCAACCGTCCCGCATCGGTACCTCCACCGCCCGAGACACCAACCCCGACCTCGCCTTTGTGCGTCTCCCCAGCGGCAAGGCGTCCAAGTGGCGAAACACGGGGCATAGTCTCGGGAGCGACCATTACATCATAGAAGTGGAGGTCCCCATCAGGGGGGCGGACGCAAGGACCAACAAGAATACACACAAGCACAGGTTAACCGATTGGAATGCCTTCCGCCGAATCGACACCGACTCGACCATCGAAGATATCGAGCAATGGACCACGAAGATGGTGGAGGCCAGCAAACAAGTCACAAAGGAGATTGAAACCGACGAACAGATCCATGTCATGGACCCAAAACTGGCCTATATGATCGAGGCCAGAGGATCCCTGCAAAGACGATGGAAGAGACACCGACATCTACGAAGCCTGCGCAAGCGCATAGCGCACCTCGGCCGAGAGATCGAGAAGTACAGTCGCCAGCTATGCGCTCAACAATGGCACGCCATATGCAACGAGGCCGACAGACAGCCGCACGCCAGCAAGACGTGGAAGCTCCTCCGGCACCTGCAAGACGAGACGCAAAGCAAGGCCTATCAACATCACAGACTTGCCCAGATCGTCTACAAGGCAACCAAGACGCACGGTACTGAAAAGCTTGCCAAGCTACTCAATGAACAATACCTGCCTGCCACCCCTACCACTGACCACCCACATTATAGAGGAACGGCAAACCCCGAACTCGATAAAGACATAGAAGAATGGGAGGTCCGCAGAGCGGCGCAGGAACTGAACTGCAGATCGGCTGCTGGTCCGGACGCCATAAGCAACAAGATTCTAAGAAACATGAACGAGACGGCAATCAAAGCCCTAACGATGTACTACAACAAATGCTGGCGCTCGGGTGAGCTCCCAAAACAATGGAAGACAGCCCGTACAATACTGATCCCAAAACCGAACAAGGCAGCCAGCATACAGAACTTACGACCCATCTCCCTTACATCATGTGCAGGGAAGGTGCTGGAACATGTCCTGAACAATCGGTGGCAAGACTACCTGGAAGAGAACGACATATACCCCGACACCATGCTGGGATTTAGACCAAAGCTCTGCACACAGGACGCAATGCTTCTCCTGAAACATGACATGCTCGAAACTCCCAGCAAGGTTGACTGCAAGGCGATCCTTGGCTTAGACTTGAAAAGCGCCTTCGATAACGTCCGTCACTCCGCCATCCTGGAACAGGTCAACAGACTTGGTCTAGGAAAGCGGACGTATAACTACATACGAGCCTTCCTGTCACACAGGACGTCCAGCATCCAAATAGGGCAATTACAGTTCGAAGACCGAAAGCTGGGCAGCATAGGCACGCCACAGGGGTCGGTCATCTCCCCACTACTATTCAACTTAGTAATGATACCGGTGGCCGAAAGGCTAGCCCAGCTGCCGGACCTACGACACACCATATATGCAGACGACCTGACGCTGTGGGTAACAGGAGGCTCGGACGGACACATCGAGGAGACGTTGCAGCAGGCAATACATACCGTCGAAACCAGCCTCCACGGCACGGGGCTACACTGCTCACCTCAAAAATCGGAGCTGTTGATCATACCACCCTCTGGCCACCGAAGAAAGAAGGGAGAACAAGAAGCACACAGAAACATCAACCTCTACACCAAAGACGGAACCACCATCCCGCACGTCAATACCATCAGAATATTAGGCCTACACATGGACGCAGGCAACGGTAATCACACGGCGCTCGAAAAGCTGCTAACGAAAATAGGCATCACCACCCGCCTCATAAAAAGAATTTCGACGCGGCGTGACGGCAAGCGGGAAGCCAACCTCCTGCGACTACTGCAGTCGTTTGTGGTGAGCCACGTATCGTACGTGGGCTCTTTCCACCGATGGCTGCAGTACGAGCGGGATAGGATTAACGCAGCCATAAGGAAAGCATACAGAACGGCTCTTGGACTCCTGCCATGTACTAGCAACCAGGCCTTGGTGTCCTTGGGAGTCCATAATACTCTCGAAGAGATATGCGAGGCTCAGCGTACAGCGCAGATACAACGACTACAGAACACCAGGACTGGCCGGAAGATTCTACAGCGTGCGGGCCTCAGCCCGACAACAACTAGAGAAGAAGAAGAGGCTAACATGCAAAGAAAGAAGCTGCCGGCTATCATTAGTAGACAGCTGGTGATCTCGCCGCTCCCGCGCAACATGCATCCGCAGAGGGACAAAGAGCGCAGACAGGCCAGGGCCAGAGCGCTGACCGAGACCTACGAAAACGACCGCACGGCTATGTACGTCGACGTCGCTCAGATGCCGGAAAGACCACAGCACTTCGTAGCAGTGGTAATTCGCGCTGCGGACGGAAACACAGTCAACGCGTGCAGCCTCCAAGCCACCAATGCCGAGCAGGCGGAAGAGGCCGCTATCGCCCTAGCTCTGTGCGGCGGCGACGAGGCCCGAACTGTACTGAGCGACTCGCAAATGGCAATCACCAACTACTCCAGAGGCAAGGTGGGAATGGTGGCAGCCCGCATCCTCCCCAAGCACAAAGAGACCACAACGCACATAAGGTGGTTCCCGGCTCATGTAGGACCCATCGCCGGGGGTGTTGCCAACCGCAACGAGAAGGCGGACGCCGTCGCACGAGAGCTCGCGCGCCGTGCGGCGCCCCACCGCCTCGCCTCTCAGATTGCGGTGGAGAGCGCCCCTGACATGGAGCCCATTCTCAACTACAGCGAGGTCCTGGCCTGGCATAGAGTGGAAAGGGCGCAACTACCCCCGCCCCACCCAAGATTGAACAGAAGAGAGGGGGTGCTGCTACGACAATTGCAGACGAGGACAGTCCTCACACCGGCCCTGGCTCGACACATGTGTCCCGAACTCTACGGGGAAGTGCTGTGCAGTGTGTGCGCGGACGAACCTGCAACTCTGGCCCACATTATGTGGGGGTGTGGTGCGAGTGACTACAGTGCAGTGTCGGACCCACTGCCACCGGACATGGTGGACTACGTTAGTTCCTCCAACCCGAAGGAACAGCTCATCGCCGTCCAGCGGCTCGAGGACGCCCTTGCCCAGCAGGCGCGAACGGGAGACCCTCCATCCCCTAGCGGGAGGAAGCGGGCTCGCCAAGTAGCCAAAGCTGGAGCACTGGCCTAGAGTTCCCCGAGGTCTAGCCTCCCGATAGGGGGCGGTGAAGCCCTGCGTGGCCTGACCCGCCCCTGCACGCCGGACACAAATAAATGTCATTTTCTCTCTCTCTTTGAGTTCAGTTTTGCTGAGTAGTGAGTGGTCTGTCAAACGGACGCTTCCGAATATCGACCAAGATGTCCCACCGAAAGCAGGGCAAATCTCTGACGTTAGAGAGAACAGTCGCGTTAATCAAGGAAATTTTTTTCCCTGCGAATTCTTGTGCCTTTACTACGGTAGCTCTCTCGTGCAGTGGAGCTTTTCCTGACAGCACTGGCTTTTCTTTTACAGTGACCTGGGCAAACATTTTCGGCGTTTTGCTTAACTCGAAATACCGCTTATCAGGAAATTTTTCCCGGTTTTTACTGCTTCGAGTTAACGAGGGATTACTGTATTTATATTTGTATTATTGCCAGTAAATGTTCTGTACTAGTCTAGACTGGGCACTACCCCAGTTAGTATCACTCTCCGTTACCTCAGTACACCTTTCATGAAGTTCACTCGTTAAAATATCTGGGGATCCTGCACACCAGCGAGCTTCATTTAAGCCGGAATTTTACATTTTCAGCTGCGAAAGCAGCGCGTGCACGCAGTTGGCATGTTCCACTGTCTCAGCCATTGAAGGAAGGGTATGCGCCGAAGCTGTTATTATAATGTGATAATGCATATGTTAGCCCCATTTTAGAATTCAGATGTGTATTATTCTCGGGGAGTGCGTTCGTGCAAGCCCATCGGCTGGTTTTCTTAGATCAGAAGTCTCTTCGCTGCTGCGTAGGGTTGCCTACGAGTGCTCTTAATGCAGTACTTCATTTGGAAGCGGGTGTCCCTCGACTATTGACGAGGTACAGTGGACGCTCGATAATTCCAGAGTGCACTTTACCAAAAAAATGCTTTACCAAAGATAAGCCTTTCCTTAACTTTACCAAAAATGCATCTAGCAAGCTGGTTTATCTTGTAAATCTATCGGAACAGCAGCGTGATAAGCCGATCGAGTATGGTTTTTAAAGGGTCACCTTGCCGCGGAAGTTAGCTAGGTTCGTTTTGCTTGTCTGTGACTCAACGCGTGCGCCGCCCGCGCGCCGGAAGAGGGAAACGTTTGTAGCTGTCAAAATGTTGATGCTACGAGGTTAGAGTTTGATACAAAGGTCGTCTATAACTCGATGAAAGAGGTGTGCGAAAAGATTAGAACTTACATGGCATATTTGCTGACGAAAAAGTGCAATTTTGTGCAGCACCATCCGAACGGGTCCCCCATGAATGGAAGCTTCTAGAACGTACGGTGACTTTTTTACATTTCGGCTTTTGGCTGCAACGTCACCAAAACACGGCTAGCGAGATGATGTGACTTCGGAAACTGTCGGAACACCAACGTGATTACGGGAGTGTGGCTTAAAGGTTCACCTTGTCGCGGAACTTAGCCAGGTTCGTTTTGTTTGCCTGTGACTCAACGCGGGCGGCCGCCCCCGCGCCCAAAAAACAAAACGTTTATAACTCTCAAGATATTGATGCTACGACGTTCTCTAAGCTTAATAAAAGAGGATTGCAAAAGGATTAGAACTTACATGGCAGATTTCTTGACAAAAAAGTGAAAATTCACGCACAACAATCCGAACGCGTCCGCCATGAATGGAAGCTTCTAGAACGTCACGTGACTCTGTTTATATTTCGGCTTTTGGCTGCAACTTTACCAGAAACACGCCTAGAGAGCTCGTTTAATTTTTCAAAATATCGGAACAGCAATGCGAATAGCGAATATGCCTTTTAAAGGGTTACCTTGCGTTGGAAGTTAGCTAGGTTCGTTTTGTTTGCCTGTGAATCGACGCGCGGCCGTCCACTCACCGAAAAAAGAAAACGTTTGCACCTCTCACAATATTGATGCTACGACGTTAGAATTTGGTGCAAAGGTGGTTTAGAACCGTATGAAAGAGGAGTTTTTGACATAAAAGGGAATTCATGCAGAACCGTCGGATGCTTCCGCCATGAATTGACATTTCTAGAAGTTAATATTGACATAAGTTGCTTTATTCAAACACAATAAGCAGACAACTTCCCCCAAAAATTTAAGTTGGGGATCCACTCGCTAGGGCGTTCAGACAACGAAGTATAATTGTACAAGATAAAATACGCAATCAACACGAAACTGAATACTAACGGGAAACATTGACCTCACATACGGGATTTTCTTTCCTGGCTGGTACAGTTTGTTAGGGACCCTATATGACCTTTTTACAAACTGCGCTTTGGCTTCTGCGCATGGGCGACGATGACATCATATTTAAGGCTGATTTCATCGGAATTTTCGGTTGAAGCCTGAAGGACAAGCTGCTTTGCAGCCTCACGGAAGGCATTGTGTTTTTCTTGGGGCATCACTGAGGTCATCTTGAAGAAGGGAATATACGGGTCTGCAAAGAAAAAAAACGCTTCAACAACCTGGACGATGCATAAAAAAAATGACTACGTTTGAGCGCTTGATGGTTGAAATTGGATCAGGAAGTGAAGAAGCTCACGTGATTTGGTATGTATCTAAGTAGAAAGGGACGATTACGAAGCCTAGAAAAAACGGAAATGCTCCTGAACGTGACAAGTCGGGGCGGTGATATCGTAGCCGTGAGCAGGAAAATTTCGCAATGATTTTCTGAATTTCTATTTTTGAAAAACCCGACTTCAAAGCTCTGATTTTCCGAAAGGATGTGTTTGTTTCTAACCCTGATAGTACCAGCGCGTTTCAAGTTTGCTGCTAGCCGTGAAAGTAGCGTCGGAACTTTTAAAACCGTACGGGAAATGGACCACAACTTACTCAAGAATAGAAGCAAGGTATCAAATTTTATTATCACAACAATCATTCTGTTTATATCCACTGCAAGACGAATTTTGTTGCAATGAACCTTCACCCACTCTTGTGTTCCCATATCCAAGCCGACTTCTTCCTGCAAAATTTGGTTATTTTTTTACGTCCACTAAGCTATACCAAAGTTATGACTACCGTAGAATAAAGAGACACAAGCGTGATTGCATGCCCACTAAGTCTCTCGCGTGTGCTTAGATACTTTGGCAGCTGTACTGTAGTGATCTGACCCAGACTCACCCAGGCAATCGGCCACTGTGGGGAACGTCCAGTGACTAGCGTAGGCGCGGCAGGACACCAGCTCCAGTCCGGCCGTGGTGACCACTTTTATTTCGTTGGCTATTATCTCTTCTTCCGGCACAGCAGCATTGAAGCAGTATCTCTCGGCGAACATGCTTTTTAAATCCTGTGCAAGAACCAAAATGATGTGGTATCAACTAAGGCTCAACAAGACGCCACACGACGCTCGTGCGATCACAACGCACACTGTCACGCTTGGGCGCTGCTGCAGCAGGATGCACGGAGCCTCCTTATTTAGCTGAAAGTGCTGTGGTGCTTATTACCGCAAATATATAGAACTGATAGATTAGCCTTCGGTGTGTTTTGGTCATATTGGTATCATGCTTGTTTGCGCCGACAACGACGACGGCTACTGCTGCGGTCACTTTTCGCCTTTGTTGCGACAACCAAGGCGTTTGCCTTAATAACTTAGCCACCGGCAAAAAGGTGCATGTGGGAAGTAATATTTATAAGATATAAAATATAAAATATAAATACAAAATATGAAGACTGCCGCTACCCAAAGTAGGTTTTTCTCCCAGTTTGTTCCACTCGGGTGAATGACCACGGGTACAAAAACATCTACGTTTCCAACCCCTCAATTTTTAAATCTGACATGAACGTTGTTTTTAAACGGCAATAAAATGCTCTTTAGAACACTCAAGAGTCTGTTCGGCTAATATCCGCGACACTTGTTTTAGAGTATTTCATAGGCGCCGACAAGGAAGGAATGGGAGGGGAGCATGAGGCCCGAGCCCTTTCCTGGGTTTTCCAGTAATGCGGCAGATCCCCCCCGCCCCCTTCGGCCCTGACGCCCCAGCCCACACAATTCCGTTGACCATGCCGGTCTCGTCAAGCACGTCTGAGAGGTCGTTTTCTTGCCTGCGTCTGCTGAAAATGTACTTGCGGTTGCAGACTGGAAAAGCCCGGTTGAACCATTTTGGCTATTTTGCACACTCGCAAGGGGCTCTCCCGTAAAATCAATTTAAATAACATTGACGTCGATTTCGTTGCAAAAACAAGTGCCCGAATGAAGACTTTTTATCTAAAGATGAAACTATAGCATCAGATAACGAACTAATGTCTGGAATAATGTTTGAATTCAGATAATCAACTGGAATGAGTTGGTAAGGATGTGTCCGACACACTGCACGTTTTCCCGTTCAAATTATTCTAATCGCCATTTAATTTATTCCAGGCCCCAGCCAATTTAATTTAAGTGTCATCTAATTTGTTCCAAACCCCAACTAATTTAATCTACGTGAGAGCGAATTTATTTCGTGCGCCAACCAAATTAACCCAGCTGTCAGAAGGTTGTTCAGGGTTTTTTTTTTTTGCGAAATTAGGCGCAGACAAGCTGAACTGCAGGCCATCTCTGACTATGTCACCGCAGCTCTCCAGGAAGACCTACCCAGCTCCCCTGTACATCGCCATGTGTACATAAACTCTCAAGTAGTGTATCGAGCCTGTGCCAATTTGCAATTAACCAGCCCCATCACCAAAGTCATTCGCTGCAGTTTTAAATTCTCCTTGTATCGGGTAACGGCTTCACACTTCACTGGGTACCAGCACACTGCGGCATCCTCGGAAATAAAAAAGGACATTGACCAGCACGCACGAATTTACTTTCTGTGCTAGCTCGGAGCCCCTCCTCAGCCATGACGACGGTGTCCTTGCCCGTACCTGGAGAAGAAGCAGATCCCACGGCTGAACGACAGCTTAGTCAATCCCGCCGGACAGCTTACCTCGCAGCCATGGCCAACCCTCTGCACATCCCTGCAGTTCCTTCCCGTGAGTTCTCGCGGCGGGAAACTGTGATCATACGACGGATTCAGACGGAAAAACGGCTCACGCTGTTTTTGCTCCACAGTTTTTATCGCCGTGGGTCCGCTCCCAGTGTCCCGAGCCCCTGCAGCACTTGTCATACAAGGGCAGACCTACAACATCTAGTGTGGGACTGACCCGGCTACAGTATTCCTCGGTACCGCACCCTCACCAACGTGCGACTTGGACCGTGGCCCCCTTCTCTCCAGTTCTAGTCTTTTCCGCCGCCTAAAGCTCCTGCTTGGTAGGCTACTAGCTTGTGGCGCGCCCTGCTGCTTTTTCTCATGGACCCTGAATCACCAGTCATTGGTGACCGGCTCTGCGGCGGCGTGCAGGACATTACAACGGCTACGACTCGAGGCGACAACAGTGTTGCATCCAGGCCGCTGACGCTGTAAATGGCGGCATAATTATCATTTCCAACTTTCTTTTTCCCTACCAATCCCCCTACAAACCCTCTGATTATCCATAGCGGCTCCCAAGAGCACCAAAATGGGATAAACGTGTTTTCAATCAACCATTGTAAGTGCGATCTGAAAAGCCAACTTTCCGCCGCAAATGGCGGAAATAAGTAATGATAACCACGATGTTAATAAGAAGATAACGACGATGTTGACACGTTTCTGGTGTCGCTGCCATCTCAGCTGCGGTGGCCTGTGCACAGCCTACATCAGTAGTAGTATATGATATATGTAAAAACACTTCTATGGCACACCCGACATCCCTGTTAGGGATATTTCCTGAACAGCTGAGCCCAAAGTCACGTAAAAAACTGAGGCGAAAATATCTCAGCACTTTCGTCTAGGTACGATTCTCACATAGACAGCTTTCTCACCGGTGTGTAGGCACTCCACTCTTCCATTTCGTGGAGTCGCTGGAATACGTCAGTGATGGCAGTTCGGGTGAAGTATAGAATCAGGCACTCCCCTTCGTCCTTCAGCAGGTTATAGACGTTTCGGTAGGCCTTTGGCAAGTCCCAGACGTAGTGGAAAGTAAGGAAAGAGAAGACGCGGTCAAAGCTGTCATGCGTGTCCAAGATGCGCTGGGGGTCACTTTGCTCTATGTCCATAAAGTCGAACGTAACTTCAGGCTCAAGACAATGCCTTGTGGCGTACTCCAGCATGTACGGAGAGTTGTCCACGGCCACTACTCTCCTGCAGGGACGTAGTCGCGGAAGGAGGTGCTCCTGAAGGAAGTTTCCCGGGCCACATCCAACGTCAAGATGTACGTGGTGGTCGCTCGATGGATTCCTGAAGCGGACGCTGTCCAAGCCTTTGAGGTTTTCTTTGTAGCTGTTTGATTTTAACCAGGTGAAAGCTCCTGGCTCAAGGTTACAACAGCTTTCTCTCTGTCGTAATGGATACTTCGGTCGCCCATTCTTCTGCATTGCTGTGCTGTCTGGAAAGGTGCTCAGTACGCTCTTGACTACTGCTGAGCTGCAAAACAAGACAATGTTAGTTCCTAAACATCTTAGGAGTCAACGCAGAGAAGACCACAAAATATGCTATAACACAAAAAAGGCAAACCAGCAAACGGTAACTTCAAACAAAATATTTATGCAACTGGGAGGAAATGCTGCGACAGAAAATGCTACGACAGAAACTCCACTTTGCACGCGTGTGCATTAAAACACTTTGCGAGACAGGGGGTACGGCCAAAAATGGAGGAGATGAGGGGAAAAACTAGGACTCTGTTGGTGTGGCCTGCCGTCTTCGCCCTTTCAGCGAGCCAAAGCTGCTTACTTTGGTCTGAGCTGGCCAGCTCACTCTCCGACTGCTCGTGAGTTGGATTACGAATTGGATCAAAGTTTGGGTTTGCCTAGCATGCCCAAACCATATGATAGAGCGTAGCTGGGCTGTCACAGTGCCTGTACAGGGGATGGTATATTTAACTAGAAAACTAGCGCACTTATCACCCAGTCTTCAAATCGCTTCAGTATCAGTAATTTCGCGAAAAAGCGGTGCCCTGCCACCAGACCCTGTCGCGCACTTACTCATTTTAAGAAATACGCTTGTTAAGGTATCGCTAATTAGTGCTCGATTGTGCCCGATGGCACAGCTCAGCTTTTGCCGACATACCGGACGCCGAGGCGATGTCATAGACATGGTGGTTAGTGTGTTAGTGCGCAGACGCACGCAGAATCGATGCTGTTACAGTGCATAATTCCGCACAGTGGCACAATAGGCCTTGCTGCAGGAGCAAGGTCTGACTCGTATTTAGCAAATTGCTTAGCGACTAGAGGTTGTTCGTTCATACTCTGTGGGATGCCGTTTGCTAGGATAAAAACATGGAACGAAAGAACCGAGACGAGGACATCATTACTCTTCTTCATTCTTCTGATCTTTTTTTGCTTACATAATGTTCTACACTGATGAAATTTATCCGGCAAAAAATGCCTTCCCAGAAATTTGACAGGCTTGCTAGCGCGCGTAAATCGTTGCCTGTAATAAAGAGTTATGCGCGATCACTAGATCGTACGACAAAGCATGTGTATGTTACTTTAGCTGCTCTATGCTTATTTGATCAACTTGTAGGTGAGAAAAGAATAACTTATTTATCCTTTTGTTTACATTTTCGCAATATTTATAAGCGTCCGATGGCTGCAGGTTTGGGTGCAAATGCAAATGTAGGGCCACAGCGTTTCGGTTCCGAAAAAAATTCGAAAACACTTGATGGTAAAATTTTGAACAATTGGCATTTAACCGATAAACACCGACCTTAAAGCCCACGGCGGCAAAAATTACGATTGAAGTTCGTACTTCCGGATATCTGCTAAGTTATCGGCACCACTGGCCGTTCGCCCTTCTCGGCGATAACTGCGAATGGCCACAGGTCCCACAACGAGCCTCCTTGGTCCTCTTTCAAGATCAGTACACTCCTCTAAACAAAGGTTATATACCATGATATAAGCCAGCTCATGAGCGATTTGCCAAACTTCGCGCTCTATAAAATAAGTAACATTGGTGAACCCCTCTTCTTTAGAAGAGTTCACACAAAGAAGTGCCCAGTGGTTTCTCGCTGCACGCTGAGGCTTCTCGATCAACCTGTTTCTAGTGCAAACGTTGAAAAGGCATTTTATTTGCTGAGAATCATAAATCGAAAGCGACGCGCTGCCATCATCGACAATAATTTCGTAAGGTATGCTAGAGTATAGTACAACAAGATTTAAAATTGCAATAGGAGAAACATACTTGTTTTGTCTTTAACTATTTGTTCTTGTGTACATATGTGTATCTGTCATTCAAACCTTTGGGACAAACATTTGCCGCAAGAGTTCAGAGGTGTTCGTGTTCATATATCATTTCAACTGTGATTTAGAGTATTTAAAACGAGCGATATATATGTTGAATTTGGGGGAATAGGGTATTTGCAACATATAAACACCGAAAAACGCCGAAATGTCGCTAAAGAAATAAACTCCGAAAGACACCGCCCGGAAGTTATTTAAAATAAACTCCAGAAACCCGGAGCCGTAAACTACGAAAACTTAGAAAATTTATTCGAGGTTGCTTTTATCATATATATATATATATATATATATATATATATATATATATATATATATATATATATATATATCGTAGAGCGAACAGACGAACGGGTAACAAACAAACTTTATTGACGTTTCGGCCTGGGACAGGCCTTCGTCAGAATAAAACCCAAGCGTACGAGCATAAGCTTATAAGGCTTCAAGGGCCAATCACAGCAAAGAGGGTTACACGTGGTGCGTGGTACGTCAGAACAACTGATAAATCTTTAAAAGTGATGTGCGATGCAATAGCAAAACATAACTGGTTTTCACAGTAACATGTCATTCATGGCTGTAGCGAACAAAACAAAAACAGAAAAATGGAAGAGAGGGTGCAGTACAACCGAACCAGCATTGAATTACAGAGTAAAGTAGAAAGAGAGCAACCGCGACATTCGACCAATGCGTAAATGTTAAACAATATAAGATTGGGCCAAAGAAACTGATAATAGAGTAAAAACATTAAAACTATACCAGTGAAACTGCGAGCACGCGCGCATTATCATACACGAATGCCCATACACAAAGATGTGTAATCAAGATGTGAAAGTTCACACAGACGACTATGAGTGCGCCAAAAACGAACAAGAACTTCTTTCATTCATTAGAGATTTCAACAACTGCCACCCACAAATTTCTTTCTCCCACCAATATTCGGCTGAAACAATCAACTTTCTTGACGTCTCAGTGTCATTGCATGACGGAAAATTAACCACAAAGCTTTACAGAAAGCCCACAGATCGCCAGCAATATTTACACTTTGAAAGCAGCCACGTAAAGCATAAGAAGACCAGCATACCTTACAGTCAGGCGGTTCGCTTCAAAAGAGTATGCTCGCAAGAAGCCGACTTTAACCAAAACTGCGCAGTACTCCGTGACTCCCTTACAAAGCAGAAATACCCGGCACAGATTATTGATGACGCAGTAAAACGCGCTAGCAAACTTGATCGGAACGAACTATTGCTCCCAACCAAGCCGCCTCTTGCCCAACCAACTACTAATCTGATTCAAAGTTATTCAGCGTCAGCCCCAAAAGTTACTTCAATTCTTAAAAAGCACCATAATATTCTCACGCAAAGCCAAAAACTTCAACGCGTTTTTCCACATCCGCCCCGCGTAGTCTATCGGCGTTCCACGAACCTACGAGATTCCCTTACTTCATCTAAAACCACTCGCCCATCTTAAATCGGTTGTCGGCCCTGCCAAAAACCGCGATGCAAAATTTGCCCCCATATGACGACCACCACAACAGCCACTAGTACAGCTTCAAATTTTAAGCTTAATATCAAAGGAAATTTCACTTGTGACACAGAAAATGCTATTTATCTGCTAGAATGCGCGCAATGCCCACTTCAGTACATTGGCCAGACCGCCAACTCTTTCAGACTACGTTTCAACAATCATAAGTCACACATTAGGACCCTTCCCAATCTGCCGCTATCCAAACATATAAACGCAGCTGGCCATTCGTTTGATAAAATTAAAGTGACAATTCTTGAATCCGGTCTCCGTTCACACAATGATAGAGAAGTCAGAGAATCCTATCTTATTCACAAATTCAAATCCATGACATCAGGCTTAAACGAAAACATCGGCGCGCTGACGTTTTTGGCGCACTCATAGGATTAGGATTAGGAAAAACTTTATTTGTGCCTGCAAAACGACTAAGCGCCGCGACGCGGGCCTGGCGTCGTCCTAGGGATTGCCGTTACTAGGCGCAGCGCCAACGCTTCCCGTCACCGGGTCGCCTGGTCTGTGCTTTTCGAGCGCACCCCGGACTTGCTGGACGGCCCAGAGCTGAGTGTCCTTGTCGCTACTGCGTACAGCGTCCTGGAGCTGCGGCGGATAAGTTCTTGATTGAGCTTCGTTTGGAAACCGGGCACAGTCCCAGAAGATGTGCCACTGGTCTGCCAGACCCACACCACACACTTTACACACGTCCGTCGAATAAAGTTCTGGATGAAACCTGTGCAGCGTTGCCGGGGCGAGGATGCACCCGGTCTGGAGCTGTCGTAGTAGAACTGCTTCCTCCCGGCTCAGGCCCTGGTGGGGGGGTGGCATGACCCGTCGAGCCAGGCGGTAAGCCTTGGTGATCTCGTTGTAGCTCACGAGGCGATCTTTGTTCGCGAACCACCACGGACGGTCGGTCTCGGAGGAGCGGAGGGTAAGTGCTCGCGCCTCCGAGTGTGCCGTCTCGTTGTGGTTGGGTGCGGTTGCGCATTCGCCCACGTGCGCCGGAAACCACTTGACACGAACTTCTCTGCCCTGGAGCCTTGCCTTGCCGATGATGGCGGCCGCCTTGGCGCAAACGCGACCTTTCGCGTAGTTGCGTACGGCCATTCTCGAGTCACAGAGCGCTGTGCGGCACTCAACCTCAGAGATGGCCAGGGCGATGGCGACCTCCTCGGCGTCCGTGGCTTCGGTGCACCGTACACTCGCAGTCGTCGTCTTAGTGCCCGTGGAGGCCTTAACGGCGACCGCGACGTAGCCTTCGTGCTGGTACTCTGCTGCGTCGACGTAACGCGCGTGCCCGTCTTTGGCATGCAGCTTGATGAGGGCTTTGGCCCGCGCTGCACGCCTCTCCTTGTTGTGCTCCGGGTGCACGTTTCTAGGTATTGGGTCAACGCATATGTGTGCCATCACTTCCTCGTTTATGTCGCGCTGTTGCCGGTCCGGCGTGCGAGGGTTGGAGCCAAGGTTCTCGAGGATTTGGCGTCCCGTCTTTGTCATGGAGAGACGTTCCAGCTGTGCCGCCAACTGAGCCTCCGTGATTTCTTCCAGGGTATTGTGCACTCCTAGCTTTAGTAAGCGCGCAATGCTCGTGGTTTCCATAAGGCCCAGTGCCGATTTGTAAGCCTTACGTATGAGTGTATTGATCTTGGCCCGTTCCATGACCTTCCAGTTATGGTACGCGGCCACGTACGTAATGTGGCTGATCACGAAGGACTGGACTAGTCTCACGAGGTTGTCCTCCTTCATGCCCGTTCTTCTCGAAGAAATGCGGCGAATGAGGCGAATTGCCTCGGCCGTCTTGCTGTTGAGCTTGGCAAGGGTTTCACCGTTGCTGTTGTTCTTGTCAATGATCATGCCCAAAACCTTGAGTCTTGTTACTTCGGGGATGCGTTGCGCCGATGCAGTGACTATTTTGATACGGTTGGCTTCGCGCTGCGGCGTATTGCCCCTGCGTTTCGGTGCCAGCACGAGTAGTTCAGACTTGCTAGGCGAACAGAGCAGGCCGGTACCAACGAGATGCTGCTCGATGGCGGTGACTGCCGCTTGCAGTTGACTCTCGATGTATGCGTCGCTGCCGCCGGCGACCCAGAGCGTGATGTCGTCGGCGTATATATTATGCCGGACGCCCGTTCGCGCTAGCGCCTCCGCAACCCCAATCATGACGAGGTTGAAGAGGAACGGTGAGACGACCGATCCTTGCGGTGTGCCTGTGCTTCCGAGCATCTTCTTTTTAAGCTGTAGGTCCCCCGCGTGGAGTTCTACCATCCGATCCGTAAGGAAGTACTTGATATAGTTATAGCTGGTTTCGCCCATGTTCAACTTGGAAACTTGTGCCAAGATCGCCGAATGCTTTACCTTGTCGAAAGCACTCTGGAGATCCAGCCCAAGGATTACTCTGTTATCTCTCGTGCCTTCCTTGTCGATTATTTCCGCCTTAAGCTGGAGCATGGCGTCTTGCGTGCTCAGCTTGTGTCGAAACCCTATCATGGAGTCTGGATATAGGCCTTCCTTTTCGAGGTACTCTTGCCATCTGCGCGCGAGCACGCGCTCCAGCACCTTGCCCACGCAGGACGTGAGCGCGATTGGACGGAGGTTGTTGGTGTCTGGCGGCTTGCCCGGTTTAGGGATCAGGATGGTCTTGGCACATTTCCACTGGCACGGCAGCCTGCCCGATCGCCAGCGCACTCATAGTCGTCTGTGTGAACTTTCACATCTTGATTACACATCTTTGTGTATGGGCATTCGTGTATGATAATGCGCGCGTGCTCGCAGTTTCACTGGTATAGTTTTAATATTTTTACTCTATTATCAGTTTCTTTAGCCCAATCTTATATTGTTTAACAGTGACGCATTGGTCGAATGTCGCGGTTGCTCTCTTTCTACTCTACACTGTAATTGAATGCTGGTTCTGTTGTACTGCACCCTCTCTTCCATTTTTCTGTTTTCGTTTTGTTTGCTACAGCCATGAATGACATGTTACTGTGAAAACCAGTTATGTTTTGCTATTGCATCGCACATCACTTTTAAAGATTTATCAGTTGTTCTGACGTACCACGCACCACGTGTAACCCTCTTTGCTGTGATTGGCCCTTGAAGCCTTATAAGCTTATGCTCGTGCGCTTGGGTTTTATTCTGACGAAGGCCTGTCCGAGGCCGAAACGTCAATACAGTTTGTTTGTTACCCGTTCGTCTGTTCGCTCTACGGTATTTTCACCGGGCCCATTGCATCATCTTCTGACGTGTATATATATATATATATATATATATATATATATATATATATATATATATATATATATATATATATATATATATATATATATATATATATATATATATATATATATATATATTATATCTTATATATATATATATCATATATCATATATATATACCTCAACAACAGTTGCCTTCGAGCCCACACTCACAGCGGAACGCAGGCTTCAATTCGTGGTACGAGAGAGAAAACACAAAAAAATTCTTCTAAAGCGCTCTGTGGAGTTCTGGCAAGGGTTTTTTTTCGTCTTCTTCTTACGTGTTCCCGCCATTCGGGCCACTAAGGACAACGCGTTGCAGAGCGCAGAGGCTCAAGTAAGCAGAGCCAGCACCTATATCATTATCTCCTCTTTTTGGCGAGGCATTCAGCCACGCAAGCGGCTACAGACCGTTCCGTATTCGATTGTTTTGTTGTTGTTGTTGTTGTTGTAATGTTGTTGTTGTTCTTGTTGTTGTTGTTGTTTTGTGTGTGTGTGTTGTTTTGTGTGTTGTTGGTTTGCTGCGAACCAATCCGCGCTTCAGACCTGATGTCATCGCCTTGACATCACCCGGATGTCCGGCTCGCATCATTTGAACGCGGACGCCACTATGGCGCTGCCCAAACTCATTAAAGGGGCCATGCAGACAAAACACAAGCTTGGTTCATTCGAAAGATTGCCTCGTTAGAGCCATACTGACACCACTTCCAACGCACACGTCGCTCAAATAAGCTATATAATTAGGAAAAAGGGAATGGCCATGCAACCCACAAGCTCATTTCCCTAAACAGAACATATGATGTCACATGCCGAGCTATGCGATTGGCTGATGCCGACAAAAGCAAACCCATCAGCCAGGGCTTATAAGCATTCCGAACGAGCTATTTGCGCCTAAATGTAATGCATATTCATTTTACAGCAGTAAAAATTGTGCGCTAAACAATGAAAGTTGCGAAAATACACGCAAGCATAAAAGTACTGATGCCCAGTGCTGTTGGTACTGGGCACGGAATGCTTGTTTTAGCCGCACAGCGGTCCGCCGCTTTGGGGTTGTCTTACATGACACTGGCCGATTGGCGTAAGCGAGGTTGTCTTACGTGCCCTGTATGTCGGGGATACCCCATGTTTCACGAAACGCTTACTTTCTACAGTAACTAAAATTGGCCGCGTATCTGCTCCTTCCGTTGCAAATGTCGTGAAAAGACGATAGTCTTTGTAGACATTTGCAAAGGAAATGCCCCCCTTTGCTTTCCCGCTCACCTCTCACGCTGTGCTTGTACCGTCGCGCTCATCCCAAGGTAAACACACCAAGGGTTTGCTCAAGGCGATTTGAATTTACGCCGTTCCACTGCTACAGGCCGGGTTCCTCAATGCCAGCGCTGTAGTACGGCGGAGACGCGCGTGAATCGAGGCGGCCGACTTGAAGGTTTATAGAACCGTGTGGCCGTGCTTCACGTGGGTTCCAAGCAGAACGTGGAACCTATTTGGTGGGACCTTTCGTTGCTGTTGCCGCGCGATTTTTCATATGCCGCCTGTAGGTGGCGCGGCCTACAGCAGGCGGCGGTTGGTTTTCTGCAGTATATGTAGAATATCATTTGCTATCGAAAAACCAAGCATTCATAATTTTTTTAATAAAGGAACACTGTAAATATCTCTTGTGTGTGAATTTTCGGTCTTATATTTGCGTAAAGTCTTGTTCATGTTCAACAAAGTTGACAAGTATGAACATATAAACCGGGCTTAGACGCTCACATTTGGTTGTGAGTAATAAGACTATTGCGCAGTATACATTTTACTTGGGCCGGGTGGCTGAATCGAGTCACAGACAGACAGACGGACAGACAGACAGACATCCAGACAGACCAAAATTTCTGGGTTTAGGTTGCCCAAGAAAGAATCGTCTTTAAAACAAGCCAGGTGCAAAGATCGTAGAAAGAAAACCAATGGCGGACAACAGTCCGTGGCTGGGTATGCTAGCGTAATCTGGGAGGACCTACGGCATGCAAGGCTGCAGAATCGAATGACCCAGTGGAAGTTTGTTTGAATACTCGCACTTATGTCTTCCTGCAGGCGTCTCGGAAACACACGATTTAACGGGAGAATCAAAATTTTAACAAACATTGAATAGTTTCTCACTTACAAGCGCTGGGGGCCACTATAGAACACGAAATCTTTCGAATAAAACAAACTTGTATTTTGTGTGCATGGCCCCTTGAAATACTACGAACTGCATTGCATGGGGTCGCACTCTTACTTATAGCGGGCGCTATGCGCCATCGGCTATACCGACTACCTTTTCGCCCACCCTTTGGGTTAATCCTCGTCGAAATAGGGGCTATGTACCTTCAGCTACCACGAACCTGTCCTTGAAGAATTCGCCTGTTTCAGTACATTTTGCATAAAACTTGTACATAAGCCGTACATAAACACAGAAAGGAAATCGTACATTAGAGACATCACTTATTTGCTTGGAGCCAGTTATCAATGGAGCCCTCACCTACGCGCGCACCGCCTCTGGCAGATCTGACAAGCCATCGGCAGCTTTTCAGACCGCTGGTCAGAACCCGTCAATCTTCTGGCTCGAGCAGACCCCCCCCCCCCCCCCCCCCGTGAAGGAGAAACTTTATTTCTCCCTATTGGATGAACAAGACATTGCGCATTTTTCTGGCAGGACACGCTTATCCTCGCTGTTAAAGTGGGTGGAATGATGATAAGTGAACTGATGGCTTGTTTTCCAGAAGCAGGGAAAGTGTTGTTATCGTCGGTAATTTTTGTTTCTTCCAGTAAATGAATTCTATTATAACATGTTGCGGGGTTAGTTGACTCGTACCTTATTATAGGAAACCGACAGGCCCCCGAATGGGACACGAATACATGACCCGGATAGATACGGGCGCCTACATAAAACGAAAACCGACATAACATCAAAAATTCGTGGCCAAGAACCTCACAGAAGAACTTTTAAAGCGCGACAATACTTTCGGCACGAAGGGCTCACTGAGGGGCTGAGATCTCTTTTTTAAAGGAGTACTGAGAAGAAGTTTCAAAGCTGAGATAACTAATTAAAATGCTTCCTTTTTATCAGGAGATATCTCCCAGCAAGTTTCAACAGCAGCCGTTCGGCGTAACTTATTTTAAATCCATTTTAATCTTCGCCCGCACGACAAAGCCCAGAGTGGGTCGACATAACACAATCTGCTACTTGCCCCAAACTGCCGACGTCGGGGCTCCCGCGACGACGCCGACGCGCTGGCTGTGGTTGGCGCGCGCTGCTCGGCGGCCGCTCGGCGTTCGTTTTGTCTAAACCGAAACTGACACGAATAAACGACGCCGTAAATGAATGTTTACGCTGCGCTCGACCGTCTAATGTGTCATTCTATGATTAGTGGGCTGGTAGGCACGCATAGCAGCGAAAAAAACGTAACACGAAAATTTCGTGTCAGTACCCCTCAGTACCCCCTTAAGACAGAAAGGTTCGCTGGCTTCCCGAGCTATGAGTACACAACCACGTCCCACCTTAGTTATCGTTTCCACCTGATGCGTGTGCATGCAAACGTTACGTCTAAGCGACGTAAGTGAGTCTACGCACTTTTTCAACGAGGCATGGCGCTCCTAGAGGCGCTTCTTGTATCGTCGGAATGCTCGGTGTCAGTACATTGTTCCGCAATTTGGCAGAACTTTTTGTGGCACAACGACTGGAGTTTTCGCCAAACGGTTTATCTTTTTAAGACACCAGTTTTCCTGATGCGATACAAACGTAGAACTTGTGGCCAAGTTTATCTGTCCATGTAAAATGAGTTTGTTCATTACCAGTGTTATACAGCACTTCCAATACACTTTAATTTTAAGGGCATGTGCCTCTGTCAATGAGCTTGTTCGGGGCAGTTAGGGCTACCCATCTCTTTAGAAATTCGCTGCCACCATCACGATTACATTAATTTGACACATGCTCGCGGGAGTTGCTGCGCACACGGCGAGGCTGCAGTGCCTGAAGCGCAGAGGGAGAGGGAAAAAAGAGGAGGGGCGTGTTGGCAAGAAGCGTAGAGTGAGTTGGGAGAAGTGTGGTGGGAGACAGTGGAATTTAAAGAGGAAAAGAGAAGAGGCGAACATTGGAAAAAGAGTAGCGAAAATTTGCCTGGGAGGGAGGTATTCGGAACAAGCGAACTTGATTTGGAGGAGTTTAATTGCGGTAGAAAAATATTAGAAAAATTGGGAAGGGAGAACGGAAGAATTTGTGCTGTGCTGGAATCAGACGAGGATAGAGGAATGAAGTTCAGTAGTGTGGCCTTTGGGGACGGCAAGGAGGAAGCATGAAATAAAGACAGATAACGAAAGGAGGAGAAAAATTGGGCGAGGAAAAGGTGTCGCAGATGGGTGGGGTCGGACTGAAGCTAGAAGGGATATTATTGAGGTGGTCGAGAGCGAGTGCAATGGGTATCACACGTCGGATGAGTGAAGGACAGAGGGGGCAGAAAGGGGCACTTGAGGGGAAAAAAGATGTTCGGATAGGGGAAGTAGTTGACGAAGGAAAAAAGGAGGAAGGTCGACGCAGGGAAAGGTACGGAAGAGGAAGACGCAACGATCATAGAAGAGAATGAGGGAAATAGAATGGTGAAATGAAGAGGCGTACAAGGCAAGGGCACAGTATGAAGAGGGCAATGGCATGAAGAGAAAACAGATGGAGGAGGTTGAGTATCTTAATGGAGGATAAGACTGGATCGGGAGAATGGTAGGGTTAAAGTGTATCTTGAAGATTAAACGTGTAAAAGAGTATCAGAGGGGGGAAGAGAGGAGGGCATAGTGTAGCATTACTACAGAAAGAGAGACAGACGGGGTTGCGGAGCACTGGAAAACAAAGAAGTCAGCAAGTATTTTCGAACACGTCCAGTACCACACTCTCGAGGCTAGACAAACATTTTAACACGAAAGTGTTTTATGCCGGGGTACACAAATCTTACCGACGTCATATCCGTCACGGAGATGACATCACCAGAAAAAGTTCCATTGACGCGGCGGCGCTTGAGGGGCGGCACTTCGACCCCACGACCTGCTGGCGGGTCGCTTTGGCATAGATTCAACCACTCGATCACTCTGGCCGTAACGAAAGGTGTGAAACGCTCTGCCAACTCGGCCATGATGTCAAGCCCGTATGGCTGTGCGATCACGCCTTATGTCCTTCCCTCTAACTTCTCCATTCAGCTGGTGCTGCCGTCTAGAAGAGGTGACGCGAAGTGCGTCATGACACTAATCAGCGCCGTTAGTTGGTGCCTTGATAGGGCAGCGTAGGGCCGCGTAGCAGCGTCCGCCGAACTCTGCCTCTCGCGTTCCACAAGCAGCGTCGCAGCGCAAGCATCTCCGGTACACGCCATGGAGTAGGATCAATGGGATCGACCTTTGCCGAATCGACGCGCCAGCAGGTCGCCGCTCGCCAAGCACACCAAAAAGGCTGCATCCGACCCGGAAATCATGCTCCTTTCGCTGTAGTGGACCGTGACTTCACCAAACGATTCGCTGACCACCCGTCCGGTTTCGTTCGCACGGATCGCGAGCGCATGGGGCTTCAATCGAAATTACGCAATGCTCCTGCGCATGTATTCCTGCGTGTAATGTTGATGCATCCAACGGCGCCATACGGACGAAATATGAATAGCGATATGCAAGTTCAGATCGATGAATAAATATTCAACTGCTCATGTGAAGCACATTTCACTTTCGTGTTTTACCAATTCCTATGAAAGAAGGATAAGCCACATTTCTTTATTGTGGCATTGGATTTTTAGGGGCGAAGCACCTAATGCCGACGCCTGTCCGACGTCGTAAATGTGACGCAAACGCGGGATTTCCGGCAAGACTCACACCCAAATGGGTCGGGTCGCTCGCTGTGGCGGAGAAAATCCCGCAGCTGAACTATATGCTGAGAGACCCCATTGCAGGACGGGTCACAGGGCCTATTCACGTGAGCGAGCTCAAGCCGTACTTTCATAGGGAAGAGACAGCAGGAGACACGCAGGAATCACGTAACCAGGAACGAACGGGCTCCCAAACCACGCATCCACCACCATCTCACCGCTACAACACTCGCTCGAGCGGGCGAAATCGCCCGGTATGTAGACCAGCTCCTGGAACGGCAGTGGGGAAGGAGGGGCGATCGCAGCTCAAGCGGTGTGCTCACCGCGGTCACAGGCACAAGCCCGCCGCAAACCTTCGCAAGCGCAATCGCCTATCCTGGCGCCATCTTGTGACCAAGTAGAGGGAAAGTGTTTATTGAGCATATATTTACAAGGCAAAGTTTGCCTCTCGTGAGAGGGCACAGGTCTAGCCGGCCAAGATGGGGTCCTTCGTAAGAGAGGAGGAGTGGAAGAAGGGAGAACCACGGAAACTCGCGAGCGGCCGGCGAGGAGGCGCCGTCACCCTCGCTCAGCAGCCAGTTGGGCATTACGTCACGGTTCACGCGGAAACCCGGCCGTCCATTGGGACGGCGGGGCCAGTGACATGACGTCATTCGGAGAGGTTGCCACTGCAGAAATAAGATTTAGCGCAACGAAAGACACGGACGGTGAAAAGGACGGGACGCAACTGGATCTTTATTGAAAAGACGGCATGCATATATACATCCGCGTAATCACACACGTGTGCTAAAAAACTAACAGGCATCCGGTGAAGACACACATCAACAAACATCAAGAAAGTCATCAAGGAATGCACACTCTTTTGCGTAGATTAGCAGCGATGGCACACTCAAGCAGTTATCTCCCCTTCTATAGATCTAGAAAGCTTCCGATACTTCACGTGCCGTGACGCCCCGACTCCATTTCAGAATTTTTGTCCAATTCGGTACAGAGTGACATTCTTCGCAGTGGGACGGCAAGTGTGATTCCGTCCCGTTTTTCATGGTAACTAGGGTAACGTAAAATGCGGTTATTAGCAACTACACTGAGTACAGATCACAATTATTCTCACTGGGCCAATTTTCTGCACTCTACGCACGTACAAATTTTCCCCTACCATAATTGCTGGCCTTCCGCGACACAAGACATTTTCTGCGACCCATTCAAAAGCTTTAACTCTCTGTCTTTACTGCTCTCCGTAGCCGTTTATTTGTCACTGACGTTCCGCTGCACTGACGTTCCACCTAGACCAGTTTTCTGACTGATTTTTAGGGTGTAGTTTTAGATGCGAACAAGATTTTGTGGCCACCCAACAAGGCTACGCAATTGTAATGACTGAAATACTACAGAAAACACGGAAGGTGCTTTTACCGAAGTGGAATTGCTAGGTTGCATCGTCCTGATGTGTTTCAGAGCACTCACCTTGAGGTAGAAAACATAACAGTGTCGAGAGTTATACCAGTCAAATGGGATTTATGTCACAAATGCTTGATCATGGCTTTTCAGAACAGCGCCCGAGCTGAGTTCGCCGCAATAAATGCTGCTTTTGGGATGTGCTTTTTGTGTCTTCTGTGTTTTGTTCAACTCAAAATACTTTTGGCGTTTAGATAGAATCACGCAGGTGTATACACACTGAAAATCTCCCTCCTCAAAAAAACGGAAAGCATGGTTTGTGGTTGTACAGGAAACAGAAGGAACATTTTATTGCTCCGTATTTCGTGGCAGTATATTAAAGGCTTCAAGCATATGCGATATGTTGTCCGCTCGTATGCTGCGAGTGTGCAAGAAGGGAAGGGACATGAATTGTAGTGGTCGTACCGGGGGCGAAAAGCAAAGCAAACCATATGAACTGTTTATTGCTACCACTGTTCACTCGTGCCCTACATCATCCCGTTTCATTACCCAGCCATAAAAATAAACGCTAAATTATTGCGCACAACTATTTGAGCGACCAGGGTTTATTGCCCCTAAGCGCCGGGACAGCTGCTAACGGGAAGGTGGATTTTTTAGTGTTGAGGGTCTACCATAGCGGCCTTAGGCAGGTTTTTCGACAACTACTTTTCTGTGAAGCTTGCTTCATAGGTCGACTCGATTCAACTGTGTACACGTCCTCCTATCGTCACTTTTTTGCAGTTGCCAGTCAGAAATATACTTTTATTTTGTGAAATGAAACACCATTCCGCCCAAAAGTTCGCTGGAATGAAAGAGAAGGTTGAAACGCACATTTGTGCTCTTTACTCGTTTTAATTGTGGGTGGCGACTTATTGTAGCGAATAAAAACATATATCTTTATAATACCTGCTTTCGTACAACCTGTGGTTCCCATTTAAAACTTCTGTTGTCGTCGCAACATTCACTGGCAAAAATGAACAAGGTTTAGGCGAACGCCTCGCCGTACCTAGAAAATCATTCTGCCAAACCAAATTTAAGGGTTTCAACTTTATAAATGTAACAGAATACAAAGTAATAATGTGGGTCCCCCGAGGCAAAGGATTATGTTTTGATACCTATCTAAGACCATCCAGAAGAAGTCTGTAGTTGTGGGTGGATTGTTTTTTTTAATGCCCTTGGTTCTGCGCACAAAATATGCACTGACCATATTTTCGAAATTATTTCCTTGTGATACAACGCGTCAATCTGCCCACAAACCAAGGAGGGTAAACGGAGTGGAGGAACGGAGAAAATAAAAAAGGCGGGAACTTCGATGACAAGAAAAGGAACATCCCGACTGTGACTGGGTGTAGTTTGTCCTTGTCCTTGTCGTTTTGTCCTTGTCGTTTGCGCTGTTTCTTTCGTCTCCATCATGCCTCAGTAATCGCATAATCATCCACAATAGGGTTGGAGAGAGGGTGACAGGAAAGAGGAAGGGCAATTGAGCTCCCGAACGCGAGTTCCGGTGTTGTCACAAATGTGACTGCCAAGGTGAAAAACGATTGCGCAGTTTAATCTTACAAAAGCGCTAGTCTTTTTTTTTCTGCTCTGCTGTGCCGCATCCCGTTAGCTCTGGTTTTCAAAACAGAGTGACGAGCGCATTCCTGGCTGAACAGACGCGCACTGTTTTTTTTTGTGTGTGTGAAACTGATAACATCAATTTGGTCGGGATTTTCTTAGTCCGTATCCAGCCGAATAACTCCCACAGCGTTACACACACGCGGAGAAGCATCCACCCACACAAGTGTATTGGTCGACGCTTTCCCCAGGATTCCCCTGAAATTATGCCTCACGTTATGTTTGTGTAATATTATGTTACGGCAGGATGAAGGCGGCGGGAATCACAGTAGACGAAGAGATAAATTTGATGGGTGTCAGCCATCTTGGCAGGAGCACGACTGTGTCACACTGTGTTCGTTGTCTTCTTCGCGCAAGGGTAAACGTGGTGCAATACACCATGGTCCAACTTCTCCTTCTTGTGACAGTAGATAAGGTGACAGGAGCGATTGGCTACTGGAGCTTACTACTTGTGGACTTTTTCAAGAACCCGAGAAGTTAGAAGGTCGCCCGTAGCAACTCCCTGCCATCTCCAAGTCCGTACCTGGTAGCTGCTGTGAGTAGGGCATGTTTACAGTAATGCTTCCTGTTGAGAGCATGGGCCAGGATAGCCGGCGATAACCGTGAACGCTCGCCAGCGAAACTTGGCGTAGGACCAACAGGCCTTCCAAGATCGTCCATGACGCTAGTCTACAAACATCCGGCCACAGTTGTTCGGAGGAGCGAAAAAACGGCGTGTTATTGATACACTGCTTCAACGTACACTTCTTGCCGGTAGCAGCAAAGCAGATGCGCTTCGGTGTCGCCCAGCGTCGTTTGCTACCGTCATTGAGATTTACTACTGTGTAGCAGTTCCCTGTGTTCTGAGTTTTTCCCGTGATTCATCAGCCCGATAGGCTAGTTCCATGGAGCAGTGCTTGATCGCCGATGCTGAGAACGTGCGGCCACTACCTCGTGCTTTAGGGAACCCAGATTGGATTGCAGTGGTACGGCGGTTGGGGCTCACGCGGGTACCATCTGCTCTAAGCCACTCGGCACCAGCCAGCGCGGGCTGCAGACCAATCTGAGCCACCGGCTTCCCCCACAAGAGCGAAAGCCTATCAGCCACCCGGTCCCACAATTATGGTCCACAATGTTGTTTGCAAGTACCGAGTTTTAATGGTGAGACGCCTGTGGCCTATATTTCTGCTGGTTCATCGAAGTGCATTTGACTGTTCGCAAGAATTTTTTCACAGTCGCTATCACAATTAGTGTCAAAGTGATTGGTGCAAGGGCAACGACACTGCCATAACGCAGGTACAGGTGTTTCACATACAAGGAAGTTGTTGCGGGAAAGCTTGAACGGAAAGAAACATTTTGGAGACCAGATGTAATAGTGAATCTACTAGCTCTGCAGTAGTGAATATCAGTGTGATTTTATTGGATTTGTTTCGGAAGCGTTTGGGAGTGTTTGAGTGTAGGGATGAGCCGGCTCTACATTCTTTCCTCCCTATCGGCCGCTCCAAAGCCACATATATCTCACTGCGCATAATGTGCTCACTGGTCCCCGCCAAAGAATACAAGGAGCTACGTGGGGGAGGCGGCGGCGGCTTTAGAAGGACACTTGCTGCGTAGATGGCCGGACGCCCCTTTATGCGGCGCACAGGCGACGTTCGAGCACGGCCATACTCGTCCAATCTGCGAGTACCTGTGCCTTGCAAATTGGCCGAATTGGCAATACAGTCCGTGGCATCAGTCTACCGTCGTAATGTCCCAATCATGGGAGCTGTGGTGAACGGGGGTCTCTTTTTCCAGAGTGCCGTGCCCACGACTGCAACAGACGACGTTCCCGTGGAATGCCCTCTACGGACGAGACCACAAAACGCTTGGGCTTTCTACTAGGAGACACGGGGCCGCAATTCTGAGTTCCTCCTCCACTCCATCTGCCCCCTCCACTCGGCTGACTCGAGGGAGCTACCGCAATGCTTACGCGTGCGGAAATCGATTTCAAGGATCTCCTCCACTAGAGGCTTGCGTGGAGGAAGCACTCAGAATAACAGGGCTAGCCTTAGAAGGTCGCCCGTAGCACCGGCATATGGTCGCGCGGTCAGAGCCTGGGAGCGCTTGTGAACGAGACCTGTCTAAGCCACGTTTTCGAGAACACCCGCGACCCATGCTGGGGGCAGCCAGCGTCAGCGGTGAACGAGGCACCACAGACGCTCCGGAAGGACCACCTTTTCCTTGAATAACGTCCCAGGCGCCTGCCTTAAACTAGCCAGCAACAATTACTGGGACCAGAGAGTAGCAGTGTATTACTGAACCATGGCTTCAGTAGAAACGAGGGAGACCGCCTTGAAATTATACTTTGTTTGAAACAGCTGTAATTCGCTGCGTTAAACAGAGTATTATAACACAGAATTTACCCATTTACCAAACGTTTGAAATGTTTGGTGCATGCGGAGCCAAAGAAAACCAATCACTACGTCTCAGGTTCATTGCAGTCCCTTTAGTGAAGAAAATATGCATTTGGCCGTTCATAAAGGCATCAATGTTGCAATACAAGAAATGACTGATAGAAGAGCAATCACCGTAGTTCTTTACAACGGACGGTTTGTTTCATGCTTCGCCCTACTTCACCTCCAAAGGTGCTCTCTAGCTTACTACAAAAGACAGACAGAAAGTCTACAGACAGAAAGAAATTTCTGAGAAAGAATATACAAAACGGAAACAGAAAGGCTTGTACCTCAAAAATGTCGGCGTATACTCACGTGGCCACCGCTGCTCCGAGGAAAATCCTGCATACCAAAAGGTAAACTGACTTTCGAGATTACCCGTAAGAGTTTGTGCACGTAACTTCTGCGCTGTTGAGCGCCGGTGATCAAATCAGCGTGATTGTCGGATGTTGCCTAACCAGTGCTTATATCCTGCTTCGGTGTTTACATCCGGCATCCTCCTCGGACAAATGTTCTGGAAGCACCATTTTATTAGTGTAGTATGGTACTTGACGCTGTACAGCACGTGGCAAGGCCAGCGGTTCAATTATAACGCTTCCCCGCTGGCGCCGTTAGAGTTTCTTGCTACCTGTTGTCTGTTTTTTCCGAGCGAAAATTATGACGGCCGCAACATGATTCAAGGACAAATTCCAGTTTTTTGCGCGGTGCGCAGCAGCGACTTTTATAATACCGTATTTACCCAATTCCAACGCGTCCCCAGTTTCCAACGCGCACCCCATTTACGTGAGAGAAAGAAAAAGAAATTTGCCGCCTATACCTGGATCCAAAACGCCCGCAATTTTAAGGCCTATTTTTTATTAAAAAAAAAGGTGCGCGTTGGAATTGGGTAAATACGAAACTCTATTGCAGTTTTGTAAACTTGCGTGGTTCATAACAGATATCATGGTGTTACTGAACAGATGTGATTCAGTAAGTGATAATATTTATTTATTTAGTTTATTTATTTATTCATACTGCAATCCCCATTACAGAGAACATTACATATGTGATGTGATTTGGTGTGATATGATAAGATGTGATGATAATATGTGATAAGATGTGATACTGAACAGACGGGATTCATTAAGGGTGCAACACGTGCTCGATTGTACATTTATCGGAGTTTATGTTCTGCCGATGCCTTCAACTATTTTCGTTTTCACGGCGTCTCGTTTAGTATTCATGCAGAGTACACCATATGTAGCGCAAAAATGTACGCTACGCTACAAACTTTCATCGTGATCAGTCGAGTCATGGCCCAGAGGTTTTAAAGCCCACCCCTGCCCCCCGAGTTCTGTGAGCAGGGCCGGCTACCGTGACCAGCTGAGGATGCACCTATGTGCTCCCAAAGCCATACAGGACAATTCAGCGGTCCGGTAAAGAAATGAGTATATATTGACTGTGTACGGCGAATGTTGTATGCGCTTTTTCCACAGATATCACCGTGATTTTATGATTTCCTTCGAGCATGTCCAAACTCCCATATTCTCATAAAATCCACAACTGGCCGTATGCCTCCTTCAAATTAGTCACACAAACACACACACGTACGCACGCACGCACGCACGCACACGCACATACACACACACACAAACACACAAGCACAAACACGTTTAGGACAACATGTGAGCCATTTCCGGCTTTATTATTTCCTAGAAATGGAGGAGAGCATAAATTATGACGAATGCTCATGATGGTTCAGTACTTCAGTACGAACGCTGCACCCTCGGGGCCCCCGCCGCCTCGTCCCCCTGACCCAGCCGTAAAATAAAGTGGTTCTTCCTCCCTCCCTCCTGCAGCAACATCTACACAGCGTCGTTGACGAAGCAATCTCTGAAGACTCCATAGCATTCTAACCCTCCGAAATAGCGTCAGCACCAAAGTGTGGTCATTCATTCATCAACAGCTCCATACCCTCTCATAAAAAAATGTACCGAGCGATATATCCCAACTTCTAGTTGACGATGTACGCATTTTTTGTTCGTGCGAGACAAGCTGTCCTCCAGTGTTGACCGAACCCCGATTTATAAGAATTTAAACAATACAAACCAACGCTTCTTATTAGGCTCTATGTCAGTTTCGATATCCGGTTCACTCCGCACAATGGTCCCTCGGAGAGACGTCTCTTCCCCACTGCTCAGCTGACCCTGGGTCTGTGTCGTGGATCGCCTGCAGAGCGACCCACTACAGAAGATCAGGTGAATGACATGTTTAACCACGGTGCCATTTGTGACTCAGAGGAGCCGCAGGGGCCAGCACTTGTTCTTTTGAGCATTAATCGCCCCGTGCGGCTTTGCATCGACTAACGTCGTTTTAACACCATTCTTGAACAATGAACTTTATTGGCATGATGTAAAGAATGCACAATGCCAGAAGCCGGTAGAAAAAGCTATCTCAAGGACAGCTTGACGGAGCTGCGGGTCCCCGTTTTGGCACCAGCGTACAACAGTGTTCCACAGTACATAAAAAATAATAACGCGCGTAGAAATATGTCATCCCTTGCGACTTTCGCAGAGCCTTTTCTCCTCTCCTGCGCATCGACGCGCCTTTTCTCTGTGAACGGAACTTTCGTTCTCTGGATGCGTGTTCTCAATACTAGCACCCTGTTCCGAAAAGTGGAGGCTGACCATTGAAAAAGACTGTTCGATACTTTAGAGCACCACTACGTATATGTTAGGTCCCTAGGCTCTGCACAGATCGTGTTGCGTTTCAATGCCTGATATCGCAGTTTTCTCTCCGGATTTAAATATGCATCCTCATTGCTTGAAACAAGCTTATATATACCTTGCCCACGTTGCGTTACAGCTAAACCGATGTCGAAATTCCCGATGTTGAAGCTCAAATAAAGCGTTTTGGTGTGCCACCTTAGAGCAGTAGGGTACGCAGTATTTCGTTATACTCGTCAGCTGTTCAGATATTTTATGGAATCAATCGAGAAAGCGCCCGTAGTTCAAGCTAAGTCCGAGGAATCTCTGCCGGGATTTATTGTCCGCCAGTTTACGGACGTTTGGGATAGCCGAAGTTTTCAGAGGGCCATGGTGTACCAGCTCGGTGTTGACGACGTGGCCCAAATATTTCAGTCCCTCGTATGCAAAGCGGCCCTTCTAAAGCTTCAGCCTTGCCCCCAATGCTGCGATTGTTGCAAGTAGCAACTGCAACTTTGGGAGGTGATCGTGGAAGCGAGGTGTTCGTCAATACCACTACGTCATGTGGGTACGCGAGGAAGGTGAGCCACTTTAGGTCGAATAGCCGTGTTCCTGTCTTTCTGGAACGCTTCAAAGTTTTTTGAGCCAGGTTGTGCTGTGCAATGAAAATAAAGAATACAGAAACGCCCAAGAATCCACAAAAATAGACTGGCACAGAGGCTCATCAACAAATACAACTCCGTCGCGTTTGTCCTGCATGGACGCAATTATTTCTGTGTGTTCTACATTCCAGAACAATATAACTAAATCATTAACGTTCCTAATTAAACAAACACTTTCAATTTCGAAATAACAGGATGGCACGCATTCTCTTTCAAACGAGATTACCAGGCAGGGCTAGCTACAGAGGGAGCCAGCAAAACTGATTCTGCATTTTAAACACTGGTTGATATTTTCTCCAGACTTGACACTCTTGTAACAAACCAATCAAAACACACCACAGTGTATAACTTTGGCATTACTTGTTAAATGTGAAAGAGACCCACCGCGGTGGCTCAGTGGCTAAGGCGTGCTGCTGAGCCCTAGGACGCGCGGTCGATTCCCGGCCACAGCGGCCACTTTTCTGGTGAAGGTGAAAAGCGAAACCACCCGCGTGTACGAGATATCGGCGCACGTCAAAGATCCCCAGGTGGTCAAAATGAATCTATAGCCCTCCACTAGGGCGCGCCTCATCGCCTGTGTAGCGCCGGTGCTTTGAATTTTATAATCAATCCACAATATCTGGAACAAAATCCAGTCCAAATAAAAAGGAACCTCACACTAACGCGTAAGACCTGAAAATAGATGTACGCATTATTCACGACCTTCCCGAAGGTTTAGGTCCACGATTACAGCCGATTTGCTCTTTCATAGCTGCCGCAACTACCTTTACTCCAGCATTGTTTTGGAAGTGATAATCATTGGACATAACCTTGGAAGGCCGTACGCTGTGACGCGTCTTTCTCGTTCTGAGCAAGTGTTGCCAGGATTACGGCGAACGCTGGAGTTCTTTTTTTTTTTTTTTGTCAATCTTGGCAAATCTCCATATGTTGGTATGCTTGGCTTGACAACATGCACCGTGGACGCTGGGCGGTTGCCGCAAGGCACGCACAAAGAAGTGCTGGGCATTTTCATGGTTTTTTTTAATGGTTGGGCGGTTGCCGCAATCTTGACCAACTATCTTAAGTGGACATGCTTGGCTTGACAAACGTGCGCAGGAGACGCCAGGCCGTCGTCGCGAGGCACGCACACAGGAGCGCTAGGCATTTCCTTGGTTTCTTAACTGCCAGGCGGTCGCCGCGAGGCCCGCACTCACGTGCGCGAGCTCGACAATTTCTTGGTATTTTTAAACTGCAGACACGAACGATTGCAATTTGCTAAACAGCTTCGCTGTTCAAATGTTTTAACGCACAAAATTGTGCGTACTATGCGTCATCATCTTGTTTTGCGTTTTGAAAAACCATTTGTTGCTACTGTGGCATAACTACTTTCGAATTTTCTTGGCGACAAGCGAGACGTAGGTATTATGTGCAGGCAGCGCAGTCTAGCAAAAATGATGATGACGTAGACACACACCGGCTTGTGTACGCAGGGACGTCCATTCATGAACGCATTCTGGTTTCCGCGCTGCCGTTAGCATTCTTTGTTGCACTGCACAAGGAAGTGCTGCGAAAAAAAAAATGAAGACCGTTTTAAAGTTTTGCCAAACAAATTTTTACGCTTGCGCATTTCAAATATTCACATGCTGTTATCTTTGAAAAGGGGTTCTGGGCTTGTAGTTGTTGCAATAACTCTATATTTCCAAAAAAAAGAAAAGAATTACCCGCCGCGGTGGCTCAGTGGCTAAGGCGTTGCGCTGCTGAGCACGAGGTCGCGGGCTCGATTCCCGGCCGCGGCGGCCGCTTTTCTGATGGAGGCAAAAAGCAAAAACGCCCGTGTGTACGAGATTTCGGCGCACGTTAAAGATCCCCAGGTGGTAAAAATTAATCCGGAGCCCTCCACTACGGCGCGCCTCATCGCCTGCGTTGCGTCGGTGTGTTGAACCCTACAATCAATCAAAGAAAAGTATTCCGGGAAGCTTGCACTCACGCGCAAGATTTGAATAGTGAAGCTGTTGTCGGTGAGCATTCCGGACACATAGTTAACTTTCAGTATGGATGTTTATTTGATAGTTGAGATGCTAAGAATAGTCGTCATATGCATTCAAGAGGTTGTCGGCGTATTTGCGGCGAGTTGTGGATGCAAAGTCACCCTCAGCACTGCAGACTTCCACCAGCGCTTCGTAATCGACTCCAGGCAACAGTGGCGGTCATCTCCGGTGGATTGGCGTGAGACAATGGTTTCTAAAGAATGCGGCGGCCACGATGACTTCTCCCAAGCATTGTGTATTTTCACCTTTAGCATTAGCTCTGGTGTTTTCTTCGACATGAGCGGTAGCGCTTAACGACAGCGCTGGAGATGTGTTTTTTTGCTAAAGCCAGTACGCCAGCCGGAGACTTGGCGGTCCCCGCGAGGCACGCGCTCACGACCGCTGGGTATATTCTCGCTCTTCCAAGTTTTTGACAGTCCTTGTTTTTATTTTCGCTAAAGGTGGTGGCGCCACTGGCGTCGAACAGTGCACGTATGGTTCCCCGTCGCTCTGTGCATCGAACGCTGTAAGTGCCGTTTTAAAGCTCATGCTACTGCAATTTTTGGTTCAGTGTCTCCTAAGCTCCTAAGGACTCCATTCTGCAAAGTGGACTGTGGCTGTTTCAGCAACAGAAGATCTACGACCGGCAGCACAAAGCGACCACGCCTAGGCCTAACCCAGCGGGGTAGGCCTAGCTACGAGTACGGCAGCCCTACCGCCGTGCCGCTAAGATGGCGGGCGCCCCGGTGGCGGTCCCCATGGATTTCAGCTCGCCAGCCGCGATGCACTTCGTCACGCGCAGCGAATCTGAAGAACGGCAAAAGAAACGAAAGATTACCGACAGGGTCTACGAAAAGAAGGCGACCACCGACGAAGAAATGAACGAGCAACGCGGTGAAGATTCAGCAGATGACGGACCCTGGCAGGACGCACACTCCCGCAGCCGTCGGCGATCCCGGCAGACCTACCGCAAGGTAGATGCGGAACGCACAAAGCTTCAACGGACAACGGTCCTCATCCGCCCGAAAGATCACTGCTCCGTAACTGCCATCCCAAAGGTGACGCTTCATAAGTTGATTCAAGCCACGGCACCGGACGCCAAGGTAGCGGACTACGCAACTTGTAAAACCAACGTCCAGTCCAACACTGTTACTGTGACCACGTACGACGAACTTCACGCGGACAACTTGTGCAAGGTAAGCACCATCCAAGTTACGGACGGGACCACATTTGAAGTCGAAATTTTTCGTCTTTATGGCCATAATGTTTCAAGAGGCGTCATCACAACGGACCCTAATGATACCAACGAGGAACTTCGTAGTGTGCTGAGATGTGAAACTGCTAATGTGCTCGAGGCAAGGCAGATGGGAAAAAGCGGAAGGGCGCTCCTTACATTTGATTCACCTGTACTGCCGAAGCGAATCAAATACTACAGCGAATTATGCAAAGTTACTCCATACGTTGCACGCATGCTGATCTGCTACCGTTGCCATGGAGAAGGCCATATGCAAAAGTACTGCCCCAATGACGAAATATGCAGTCGATGTGGCACCGGTCACACCGACAAAGAATGTGACAAACAAGATAAGCACTGCGTCACGTGTAAAGAGAACGGTCACCTGGCGACAGACGCCACTTGCCCGGAAAAAGACAAGCGCTTGAAAGAAAACAAAGACCGACTGGAACGCCGCTCTCGGAGCCGCTCTCGTAGAAGAACCGCCAATTCCAAAATGGCTCAGCAGGGCTCCAAAGATCTGGATAGCTATCCCGTACTCTCCGGAACGATGGTGTCTGCAACGCCCAAAGCAGTCAGCTTCGCGAACGACAAAGATAGCTACGCCTCCAAGGCTTCCATGGGCCTCCACGCCAACATAGAAGGGGAAATCGCTGCTCTACGAAAAACGATAGAGGAAGCATCTCGGCGTCTCACACAGCTCCTGTCACAGCACGTATCTGTACAAACACCTCACCAAACCCGGGACACCGAACTACGGAGCCCTCAAGATGACCCCCTTCAGCTGGTGCGTGCAAACGAACAACGATCATCGTCAAAACCACGGCGTTCTACACCAAACCGACCTGCTTCCAAAACAGCAGGTTCGAAATCATGGCATAGCCATGAAAAGTCATCTTCATCGCAGCCTGCAGCCCCTGAAACAAATATAAAAAACAGACACGATGAAGGAATAGTGAATGAACGATTGAATTCTGAGGTGCCTACTGTACAAAGCATGTCAACCACCATCCAGAAACATAATCAAGTGCTTAAAGATCTTACCCAGAAGCAAGCACTGGCAACGGAAGCACTTGACAGTTTGGGAAACAAATTTGAAAAGATTATGACGCAGCTGGGCACGCTGACTTCGGAAGTAAGCCATCTTAAATCGACCCTGGAACGCCGGGAACGGCGACGTTCATACGGTAGCCTTTCTCGCTCACCTCGACGCCGCCAGGATGACCGCAGCCAATAGAGTCCTGCAAGGGAACTGCCGTAGCCTCCGAGCTAATGGCGCTGAATTGAGCGAAAGGTTACGGACCATGCATTCACCACCCGTGGCACTTCTACTTCAAGAAACCAGGGGTACAACACCCAGTATAAATGGATACCGCGCTTACTTCCAGCCAAGCATTCTTCATGATGGAAAACTTGAACCCAAAGCACAAGCGGCAATTTTTATCAGCAGAAATATTCGGCACTGTCAGCTGGATACTTCAGCATACTGCACGGCCTTCCAGGAAGTCGTAGCAGTACGCATTGACTTGAACTCGCCACAAAAGATAATTTTAGTGTCCGCATACTTACGTCCCGAAACGGGCCGCTCCAACAGGGGTGATTTCGCTTGGATGACGCATCTACGCTCCCTTTATCCCGGTGACGCCATCCTCATTGGAGGGGTCTTTAACGCGTCTAACGTTATCTGGGGATATCCTCGAAATACCCCCCGGGGAGCTCAGCTGGAGCGTGAAGCCCAAGCAGCCAACCTTACCTTGGTTAACGACCTTGACATTCCCACTAGGACGGCACTGCACTCTCGTCAAAAGGGTACCACACCGGATCTCACGTGGACATCGCATAATCTCTGTTCTTCGTGGTCCTGTGAAAATGATCCATGGGGCAGTGACCATTACCCTATATGGGTCTCGCTAAAACACGGGCTTAAAAAGCGTAAACGCAAAGTCCGCTGCACGAATTGGGATCTTTTTCGGCAGCATCTAACCGACCCCTCTTCCAACTCTAGTGAGATCAGTGCACTCGTGGAGGCTATGCAGCAAGCGATGATTCTTGCAACTCAAGAAATAGACCTTCCCGAAGAACTTCCCACTCCAGACAAACACATGCTAAACTTATGGGAGACACGAGAACAACTTCATGCGCAATACCTTGCCAATGGCCGCAGGTATAAAGATCGCCTAAAAGTGCGCCAAAAAACTGCACAGATAAGACGGCATGCCAAAATGGTCGCAAGAGACCGCTGGCAAACCCACTGTGCATCGTTCAGCAACAAGACGGGCTACATACCTTGTGGAATACCTTCAAGGCTTTGCAGGGAAAGACAAAGACTCACAATCTAGTTCGTACAATTGCACTCAAGCAAAACAAATCGATCATGGAAATAACGCACGAGGCCGCACAAGCCTTCTTCCCTCAGCCCGCTTCGCCCTCTCCTGACTCTGTATATGCTCTAGACCTTGATGTAGATGAAACTAACCCTCTAGAGAGTCCGTTCATGATGGCCGAATTAGTCCGTGCTTTGGATCAAGTCCGGGTCAGAAGTTCACCTGGGAAAGACGGTATTACGTGGACAACTCTTCGAACCCTCTCCGAGGACAGTAAACAAGCTCTTCTTAAATCGATCAATCACATATGGGTCACTGGCCACTTGCCACAACACCTGAAGCATGCCGTCGTCACTCCGATTCCTAAACCAGGCAAAGATCCGAGCACAGTAACTAACTTGAGGCCAGTTTCTTTGACCCCCACCATATGCAAACTCATTGAAAGAATGTGTGTCAATCGTTTGAACCACCATCTGGAAGAGTCCACCAGCTTCTTTCACCCTGCACAAACCGGGTTCCGCCCAAACATGGGCACCTCGGACAGCCTTTTTCTACTTCGAAGGATTTTGGGCAAACATAGAAGAAAAATACCGCACATTTTGGTCGCCGTAGATTTGAAGAAGGCATTCGATACCGTCACTCATGAAGCCATTCTGAGTGCTCTTGAAGATGCCTACCCAGGGAAACGAATGGTCAACTTCATCAAAAGCTTCCTATGTGGTCGTACATACGAGGTACATAATGGGAACTCAACCTCACGAGTGTACAGTAATAATGTCGGCGTACCACAAGGATCGGTAATTTCCCCGATCCTATTCAACGTGGTCATGAGACGAATTGCCACAGCCCTTGAGAAGGATTCCACTGTACGTTTTACAATATATGCGGACGACATAACACTGTGGACAGAATCAGGCGATTACGAAAGTACTGAACGGGCATGTGAGGAACTCCAGAATGCACTTCTCATAGTTGAACAGACAACTGGCCCCACTGGCATGCAAGTCTCATCTGAAAAAACACACTTTCTGACGGTAGGGGGCTACTCAGTCGAAAAAGAAAAGGTGGCCCTCACACTGCAGGGTCGCACCTTAACACAACCCTCTGACGGTTGGATACGAATCCTTGGCATACCGATACATACGCAAGGTGGAGGCAAAACATGGCTCGACCAATTGACACCAACGTGGAAAAAACTCCTACATTTGATCAAGCGCATCTCTAACAAGTTTGGGGGCACCACAAACGACGTTGCACGTACACTAGTGCAAGCAGTTCTGATATCGAAGGCATGTTACGGAGCCATTCACTACCGCCTTACTCAAGTGCAGATGAGCAAATTGGAAAGTTTGTACCTGCAGGCCCTGAGGGTAATCACCGGGCTACCCCACCATACTAAAATAGAAGAGCTATACCGGTACAGCCAGCTTCCTCCACTCCATAAAATTGTAACTCACCGGACCCAAACGGATCACGACAGGCGCCTACTCACACCCCAAGGTCAACGTCTGTTGGAACTCGACGACCGCTCCTTCAAAGCTACAGCGTTCGAACCAACTATACCTCCATGGGAAGATGTACTGGTTACCCACTCGAAGCCGTTACCAACAAAGACCCACAAGACTAGCCACACCCATCAACGAAAGACACAAGCGACTGTCACGTGTAATGTGCAATCAACAGGAGCTACTATTTACACAGATGGGTCCATGGACGAAACTCGCCTCCTCATAGCACTTGCTGCAACCGACTTAAGCCGAACGAGCACGAAGTGTTTCTCAATTGATGATCTCATTTCCACTACTGAACTCGAACTGCAAGCCATCCTCCTAGGTGCCCAGATGATCCCAGACGTTATAGCTGAAAATACAACTCGAGTTATAATCTTCACGGATAGCCTCGAAGCCATCAAAGCGTTACGCACCCCGCCACGACGACACACTACACCTCATCGTATAAAAGAACTCTGTGGAACCTTCCAGCGTGACCATAACATCGACATACAAGTGCAGTGGATACCTGGCCACACAGGTAACCCCGGGAATGAGGAGGCCCATAGGCTCGCGAGGGAGACAATTCTCAACCACCCCTCGGAGTCTGCAGCGCCTTCTCTTTCACATAACCCTTCCCCTGAGGAACGCAGGAAGACACTTCGACAAGAAAGCAAGAAAGACCTCAGAGCAACGATTCCCGAGCTACAGCACCCGATACCCCGCAACATCCCACGAGCTGCACAAGTTCTTCTAACAAAGGCCCGCACGGGTTACGCCCTTACAGAAGACATCGTAGCTCGCTGGGAACACTACCACCAACACAAGAACGCACAAGTTCCACCAGACCGGCTTCTGTGCTCCCTGTGCCACCAAGATAGACCGACAATCAGCCACTTGCTGTGGTCGTGTAGGGTCCTGGAAGGAATCCGAGCACGACACAAGCCCCCTGGCGTCACATCTCTGCAGGATTGGCTTTATCCAAGGAATAACGCCAACGACGTGCTACTTGGACTGTGGGCCTTCGTGAAGGAAGCTTACCTCGTCAACAGAACTTAAGCTTTATCGACCCTGAACCCCTTCCCCTATTTCCCCCAACAGGCCAGAGTGCCATCCCTTCTATAATAAATTTATTCATTCATTTTCGCTAAAAGCACTGCGCGTGCCGAGGATGCACGGCGATCGCCGCGGGGAGTGCCCTCCCGAGCGTTCGACATTTTCTTGGTATCTTGTCCTGCAACGGCGACCTCACAGCTTGTACAACAGCTGCGCTGTTCACAAAGTTCGAACTGACAAAGAGGGCTTATATGGAAAGTCTTCATCAAGACAAAATTTATTGCTTCCTGCTCGGCTGAAAGGGACGCACATAAATCTAAAAAAATTAAAGCAGTTCCAGTCAATGTGAAAGATGTCGTAAATGCAGAGCAGTGGTTCACCATGATGGGCTGTGGCGCCGTTATCCACTCACTGCTGCCACCCATAACACTCCTTCCCAACCTGTTTCACTCCTCTCCTGATGAACTCAACGGAGGTTTGTCCAAAGCACTTGAAATTTTCCGCCTTCGCAGGAAAACTGCGCCAGGGGGAGTTCTATTGTTTTTGGGCTTATTTTTCCTCCCGCACGTTCGGTCGTTGCACTGCCACTTTTTTAAGACGGTAGTCTTTCTTGGGCTACTTAAACAAAGAAATTTTAGTCTGTCTGTATGTCTGTTCGTCTGTCTGTCCGTCTGTCTGTGACTCGATTCAGCCACGCGGCCAAAGTAAAACAAGGCCTGCGCAATAGTCTTATATAGTCCCAGCTATATCTATCCGTCTAAGTGCGGTGTAATGTTCATACTTGTCAACATTGTTGCAGGAGAACAAGACATTACGCAAATATAAGACAAAAAATTTACGCAGAAGCGATATTTGCACTGTTCCTTTAAAAGAAATGATACATGCTTGATTTTTGCGAAATTAAATACTTTATCAACTGCAGAAAATAATTAGCAGTGGCTTAGCTCGGCTATGCAAGGATATACGTAGCGTGAGCTAAGGTTCCGCTGGTTATTCTTAGGTTTCCTGGTTGTCTAGGATTAGCTGATTATCATGCTTACTGCTGCTAAAACGATTTCCAATCCAATCCAATTAATCCAACCCAACGCAATTCAATCCAGTCCAGTCCAGTTCAGTCCAATCCAATCCAGTCCAGTCCAGTCCAGTCCAGTCCGGTCGGGTCCAGTCCATTCCAGTACAGTCACTGCTCCTCGCGCATGCACTGCACGGTTCTCCAGGAGCCACGCGAAACGGCTATCAAGCGTCTCCGGCGCATCGTCAGAGCATTCTACTGCGGAACGGAGGCGCACAGCTGGGCACGCGCCAGCGCCCGTGCGTCTACCGCGGCTATGACGTCACTCCTCTGGAATGCGCAGACCGGCGAATGTGCATACCCAATTCTCTACACACCCGTACTCCAATTAAATTGGATTTCACTCCAACACAATCCAATTTAATCCAATCCAATGTGAATACAATCCAAGCCAATCCAATCCGATCCGATCCAAACCAATCCAATGCTCCTCGCGCTTGCGCAGAACGGCCCTTCAAGGTTCACGCGACACTGCTCAACCTCGGCCAGTGTAGCTTACGCTACAAAATTCACTCCGCCGTCGCCTGCAGTCGCCCGCGCCACTATAGCTTCTGGTGCCATTTTAAGAAATCAACCGGCAACAGTGCCAAAAGGGTCCACTAGACAGGTTCCACGTTCTCCTATCAACGTTGAAGTAGGGCGTCTCGATTCACGCGCGTCTCCGCTGTACGGCAGCGTTGGCATCGAGACACCCGGCCTGGAGCAGTGGAAGGCGGTAAATTGCTTTGCCGTGGGAGGAGCGCGATGCAAAAGTAAAAACATGAGAGGTGAGCGGGAAAGCGAATGGAGGCATTTACTTGGCAAAAGTCGATAAAGACTATCGTCTTTTGTCGACATTTGCAACAAAAGGAGCAGGTACGCGACCAATTTTTTCGCTTAGTATCGTAAAAACCATCCCCAATGAGCGTTCGAAACTATATGAATGCGGGGGCTGCCGGTTAATTACATGTATTGTGCCTGAAATGTAGCTGTAGTTTTCTGTGCGCTAAACAACGGGGAGATGTATGAGAAGCGCCAGGGGTTCACGAGGTTCCAACGGGTATGACTATATATTCCGTTTTGATTTCGAAGCATCTGTCAGACACCTCTGCGAAGGGACTCCGCTGCGACGTTACGCCTGTGTGGATCTCCTTGGGTCCAGCGAGCGAGCCACGACGACAAGAGCTGTGCACTTAAAAGCTCACGTGGGAAGTTTATTACGCCCTGCTCGGCGTAATCTAAAAAACTCGCGTGGCCACCACCAGCAGCAAAAAGCACTAAACCAGTCATCCTGCATTCTCTTTCATATAGACTATTGCATATCGCACTATCAGGGCCCCGATAGAGCGATCTTTGTTTACCTTGGCTGTTTACTTGCCGTGACAAAATATGCTGGGGTAGATGACGCACGTTATCCTCCTCGCCGAATTACAAAGCACGTCTTTCGTTCGCCTTTTTTAAGCGAAGCTTGTATTGGCTGGCTTGCGTCGTCGGTGACGGCGTACGTGCGCCAACAGCCTTGCGGCAAACCCAACATTTTGCCCACGTGCTCTAATGACTGGGATGATAATGATGATAATAATACTCTTGAAGTGTGGCATCTACCCCCTCGGACGGATTGGAAAGTGACAAAGTGTTGACTGCCGCCCTCTTGGATCTAATACATAATTTGTTGGAGCTCGTAGTTCGCAGCTGACGAGGGCCCGCGTGCACAGGCATCGGGTGATGCTGTGCCGCAGTGGAAACCAATCATCGCCGTCGCTCGCATCACGCAACCTCGCAGGTGCGGTCACTCGCTCGCTCTCGTCGGACAGTCCACTCTCAAGAGCGGCATTGGCAGGCCCCGCTTGGTTCGCTACGCGCAAGAGCGGCACTCTATTAAAAAACGTAAAAGTTCCCAATAATACAGAAAAACGGCATACCAAACTGCATAGAGAAAAATAACGTATACCAAACATTTGCGTTTGGTTAAAGCTCAGCAAAATGAAAGGCTATGGTTTTGGTCTTGCATTTTCATTTGGGTTATTGTGTTTTGTTGTGACAGAACTGGTGTCGTTATCGTTTCTTGGCCATTCCATTTTGATTTTGGGCTGAGGTCATTCTTCGCGTTCATTCTTGTTTCCGGCGGGAAACAGTTGGTTATGGTTAATTTTTTCTGTGCCCTCTGCTTTTGCGATGCTGGCACCTAAGGCATCCCTTTTAATACCATGCATAAGCTGCATGTTTACTCTTCTGCACATATTACAACGTTCACGTCGTGCTATAACGGCTAGTAGACGTCGGCTACGATGTATTTATAAAGAGTCCTTAGAATGCACCTCGCCGTTCTTTACCAAGACCACCTACTATTATTAAACTTTATCAAATACTTCTAATTTCCAGAACACCTGCTGATTTTATGTGTCAAAAGCAGAACCCAGCATCGGATGCACTCAGAAATTTTCCGATGCATTGATAGCCACTTTGGAAAGAAGACGGTTAAAAATGTCAGTTTTTGCCTTTCTGTTTACCGAGCCGGGCCAGAGCTTATAAAATCAAATACCAACGCTACGACAAAAATACATCAAAGTCTCAACTGTTCTGTACGCCACATGTACGCGTAAAACTAAGCAACAATGTAGCAGCGCATAAATTTGCGGTGCACTCCACTGTAGAACCCTTTACTTAGCCATCGAGAGTATGGAGAAAATCCAGCCGCTAAATTTGTGCTCACTGTTGACATCTCGAGATTTTAACCTCCCCCGACGTTTTACGGAACGCCTAGTCAGACGAATCTCCTCGTGTATTAAATAAACTTCCCCTATTAAACATGACCAGCGCCATTCAAACACTGGCCACTTAGTTAACACAGAGGGGACACTAAGCAAAATACGCACAAAAAGAGGGGAGACATAACCCCCCCCCCCCCCAGGCCCATCGGCACAACCTTCGCTTCAATGCGCATGCAATCCCCTACCCTTGAGCAGTGGGAGTGCACGTTGTACAGCTGCCAGCTCGACGATCAGGAGGCCCGAGGATGGCAGCCGCGGCGGGTGGCCTACCGGACTAGGATGGCCACCCACAGCTCCTAACTCCTTTAGGGGCGAAGCACCTTAGGACCTCGCTTTGTCCGGGGCTTGGCGTCCGTGTACACAGTGTTGCGCATGCGCGAGGAGCATTGGATTGGATTGGAATTGTAAATACTGTACACACGCGTTCTCATTTACATGCGCTAGTAGGCAACGCCATGGGTGATTTACGCTAAGAACGATCCCCAGTGCTTCGCGCACTCGACATGATTCACTTCGTGGAAATACGTGCATTTTTCTCCCCTACGCCGTCCCTGTTCTTTTAATAAACGTTTTCTCTCTCTCTCGCTTTCTCCCTCAGACCACACATCAGTCTACCGACGAAGATGGTGCTGTTGCAGATGCTGCTACAATATAAACAGGGAAGTCCGTGGTGAGGCCGAGAACTCCGATTGCCAGCCGTTTCTTTCGGAGGAGGGGAACAGCCCAACTTGGACACACACGAGAAGAACAAAACGACAACACTGTGCTGTGTTTTTTTCAGGTAGCTTTTCAAGTACCTTATCGCTTTTCTCGGCACTGACATTGCCCAACAACAACGTTGGTTATTCCTCCATTTTTTGTTGGCACCGTGTAGCACGCTTCTACATCCCTGGCAGTAATGGCCTCCTCCGGACTTTCACCAGCATTTTGAAATGCCCCGTGGAAATCTTCATTAACAGCATGCTCAATTCTATTGATTTCAAGATTCCGATTGCGCGTGTAGTGCTCAGATTTGAGAAGGCTTGCTTGACACTCGACCAGGTCGTCTTCTTGAGTAAACAGTGTATTCCGAAGGGCTTTTCTGCTTTTTTTTTTTTCAATTGTTTACTCTCGCATAGGGGCACCTCAAGTCGACGATTCGCATCGAATCGTCGACGTGTCGTCAAGCGCTGCCGCGCATGTAATGCTTGGGATGAGGAACACACGATATCGATGCATATGACGACGACCTGAACCAGCACTGTGCGAAGCGGCCAGGAATCATGTAAATAAACAATCTTTTACAAATGCGTGGTGATGTGTCTTTGAATGCTCTCATAAAAAGAAATGCCCCAGCTTCACTATGGTTCAAGCCTTGTGCGACCTAATGCGCGCTCTGCTAGTTTGTTTTGTACTTTTACATTCTTCCCGACAGGGGACGTGAATAGCTATACCCAGGCTTTCTATTTAATGCACGTAAGCCGGCTTAAAAGTATCGCGAAATTGTTATTGCGTAAGCAGCAGACGTCACACGTCCGAAAAAGTTGCCGCTCAGGTCCAAGCAGCGGAATAAACACAAGAAAAAAGCCAGAGATGGTACGCTCAGGTGTTTACTGCGTTCCCCACCTCATTGATAGTGGCTACGTAAAGTGTAAGTGGTTGCGAACACACCTGTCGTACACCATCTCGACGGGCCCTATCACCCCTTGCACACTTTGTAAATCATAGTGTTCAGCATTGGAGAACATAGTAGGCGTCTGGAGCGGAGGCAATTTGAATAACGGCGACGAAACGCCGATACTGCCTCGCTAGAAACATTAACATTCCCTGTTTTAAGCGGTGCTTCCAAGGGCATAGTGATTTCCATGCAGGCTTCAGTTTCTCTGAAGTGAAAACCATGAAAACCATGAGAACCAAACCTTGTACCAAGCTCCCTGACATTTTCGATCCTGCTGAAATGAAGCGGTAGCCGGAGAAGGTTGTGGCCGTAATCGCCGAGGACTTCGACCTCCCGCAAAGCTCATGGGCGCTTAATTGAACGCGTTAACTAAGTGGCCAGTGTCTGAATGGAGCTGGTCTCTGTTTAATGGGGAAAGTTTATTCCCTACACGATGGGAGACTCGTCTGACTAGACGTTACGTAAAATGTCGCGGAAGAGATGAAGTCCCGAGATGTTACAGTGAGCAAACGTTTAGCGGCTGGATTTTGTCCATACTCTAGACGGGTACGTAATGGGTTCTACAATGGAGTGCGCACAGGAATTTACGAGCTGGGGTATTGTTGCCTAGTTCTACGCTCAAATTTGGCGTATAGAACAGTTGAGCCTCTGATGTACTTTTGCCGTCGCGACCGGCAACAACAGTCGTTTCTAACATCCTCAACTCGAAAGGGACAATGAATGAATCAAAATTCCTTAGTGCATCCGAAGCTGGGTTGTGCTTTTTATACATAAAATCAGCAGGGGATTCGGAACGTAGGAATATTGAAACAAGTTTAAGGGGACACTGAAGTGATTTGTAAACATTGCGAAATTACTAGCGGAAATTGTAGTCCGGAGTCCATAGGTCATGTTTCGACCGCTCTGAGCGCGTTTACGCGAATTTAGTAGAAAAATCAATTCGAAAATGCTGTCCTCCTCTCTGCACCCTCGTCCATTTTCTGTGGTGTTTTCGTGCGACGTCAGGAGGAGATGAGCTGGCAATTGGCTGCGCTACTGCACGGCTCGCCGACCTTCCGAGAGTCAGTCGGCCCAGCGTTTAGTCCGCCGGCCGCCGACGGGTCGTCGCAATTCGCTCGCTCAGTTGAAACTAAGCCACAACACGTTTCTGAATGGAAGAATGTACCTTTCTTTACTTTGTTAGTTTGTACACTGTATCAAGCTCCGAGTCTGGGTCGCTCCACACAAGCGCTGCGCAAGTGCACATGCGACGCTTCGCTGACTGGTTCGCTAGTAGGAAAATCTAAGGCCACTAGAAGGCGGGAGAAGAGTCAGCGATCGAAATCAATATATAGGTACTAAGGAAATAAAATCAACTGAAACTTTTACCGTACAGCGCAAAACTAGGGAGCCGGAAGCACTTTTTTGCGCTGGGTCAACAAGCACAGTGGTCAGCAGCACGACCACACATCTGCGAACGCTTTTCCGTCTAAGAAATGCAATTGCTAGACGTGAGATATTGTGCAAGTTTGAGGGACGCTTACTGCACAAGCGCTATACAACAAATAGTCACCTAAGGAGCTTGAAATGCTAAAACTAAATAAAAATGTAAACAGGTTGTACATTACATACCTTATATATCCAACCTCGGCAGTGTTGGCTCGTGGCCGAGTTGGGAGTTTGATTCCGTTAGCGCTAGTGAGTGGACGCAGGATGTCGAGCTCCCCAGTTGGAGCGGTCGTTGCGGCTTCGGGCCATGGAAACAGAACAACGGAAAACGAAGCACAGGGCTACCAGATAATTCTGCCTCAACTGCTATCAGATCAGTTTGCACGCTGACGTCAAAGTGAGACCTTATCGAGTGGAAGATTTTCGAGACGCGCTCGCACGCTTGGAACTGCTCCCCGACGTGATAGCGTTAGGAGCGTTTAGGATAGCGTTAGGAACTCAAGGCAGGCGTCACCCCCGACGACGTGCCCCACCAGCTCCGAATCGCAGGGGACAACGCACTCTTAGTCCTTCCGGAGCGTCTGCCACTTTGCCTGCGGTGTCAGCGTTCTGGCCATGTTCGACGGGAGTGCCGTGTTACGCGCTGCAGTCGTTATCGCCGTTTTGGCCATGAGGCCTCCCAGTGCGTGCAAACGTACGCTACTGTCGCCGGACCAGTGGGGTGTGACGACAAGTCTGAGCACCTCATGGATGAAGCTTGTGGAGTTCTACATTTCACACACTAGTTATTTCCCACCCCGCAGCCATCCGCGCTCACCCAACATACCTTGCGAGCGCCGGCTGCGGACGGGTCCATTGTTTGCGAAGACAGACAAAGGCAGGGGCGACGAGGGCAAAACACCAATGGCAGCATTTATTGCAAAGTGCAAATCAAATACACTGCATACAGACTGATCGTAGACCATAAGGGTAACACTGCGGGTGAGGCATTAAACAACGCCAGAGATCGAGATGGTTCGACTCACCGATGGCATACCGGAGCTGCGGGGCGCTGCGCGTGCGAGCGCGGGTGCAGTCTCCCAGCTCGCCCGGACGCGTCTCTTTGTGGCGCGTTCCCCAGGTCCGGACCAGCGCGCCGAAACGTCCACGCGCTACCGCATTCCCGAGACAAGAGACCGTCCTCTCGTCATGCGACAACCCACCAGACCTCGCCATTATGTGGCGCTAGTGTCTAGGAAGAACTGGTTCTCGGGTAAGGCAGAGGAGAAACGGGTCAACGCCTACATCCGTGCGATAACGAACCCTCCGGTAGCTGGCGCCATCCCGTACGGCTCACGTCGCGCGAGCGAGCCGCATTATGCAACGCCGGCCGCGATGGGAAGCTAGCCAGAAAGGGATTCACGTGAAGGTCGCGATCCCCACATCCCTTCCTCCTAAATTCCTTGCGTACGCCGGCGAGAGCTGATTACAGGACTAGAGGCGACGGAAAGTTCGTTCGTCGATTAAATCGTTAGTCACTGCATCGTGTTGCCTACGCTGGCTCCCGCTCGTCCAATGCCACCGCTGGTAGTGTACCAGCAGGCCGGGTCGTCACCCGCTGACGTCGGCAGGAAGGTATACCCGGGAGGAATCGCACCAGCCAGCCCAAGCAAGCGTTGCTCCAGTGGCGGTACATCCGTGATGCCCCGTGGCCGCAAAGCGACCAGAGACGGCTGCCTCTCTCGGCCAGGCTGGCGGCGGCATGCCGCACCGCACCGCTTAAGCAGGCTCGGCAGCTCGCCCGGAACAGTAGACAGCAACATAAACACGCTCCGTCATGTGGTCCTAGCCGTGGTGGCTCAGCTGCACAAAGAAACTCCCCGCGCCTTCAGTGTAGGGCAGAAAATAGCTCTCCGATCGCACCGCCTTTGTGGCGCGATCCTGATGACAATTGCCAAGTTGTCAGCATTGCCTTCGCTCTGTTAATGTCAACAAAGCCCAAATAATTGTCCAAACCCTACAATGTATAGGGCAGGCAAAACAGGCTGCAGTATCCCTTTAATCCCATCGATCACGTGGTTCGATGTCGAATATCACAATTACCATGGCATCGGCATAACTACCGGCTTGTTAACGTCAACAAAGCACGCCAAATCGTCCTAACCCTGCAGCGTGCAGGATAGACAGAATAAAAACTCGATTGCATCAATAACGTGACACCATCCGCTGGTTCAGCTGCTAAGTTTTTCACCAATTCAACCGCTCTGGAAATGTCAACAGAGCTAGAACCTGTTATCACCCTGTAGCGTGCAGGGAACAGATAACTCACAGTCGCATCGACCGCCCCGCGTGACGCTTAACCGCACAAATGGGAAAGCAGTATTTGCTCGCATCAGTAACACTTCATTCATACACATGAACGCGGAAACAGTATTTTTCGCGTTCATGTGTATGTCTTTTATCTAGATTTCTATGGTTCACTCTGTTGTTTTTTTGTGTTTTTTTTTCTCTCTCTCTTGAACGTAGACGAAATTTTTCCTTCTGTTCCATTATTTTGCATTGCATTAATGATTACTATGGATACATAACTCTTAGTAGCCAATCCCCGTAAGTGAGTATGCGTCATTTTTCGGGCCACCACCACCACCACCTGATCTTCTATATTGGACTGCTCTGCAGGCGATGCACGGTACAGACCCAGGGTCAGCTGCGTAGTTGGCAACGGACGTCTATTCCAGGGACCATTTTGCGCAGTGAACCGGAGATTGAAACTGACAAAGAGCCTAATAAGAAGCGTTGGTTGGTCATGTTTAAATTTTTATAAAGTAGCTCTTCGGTCAAAACAGGAGGACAGTTTGTTTATACATTGATGATCATGCTCTTCATGAATAAATTATCACTCTTGTGCTGACGCCATGTCAGTGGGTGAGCACACTATGGATTCTTCAGAGATGGCTTCGTCAAAGGCGCATTGTGACCATTGTTGCAGGAAGAAGAGTATGTATTACACAAATAAGGGCGTTCGTCAGAATTTCTGCTCCACTCCAATTCTTGGAAAGAACAAAGCCTGAGATGGCTCAGATGTTGCGGTTCTTAAGGTTTTTTTGCCTCTGTGCTCGTGTGTGTGTGTGTGTGTGTGTGTGTGTGTGTGTGTGTGTGTGTGTGTGTGTGTGTGTGTGTGTGTGTGTGTGTGTGTGTGTGTGTGTGTGTGTGTGTGTGTGTGTGTGTGTGTGTGTGCGTGTGCGTGCGTGCGTGCGTGTGTGTGTGCGTGTGTGTGCGCGTGCGTGCGTGCGCGCGCGTGCGGGTGGTTTAGTTTGCGCGTGTTTGTGTGAATAACTTGAAAGAGGCATACGGCTAGTTGTGTATTTTGTGTGGATATGGGCGTTTGAACATTCTCGAAGGAAATCATAGATAATCACGGTGATCTGTTTGGAAGAACAGCCTACAACATTCGGAGTACAGAGTCAATATATACTCATTACTTTACCGGGTCACCTGAATTGTCCTGTATGGTTTTGTGTGTACAGAGCGCAACAACCTTGTCTATAACACAGGTTTCCTACTTATTGCCTTATCTTGCCTCGGCCGAAGAACATTCTAAGAAAACTATTGTGCCATTATGAAGTATTAAACATATATTTTGACCTCAACGTTTTTGTGACAAGTTTGAGTCCGCAGTTTTCAGAGATAACCCGTTCAAGTCAAACTTATAGACAAGGTTGTTGCGCACTGTACATAGGTTCATCCTAAGCAGGTCGCGGTACCCGGCCCTGATAACAGAACTCGGGGCGCAGGGACGGGCTATAAAACATCTGGGCTATAAAACCACTGTCCACGGATGAAAGTTTATAAGCGAACATTTTTGCCCTAGATATGTAGTGCTCTTCTGGAATGGCCGTGAAAAGGCCGTGAAAACTTGAATAGTTGAAGACATCGGCAGAACACCAACTTGACGATATAAAGAAGCAATTTTTCTAAGCACGTGTTGCACCTTTAGTGAATTATCTGTTCTGGAACATGCAAGTTTACAAAACTTTAATGGAGTTAGCGTAGTTACCTAATTGCAACTCGCGCCTTTTTCAAATAATAGGCCTTAAAATTTCTTGCGCGTCGGATTCGGGCACAAGGAAAAGCCTTTTTTTTCCTGTCAGGTAAATAGGGTGCGCGTTGGAAATAGGGGCACATTGGAATTGGGAAAACACGGCTGCTGCGCACCGCGCGACATACAACCGGAATTTATCCTTGAAGCGTGTTGCTGCCGCCATAATTTTCGGCTAAAACAAAAAAGCTGCAATGTAGATAACATCAAACAGTAACGGCGCCAGCACCGAAGCGTCATTATTGAACCGCTGGCCTTGCCACGTGCTGTACAGCCTCAAGTACCACACTACACTAAAAAAATGATGCTTTCAGAACATTTGTCAGACAAGTACGTTGGATATCCCTTATGAAAATTTCTATGTCCAGTCAAAAGACAGTCTACGTCCCGAAGAAAATAGACTGTGAACGTCCTGTGTGTTTCCTCTGTTTTGGAATTTCGCCACCGACTTTCTGCGTCTTCCAAGTGTCCTGTGTGTTTCCGTCCTCCGTGCGTCCAGTCTATCTCCCAAAGGAAACAGACACCATACGACCTTTGGACGTCCCGAAGGCAACAGACCGCATTCGTCCCATGTGTGTCCCCTGTATTGAAATTTCGCCACCGACTTTCTGGGTCCTCCAAGAAGCCTTTATGTTTCCGTCCTCTTCGTGTCCCACAAGCTTCCACCTTTTGAGTGCCCTTTGCATGCTGTCAAATAACAGCGCCCAACAGCCAGCTGCGTGTGGAAAGTGTCACCCAGCTCCAGTAACTGTTTCATGCTGCAGTTGTTTCTCTAAGAGCAAGCTGACGAAAATCACATGAATCACATATGACTCTTGCAAACCTGACTATTTTATTCAGGTTGGATCCATACGTGCTACTGCCGCCTGCCACACCAGGTGTCTCCTCATCTTTACCCCTCACAGGACGGGATAGCCACTGCCACACTTGAACCTGAAATGACAAACCCATTGATCGCATATGATAGGGTTTAAACAAACATGTCTCTGGAACATTTGCTGGTTATGCTTATAAACATGAGGGAGTGTTCCCATACAAAACTGAACCAAGTATCCTGAAAGAGAAGGTACAACTTCTAGGTTCAAATGTAGCCACAAAATTTAGACCAAATAAATCAACTAATGAGCTTACAAACATCAAATGTGACATACGGTTACATAGGCAACATAACCCAGAACTAAGTACTGCGTAGATTCATGGCCTCCTCATGACGGGCATTCATACAGCCTCGCAAGAGCATTTGAGACAAGAGATTATTGCAGCGGCACTGTGGGAACAAAGCAATATGGGGGGGAGCAACATAAAATTGCATGAACATGCCAAGACAGGCATTGATCAGTCATCATCATGAGTAGTTGCTTGTGTGTACGCGTTGTTTGGAACCTAAAAAGGCAGCAGTTTTACTGTGTGAGGAAAAATAAAATGCATTTGGTCTAGTCGACCGCACGCAATGACGAGCTTCCCCGTTTCAGGATAGAAAAGCGGTTACCTCGTCAGGACGTCAACGAGATTACTTCAAGGCGAAGCAGCGACATCACTGAATTCAGTGCAGATAAAATGTGCCCTTTATTTCAATCGACTGCATGTTCGCGTGGAAAGAAAACTTGTTTTCATACGCTCGTCTTCCCGCTATGTCAGAGCTATTCATCGCAATTCGAACTTCTTCGAAAACGTCAGCTCGTCGTGGCCTACTCCAGTGCGGTTGCTACACTCTATAACCCAAGCTTCCCATTTTCTGCATCAGGAATGTTGAGGTGATCATTGTTGCAGATGAAGTTTGGTATCTGATTTACAGCTTACGTAATATTTGACGACTGAAGAGTAAGTACCTACCGCACTGTTTCTCAGGCCTGCGTCGTAGTAGTATAGTGAGCTTCGACGCCACCGAGGGCCACGGCAGGAAGAGAGACAGAGAGAGAAAATATTTAATGAAAGCTGAAGAGGTCAGCCCCACTAACGGTAGGGCTTGCTAACGACACCCCATCGGAGGAAATTGGCGGTCGCTTAAACAGCTCGGCCAAAGTGACCTGGTACCGAATAGCCAAAGTACAGAAACGTAAACCACCGATAGTACCTGTGGTACGAAACACTAATCATTGCAGAAGCTTTATCCCTAGAGTTTGCTAATCTTTCCTACAGCGTAAACTAGCGCTGCAACCGGTGCCTTTGTAACTATTATGTGTAGTGTGTAGATCAGGTTGGTGACTTTGGGCCTAGTGCTCGGGATTAAACAATTCGATATATAAGAGTTCGTAATATATGATTGCAGACGGTAACCACACGGACTGTCCGCGCACGGCCTTTTTTCTGACTGTACTAGTACCTGGCTCATCGCTACAGTTGCTATCAATCGCGGCTTTAAATACTGGGTATTTCATTTCATTTCATTTATTTCGCCCTTAAGGGCCCGAAGGCATTACATAAGGGGGGACAAGTGACAAGGTAGGGTACAATGTTCAACAGAAAAAAGCAAATTAATAAATAAAAGCAAATAAGTTTACACGGTAGACAGGAATCAGAAATCACATGAACGAATTAGAACAAAATAAAGAAGAATAAACGATGCTTTACATATGTTAAACAATTGCAGAGCAAAATAAAGTACAATTCTAAAACGATTAGCGATAAACACGGAGGAGTTGAAATTATCAGGAGAGATGCTTGAAAAAATGTTCGTTCAGCTTTGCGCGGAACGTTTCCCTGTCGGCGCATGATGCGGAGTCATCCGGTAAGGCATTCCAGAGGGCTATTGCATTAGGAAAAAATGAGGTGATAAATGCTGCCGTCCGGCCATTTATACGTGCAATGGGTCTGCTGTGATTAATGCGCGATGAAGTTCTGTGTGCAGATTGGAGCAATTGATGTCTTGAGCGTGGATGATAGTAGAAGCGGTGAAGAAGGCATAGACGGGTGATGAAGCGGCGGGATCAAGAGTTGGGAGGGAAAGAGATTGTTTCAGCTCGTTAACGCTGGTTTTGTGTGAGCATTGCGAAGATATGAAGCGAGCTTCACGATTTTGGATGGACTCTAATTTAGTTGTTAGGTAGGCTTGTGAAGGATTCCAGATTGCTGAAGCATATTCAAGTTTAGGTCGGACGTAGGTGATGAAAGCTAGTTTTTTTTATTTCGGGGGATGCGCACTTGAGGTTGCGTAGGAGGTAGCCGAGTGTACGGGATGCTGTAGAGCAGATGGAATCGATGTGGGTGGTCCAGGATAGCGATGAAGTCAAGTGGACGCCAAGATATCTGTAGCATGATACGGAAGCGATGGGCACGGTGTTAACCGAATATATGTTGGCAAGTACGCCACGCTTACGGGTGAATGAAAATGATTTGCACTTATCTATGTTTAGGGGCATGAGCCATTTATCGCACCATGCAGCAATTAAGTCGAGGTAGCGTTGTAGCTTATTAGCATCATCAGGGCTATTGATGACGGTGTAGATGGCGCAATCGCCAGCGAAAAGTCGGATATTAGATTTAATGTTAGCCGGCAAGTCATTAATGTAGATGAGGAACAGAAGGGGCGATAAACCGGCACCTTGCGGCACGCCGGATGTTACCTTAGCAAATGCTGATTGACAGTTATTAGCTGACGTCAACTGCATGCGTCCCGTCAAAAAGTGCTTAATCAAGCTTAATAAATTAGGAGGAATACCAAGAGAAGTTAGCTTGCGAATCAGGTGATTGTGAGGTACGCGGTCGAAGGCTTTTGCGAAATCCAGAAAAATGGCGTCTGTCTGAAGGTTATTACCCATGTGATTAAGTAAGTCATGCGTAAATTCGGCGAGCTGGGTATCACAGGAAAAATGTTTGCGAAAGCCGTGCTGAAATGGATGGAAGAAATTAATTGATTCTAGGTGGCTCATGAGACTAGATGCTATATTATGCTCAAGTAGTTTAGAACAAATGCATGTTAAAGAAATTGGACGGTAATTAGCTGGAGTTGGCCGGTTACCTGACTTAAAGATCGGTATAATCTGTGCTTTTTTCCACTCGTCTGAAACGGTGCCCAGCTCGACGGATTGCAAAAATATTAGAAAAAGTAATAGGCTAGAATAATTGACAGTGTTTTTCAGAAGCTTGGTAATACAGTCACAGCCATCCGATGAAGAAGATTTAAGATTACAAATTAAGTTAGAAATTCCATCAGGATTTATGTCGAATGGGGAGAGTTCTCGAGGGGAACTGAAGGGGGAGGGCGAGACGGCAGTGCTATTGGCGGGGGTAAATGTTAATGCGAAGTAGTCATTAAGGACGGATGCGCAATTCTCACTGTTTATCGGTTGGCCTCCTGAATCAATAAGTTCGATTTGGTTTCTACTTGACGTTGGTGAAAGCAAACGCCAAAACTTATTAGGATTCAATTTTAGGATAGATAGCAGATCCACTGAGAAATATTAAGCTTTTGCTTCAGCTACCTCTTTCATGTACTGATCGGCAAACAGGCGATATTTTTCCCAGGCGTCGGCATTGTTGCGTAGTTTCGCCGATCGGTATAGGCGTTTTTTTCTGTTAAGTAAGCATTTTAAGCGTTTAGTGAACCACTGATTGAGTGAAGCGGTTTTGATAAGAATAGTAGGGATAAATTTATTTTTGAGACTTATGAGCTTGTTTTTGAACAGTTTGTTTTGAACGATTTTGTTTTGTTTGAATGAGCTTGTTTTGAACGATTTTGGTGGGAATGCCGGAAGGTTTCATAGAATTGTGCTAGTTCCATGTTTATGGCGTTGTAGTTTCCTCTTTTGTAATCTGTGATCGTTTTAGTTTCGGGTGATTTCTTTATGAGAGGTAAGGATAAGCAAATGTGGGGCATGATATGACTTGGTGCAAGTTAAAGTCTAGAGTAAGGTGGATGAACTGATTAACTTCGTTTGTTGGGTAGGCGTTTGGAGTGGAGAGGAGGGGCCAGCTGATTGAAGGGTAGTTAAAGTCACCGAACAAAAAGATAGGGGCATCGGGAAATTTTTCTTTGACTTTAGTTAGGGCGCGCTCGAGTAAAGAACAGAAAGAATTGGGACTGTGCGGAGGCCTATAGCAGATACCAAATACAGCCGTAACGGTGCGGTTTCGCACACAGATCCATGTGAGTTCGAGGGTGTCGTCGTGGAATAAAAACGTTGAACATAAGGTATTGCGGACAGCAATAAGAACACCACCCTCCCTTCGGTCCAGTCGGTCACGACGATATATGCTGAAGTTCAGATTAGATTGGAGTATTTCATTATCGCTAATGTCAGGATGTGGCCACGTTTCTGTTAAGAGTACGATTTCTGCATCAACGTCTTCGATTAGGCTATGAAGGTGGTCACGTTTGGGGATTACGCTGCGACAATTCGTGAAAGCGACGTTAAAAAGATGGTACGTTAAGGGCCGATAGCGTGGCAAGGTCGTGGACGCCTTCACATGATGTCAATCAGTGGTAGTGTTTGCATTTGTAGATGATTCTGTAGGTGTGGGCTCAGCAGAGACATCTTGGGTGCATTCTACAATGGTATCACTGACACAATCGGAATAGTAACGACGCTTAGCTACAAGAAGTTTATCAAGTTTCAGTTTAAAAGCGCATTTGGCGGGACGTATGTACTCAAGAAGCTTGGAGCGGGCCAAGCAAGTGGCGGCAGCGAAATCTTTTCTAATCGCATAATTAGTGTTTTTCAGCTTGGGCCCACAAGATAGAATCCCATCTTTAGCCTTGAAGTTAGAAAATTTAACGATAACAGGACGTTTTTTGCTGGCCGTAAAGGTGCCGATACGGTGGGCTCTCTCGATGTTGCTTGAAAGCAGCGGCAAGAAGAGCTGAGTCGAACAAAACGCTTTACCTCTATCCTCCGATTGCTGCCATGTTTCTTTGGGGTCGTCATCAAGACCAAAGAAAAGAATATTATTCCGACGCATGCGATTGCTTACGTCGATGTTAGCAGCTTTAAGCGAGGCAATTTCTTGCTTTAGCTGGCCTGTTTCAGCATTAATTAAAGGCGTGGGTGAAAATGTTTCTTTTGTTTCTAGTGCTGTAACGCGTTGGTCAAAAGATCTCAGAAGAATGGAGTGTTTATTGCATACTTCTTAAAGCTGGTTTAGTTCAGTGCGCAATGCTGCCTGTTCGTTCTCTAGTTGCCTAAAGGTGCTCAAGACATATGGGAGGTCAACAGCAGCTGGGGGTCCGGGGTTAAGTTCTATGTCGCCGGAAAGCAGTAATATCAAATCAGAAAGTAAAAGACAGGTGAGCATGTCGCAGCACAAACGAAAGTTGACAACGTGTTGAGCGTTGCCGGGGCACAACACCAACACGAGAAAACGATCGCTAGAACGATACTGTTTCGAACAGTCAAGGTAACTAACCTGAAAGGTTAAAAGAGCGTTGAGCATCGTGTGGCATGCGGTGTTTTGCCCCGAGCAGACGGCGTCACTTGCAGGAATATATTGCGTTCTTTCGGGCCATGTGACCGATGACGTTGAAGCCGGTGGTTGTTGCCATGCAAAGCGGGATCCAGCCGAAACTGGATTTCCGGGCGGGTTTGGTGGGTTCCAGGGAAGTTCGTAGCTCCAGGATAGAAGCTCAGGGGCCGGTCCAGGTACCCGTTGTGGGTTGGGAAACACTGGGGCGTTGGCAGAGAGCCAGGACACCACAGCCTGAAAGGTTAAAAGAGCGTTGAGCATCGTGTTGCATGCGTTGTTGTGCCCCACAGAGAGAACCACGTAAGTGAGAGCGTCACTTATGCCAGTTGGCCGGTGTCGCGTCAGACAAGCCCAACGCGCCCGACGGCTGTGCAACGTCGGCCGGCATAGCCCATACCGTACGCACTAGTTCTTCTATTTTTACCTGTTTGACAAAGTAGATAACATGCTACTCACCGCCCAGGTCTGCTTGCGTGCTGTGGATGCAAAAGCATTATGTGCTGCCTTGGCGATAATTTACTGCCACATTGCATGTTTGTCAATATGGTTTTATAAAGCTCCATAGCAAACATTCGCAAATTCTCAGTACGGAGTTTCATATGGTCTTCAGACTCCTTCACCAATTAACATTGACGTAACTTTTTAACAAAAGAGCTGTTTAGGCCGACAGGAATCCGTCCGCCGTAGACAGAAAACCCTCAACACTCAAGAAAAAAATGGCAGCATCTCCACTCCGTGGATGATGGCGAGGGTGCAGAGTACGGGGTCTCGAAATGACATCGAAGTTGCGGCCCGAGCGTCATTCAATTTGAGCAGTGAGTTGCACCTTGATTATTACCTAAACAAAACTGCAACTCACGCTTCAAATCGAATTTCGCTTAATTTTCGCTTGATGGTGGTGTGTGCACGGATGGACGCGGACGGACATTGGGAGGTGCTAAGGCACCCCGCAACGTTACAGACGAGGGAGTAAGCCGTTTGACTCTCGGGTACTAACTCACGGTCGTAGCCCAATGGGTAAGACGACTGACATTAACTCTGTCTGGTCTACCAGACGGAGGCTTGAATCCTGCCGGTGCCTGTGGGATTTTTTGCGATTGTAAAGGCTACGCGCACGGACGCAGACGGACGTTGGGTGGTCCTGAGGTATTCCGCACCTTAAAATTGTGGTTAGGCAGGTCCCAGTAATCGAACCCGGGACCTTTACTCCGTAAAACCTATAACCTAACCACGGGACCACCCAAAAGGTCCCAGGCGTGCGGGTTAGCAGCTGTGGGGAACAAGAACATGTGAAGCCAATTGGAGAGAAAATAAAGCCGTTCCCGTGGTTGGAACCGAATCTGGGTCTCTTCGGGTTACGGAACCGGCGTCTATCTGATTGAGCTATCGCCGCATTTTGGGCGCACAGCATTTCCTTATGCTTCGTAGCGTGGGCGTTGACTTTGGACTTGGCCGCGGGTTCAAGAGCGTGCTAACGCGGTCCACCTTGGGAGAGATGTGAAAGACTGCGGACGAAACTATCCGGGCCTGCCATTCGTGTACAACTTTCAGCGGGAAAGTTCAGAAATAATGGTGAGGTGATGATATACGGAGCGGAAACTTGGCGCCTTACTGAACAACTTGAAAGCAATCTTAGGTAGGCTCAACGGGTGATGGAACTAATATTGATCCCAGTAACACTTAGAGACAGGAAACAAGCTTCCTGGATCAGAGAAGAAACTTGAGTAGAAGATATCATATTTCAAAGAGAGAATAAGAAATGGACTGAGCCTGGCTACGTAATTTGGCGAAATGAAAACCGGTGGACTACCAAGGTGAAAGACTGGACACTGTAAGACAAGTCCAGAAAAAGACGCAGGCCAATTACTCGATGAAGGGACAAATTATGGAAATTCGGATGCAAAGAATGAACTCAAGTGGCGCGGGACTGGAGCGGTTGGAGGTCGATGGGAGAGGCTTTCGTCCTGCTGGGGACCTGGTGGGTTGATGCTGATGATGATGGTGCAACAGCTGGGTCTCTGACAAAGGGAGAGGGGCCGCCAGTTCTGCTGTTCCTACAGCTTTGAACCACTAGTGTAAGCTATACCAATTTTTCTTTTTCATTCAAACACAAGAACTCTTAAGTGCCCCAGAAATTTCAGTTGGCGTCCCACAAGGTGCAAAAATGAGACGTCGAAATATAATTGTACAAAGTAACATAGGCAATCAACGTGAGGTGGACTACTATCGTGAAACATTCACCGCTACAAAAATAAAGCCGTTTATTACACATACGGTCTTTTGGTTCACAGGTGGTAGTTTCAAATAACCCTACAGAGTTTTTTTACAAACTGCGCTTTGGCTTTTGCGCATGGGTGACAATGACATCATATTTAAGGCTGATTTCTTCGGAATTCACGGTTGAAGCTTGAAGGACAAGCTGCTTTGCGGCCTCACGGGAGGCACGGCGTTTTCCCTGGGGCATCATTGAGGTCATCTTGAAGAAAGGAATATACGGGTCTGCAAAAAAAAAAGGGTTTGAAGAACATCCCAAGCAGGAGAGGCCAATATCCAATTATTGGAAACACCATGGGTCCCCATTGGCCTCCGAACTATCGGCCACTGATCGGTGACTCGGCTGAAAGATTGATTGAGCGCCAAGCAAACGGCGACCGCAAGTAACGTCACACGGAAAGCCCATCGGAGGCCTAGCTTCAGCAGACGGATGAAAGCCCATTTTGGCCACGCGCTTGCCGTGTGCGTGGCGTGTGCAAACACGACGGTTAGAGCGGCAACAGGCAAGAACGCAGCAAAACGTAGTTACCTAAAGTCACAGCCCCGTGTCACGAAACAAAGCGTAATCAAACTAAAGAGCAGCGTATTCAAAATAGCGTGCGATATAGTGTTACACGTTCTCTAGGAATGGGTCATTTGTGTGTCCTAATAGACTTTGTTTGTCCTAACGGAATGAAATTTTCGTCAAGAGAGAGGAAGGCGGCCGCGCATGCGTGATAAGAAACCTTGCTGACCTCGACAGATTACTGTAGGATGAGTATGAACGCACGGTAAACTGCTTCCATCTGTGATGTCATGCGCAGACTCGGTGCCTCCCGCAGCATTTCAGTCGTTTGTTGGATCCCAACATGAGAAAGCGACAACATGTATTCATATCAATTGTCAGTCAGCGAAAAATGAAACCGATGAACTAGACGCGTTTTTCAGTAGCCTAACGGTTGAATTTGATTTCATTATGCTGTCTGAGACATGGTATGATCAAGCCTCGACGCCTTGGGTTTTGGCCAATTACCAATGTTTTGTGAAATCCAGAACAGCATCGCGTGGCGGTGGTTTTGCGTTACGTGTAAAGGAAAATTTGTATGCGAGCATTATTGACCAGTACAGTTGCATTTCAAGTAATTATGAAGTGATATCTTTTTTGTGTGCCAGAACTGTATACTCTGTTTTTACCGACCACCAAACAGGGATTTTGAGCGGTTCTTTTCCTTTGTAGAAGAATTTTTCCAATATGCCCACGATAATCAATACACTGCCGTCTGGGGTGGCGATTATAACATTAACATGCTCGAGGATACAGCAGTAAAGCGTTCGTTTGAAATATTACTGAATTCACATGGTTATTTTAACATGGTCTTAGCCCCAACCAGAATAACGTGTCACACAAGCACTTGCATTGACCTTTTCATACAAACTACCCCCTAGAAGATACCAAAGCAGGTGTTTTCGCGATCACATGCCAATCTTTCTTAGTTTGAAACGACGGGATAAAAAAAATGAGGAAAAGCAAACCAATGACGCAAGTCATTACTCAGCACAGATAATTCCGGGTTGAATTCGAGAAATTCGACTGGAAGGAAACTTTCAGTCAGCAACAAGCTGATTCAGCATATGAAATGTTTTTAACTGCCTTTAAAGCTATTTATGAAAATAATTTTCCCTTCCTAGAACATCCCCCTCATCCTTCTAAGATACGGAAGCCATGGATTACCAGGGACTTTTTTTTTAAATCAAAACGAAACAGAAGTTATATAATGAGTTCATCAGCACTCGAGACCCTACAGATCTGTTGAATTTTAGGAAATTCAGAAATAAATTAAACAATGAACTTCGAAAAGCTAGAACTCAATACTAACTTGATTCGCTTCAGTCATGTCAAAATGATACACGAAAAATTTGGAAAACACTTAACAGGTTATTAAACCGAACTGCAACAGGATTGTCGATAGATAAAATAATTAAGGACGGAGTAGATGTTCCCGCAAATTTAGTTCCTGATGCCTTCAATGACCATTTTACTCAATCCAGTAATGCCATTGTAAATAATGACGCGTGCGAGTATACTTGTAACTGTACAATTTTTTTGGCACCTACTACAGAAACAGAAATAATAAATGTGTTTTTGGTCTAAAAAATGTCAGAAAATGTGACATAGATAAAATTCAAATGAAACCGGTGAAACTTTTGATCGATATTATAGCCCCCGTTCTAACGCACATATATAACCTGTGTCTGTCTACCGGTATATTTCCGGGAAAAATGCAACTTGCCAAAGTTTTTGCGTTTTTTAAAAAGGGTGATAACACAAACATATCCAATTACAGGCCGATTTCGATATTGCCTTTATTTTCCAAAGGACTCGAGAATATTATTTTTCAGCGTATATATGATTTCCTTGAATACAATAAGCTATTGACAACAAGTCAATATGGTTTTAGGAAACACAGGTCTGTGGAGCTCGCGTTGCTGGAACAAAACGAATTTATTTTATAATCCTTTGAAGAGCGTCTTCTTACTCTTGGGGTGTTCATGATTACAGCAAGGCCTTTGACAGCATCAATCACCAATTACTAGTTAATAAAATGACATACTATGGTATTCGTGGAGTCACCCAAGAACTTATTAAATCGTATTTAGGTCACAGCATCAACTAACACATATAAATGGCGCTTCTTCACAACTCAAGCGGGTAAATGTTGGTGTCCCCCAAGGCAGTATTTTGGGTCCCCTTCTATTCATACTGTAACTAAACGATCTTGTTAACATTAATCATGATACCAAATATATTATATACGCAGATTACACCACATTACTATTTAAATCCAAAAATCCCCACAACTTAATCATGCTTGCAAACACTGTGCTAAATAAAATGCAAGTGTGGTCGTGAAAAATGGCTTAAACATAAACGTGAACAAAACGAAAGCAATTCTTTTCAGAGCAAAAGGCAGACATATAAATGCTCATTTCCACCTCCAAATAAACTCGTCACAAATAGACATGGTAGCTTCCGCAAAAAGCCTTGGTGTCTACTTTGACCAGGCTAGGTCATGGAATGCGCAGATAACTTTTTTAACAAGTAAACTTTCCCAGGTTGCAGGACAAGTATATTCACTTAGGTACCTTCCTTGTCAACTGAAACTACTAATTTATAATTCCCTTTTTGCCAGCTTACTTAACTACTGCTGTCTTGTGTGGGGTACGACCACCGCGTCAAATATCATCCGTTTGTCTCGCCTACAAAAACAAATAATTCGCTCTGTTAGCAACGCCCCGTATAATGCCACCACGGCACCCATGTTCAGTGATCTCGATGTACTCCAAGTACAGCACCACTTTTCCAGCCGCCTTGCGCTCACTTACCGCAAGGAAATAAGAAGCAGTAAGAGTTTCATTGTTAGCCTAGCAAACCTGAAAGTAAATCTTCCCAGTTATACCACAAGAAAACCAGAACATTGGTATGTCCCGCACCCACGCACTAATTATGCCATGCAAATGCTTTCTTACAATCTTCCGACATTACTGAACAGTCTGCTACTCAATGGAATTGATGTAACATTGTGTTCAGATGCTAGCATAATTAACCACCTAGCGTTACGAATCTAACCAGCCTTTTGCATTTCAGTGTTACACCGTCACATGTGTAAACTCATCTTTTTTTTCTTACAATTTAGAGTTGTTTGTATTCAATGCCATGCATTGTGAAACCCCAACGGTTGCATTGAACGCCTGTATATAATTTATCTGGATTGTTTCTCTAATGCTACATAAGAATGTGTAGTGCAGCGATTTCTGTTCTTCACCCCTCCAGCCCCACTCCCCTTCATTTATCTGTGTTACCCCTTCTAGCTCGTTTTTTTTTCCTTCAACGTTATTGCCGCGCCTCCTTTTGTATAGAAGTGTATACTCTTTTTTTTTTCATTTTTCCTTTTTTTATTGTATTGTTTATGCGTATACGCTGCTGTATCCAACTGTAAATGGATTTGTAGGGCCCGTCAAGTTGCATGATTTCAACTTTTTCGCTATTTGTCCTGGCCATAAACTTGCTTGTGAAATAAATAAACCTTCATTCATTCATTCAAACAGAGTTCGTAGGACTACTTCAGCGTAGTGCCTTTTCGCCTTCTTTATCTTCGCGTCTGGGCTGGTGGACGAACGCGTTGCTTCGACGTCTGCGTCTCTTTTGTGGCATTGAAACCACCGTAGTACTCCTGACCGTGTCTTTGAGGTGCGTTTTGGTGTTGGTGGCTGTGCTTGAAGTATACCTGACCAATGAAATCACATCGCTTGCCTGCTGCGGCCACTGAAAACGTGAGTTACCATTTCATTTTACCTTGCCAGGTAAGGGAGAGCTCGCACTCATTCCCGCCAAAACGTCAGCTGTCGTTTGTAACAACTGGCGCACGTGAGTGCTGCTTAGTGTTGTTGGTTCTTGCGAAGAATTAAGCGGTCACATACATGGGATTCCATCTCTGTGACACCAGTTGTAGATATCCTCTTTCCGGCTTTGTGTTTCCCGAACAAGCCGCCGTGCTCCCACTGCAGGTTTACGACGTTCAGCATGTGTTGAAGCAAGACTCGTGTGCAGTATGAGAGCTACGGATGTATTAAGCTAGCTTCATTAAAGTGTAGCTTTCTTCTTTTAATTTTTAGTCATGAAAGGGCATACTTCTAATAGCTTTTCCGTGGCACTGGAAACGATATTTCCACCGTACCTTTGCGCCATTTTCTTTCATTATGGGACACTTTGTGTAGATACGGTATGACGAGCATCTTTTTCCTTATCGGCCTTTCTTATTCCTCAGGGCTGTCTTTTCACCTCATCTCCTAGAAAACAGCTTCACACACACTCGAAATCAGAAAAGAAGGGAACCGGGCCTGGCTTAGCCTCAAATTCTGGTCGTGGAAACTAGCCTCCACTTTGTGAATGCACGATTATTTTAAGGCTTCCTGAATACACGTCATCGCCACACCCCTTCTTACTAGTTTTGAGTGCGCATTATTGAAGGGAAGAAGCCATTTTTGTGCCCTCGGACTGTACTGCCAGCAAGCATGCGATCCTCCTGTGAACAAAAGCTGAAAATCCAGGAGGCGGATTTCATTATTACTCTGCAACTCACACGTAGATTTGAGAGCTTTTGTCGCCTGACTGAAGGTTTAATCACATTTTTTTACTATCAAATCATGCTGCGCTATTCCCCGATTCACCACGACAAGATAGTCATCAGCATACTTACAAATGGTACGGTCAAGCGAATAATCTAGAGACAAGCTCAGACGATTATCAAAGGCACTCAAAAACAAGTCGGAGAAGATGGGGCAAGGGAACAACCAATGCAAATTCCGCTACATCGAGCATAGTAATTGTCCTCAAAATTAACCACCGTGGAATGCAGGTAAAAGTTCGAAAGTTGCAGGAAACTGTCGCTGTTTACTCCCGTCACGCTACTCTACCTTACTTCACCATAATCCTCAATTTTTTGCCGCACGACACCGTACAGCTCATTGTGAGGGATGTTGTATTAATGGTCCTCCACGCCGAGTGAAAAAGCATACACCCCACTCTCCGTACCTTCTTCCAACTTCTGGATAACCTCGGTAGAGCTTCGGACGAGAAAAGGATCATCTAGGCGCCGCTGTCGCAGGTGACGCTGCAGGTAGCGCCCCACTTGAGACGGCCAGGTGCTTTTTTCCGAAACAATAACGCGGAAAGGAGAATCGGGCGTATGCATTTTGCCGGCGAAAAACAATTCTAAAATCGCCGATTCTGCCTTTCTTGTGGCCTTTCCAAGTGAGTCGAGATTTAGGTCCGCAAGTAATTTCAGCGCCTTGGATTTCTGTTTCTTCGCATCAAATGCCACTGCCTTGAAATTCGTCTGAATAGCTTCTTGAGCTTTCTCTCGAAAGTCGCCGTTTGGAAGGATCGCGAAACCACCTTCTTTATCCGCTTGCACCCTAGAAAGGTCATTCTGCCGAAGAGCGCTGATCATCTTCTTGTACACATGGACGTTTTTTTCTTTTCGCCTTCATCAGAAAAGCGGCCGCCGTGGCCGCGAATAGAACCCGCGTCCTCGTGCTCAGCAGCACAACGCCTTAACCACTGAGCCATCGCGGCGGGTCCTTCCCCTGATTTGCAAACCTCCGCCTGCGCCTACTCAAGTGACATGACTATTGCAGTGCCAACGCTTGCAACCAAGAAAGCCGTTAGCGACTGCAAGACATTACCCTTCAGTGCTTCCTGCCTGCTGGAATCCCTCTCAGACGGCAAGAAGAAATTTTTAATAACAAGGCCTTCACAAATGCGGCCTATACCCCAGACGTAACCCAGACGTAACGTTAGGCCGGGTACAACGCCTAACCTGTACATTTAATCTGGCACTGTCCGACATTTGACAAAGGCAGAGCAGCCCTGCTTGATAAATGGTCATTGCCATCTGACGCTCACGTGCACTTTCAGCTGCTCCGGAGTAACGCATCCTCGGAGGAATAGGCCAATACGTACTAGAGACCGAGGGGTCTCTACAAAGCAGTATAGAGCGGGCCTGAACATGTTTTTAGGCTGCATACAAGAACAAAGACACCCACAAAAGGACCTATGATTTAACAATAAAATTTAGTAGTATCGTCTTCATTCCCTCCCTACATACCTCCTTCCCCCCAAAGAGATTCGTGCCTCCTTTATAATAAAGCATACCCATTCATTATCAGCGGCCACGTGTGCTTGCTTTAGCAGTGGCATTGGCCGCCTGTAACTCGTTTTGTTGTACACCAGTATCGGAGTTTTCTCACTGTCCGTCCTATTTCCTCCCTATCGTGCTGTTCTGCAGTGGCTGTAGGCTCGATTCTGCAATGCGTACGAACGGTGGCCCGAGGCACCCCTTGAGGGGCAAAATCACCGAAACGGCGCGTCGGCAGCAACAAGTGCAAAATGACGCTTCTCCTCACGTCTTCCTTGCAACGTAGCTCTCACGAACTCTATCGTTATGTGCCTTCTCTTCCTCATCCTGTTACAGAGGGTCCTAGATTGATGCGAAAACTTTACCGAAAAGCCCTGTCGGCGCAGAATAAACAGCCGTCGCTTCCACCTTTTTCAGCTGGAAAATTCCATTGAGTGGCGATAGCGTCTCTGCAATTAGTGGCTCTCCCTTTGAATCGGGGAGTCGGTTGTCAGCAAGCGACTTGCCTGTTTTATTCCACTTACTTGCCCTACTCCTAACTAATCTGAAAAATTTGCTTCCCTTCCAACATCTCTCCCTCATTCGTGTTTTAAACTCCCTGTTTCAAATTCTCATCTGCTGTTCTAAATTCCCATCCGTATGTACACTCCGCCTGCGTACTCATCCCTTCTCTACCTTTCCTCCAACACCATTCCCGTCGCCCTTGTCACTTATATGGCCTCAAGTTTAGGTTCCCCCTCGCCCCAAATCCCAAAGCCTTCGCCAACGCGTTTCACCCTCACCCCACGGTGGCCGTATCTCTGTGCAGCTCCTGACAATATGGTCTATAGTTTCCTGATCCCTGCCGCAGCATGCACATGTTTCATCCTGCTGACTGTAGATACCCATGTATGCTCGGATTACCAGACAGCCCACCCGTGCTTCGATTGCGCCTCGTATTGCCATAGAAACCTTCCTTCCTAATCTCTATTTCCTATGTCCTTCAAGTCTCCAGGGTTTTTTTTGTTTTCATTCTCTGTCCCCACTTTGTCGTCTCTGCATCCTCTCGGCCCATTTTTCGTCCTCCATGTCACGAAGTAGCTCCTCAAGCTTTATCTTGCTCTGCGCCCCCCCGCCTCGAAGGACAACCAGTCCATATCGCCCTGTGCCGCTTCGTTTGTAGTTTTGCTGTGGGCCCCTAGGGCCAGTCTGCCTACCGCCCTCTGATTTACCTCCAAGCCCGCTTTGGTCTCTGGTTTCATGCACACCACCGAATTTCCGAAAGTTAATCCTGGTACCATGACCCCTTTCTAGACTCCCCTTACCACCCCTCACTAGATGTATCCCCAGAGGGCTCTATGCTTCATTAGAGCCGTGTTCCGTCTTCCTTTCGTCTTAAGCTGAGCCTCATGCGCCTGCGTGTAATCTTCGCTGTCGTTCAGCCATGCTCCTAAATATTTATACTTTTTCACCCGTGGTATTTCTACTTGTTGCACTGATACTGTTTTGTGCTCCGCGCCGTCGTTAAAAGCCATGATTCCCGATTTTTCTCTGCTAAAAAATAGCCCTAGATGCGTCGTTTCTTCACTGCATATATCCATCAAGCCTTGCATACTTATCCGGTTGTCCTCCATCAGTCAACCGGTATGTCCGGTTGACCGATCCGGACCGATCCGGTTGACCGATCCGGTTGACCGATCCGACAACTCATCCGGTATGTCGTATGCACACATTATCCCTGGAACCTGTTGTTCCACCACCTGCCCGTTTTTCATGTATGATAAGTCAAATCCCAACATACTGACCTCTAACTTCCTTTCTAACCCAGCCATATTGATCACGAACAGCAGTGGACAGAGAGAGGACAACCTTCTTTCAAAGCCTTGTAGGTGTATACAGGCCTATTGTATGTTATCCCCTCCAACACTGTTTGCTCTTGGTTGTCCCGGTATAGCTCCCTCAATAAGTTAATGAATTTTGTCCCCACTCTCTCGTCCTCCAGGATACTCCTTAGACGCTCCCTGTCTACATTATAATACGCCGCTTTAATGTCCAGGAAGGCTACCCACAAAGGCCGGTTTTGCAGCTTCGCCACCTCTATGCATTGGCTTTCTACAAATAAGTTGTCCTCTAGTCTTCTGCCCGAGTTCCAATGCTCGCGCGCCGTCTACTGCAACATGTCGCTACTGTCGCACTTGGAAAGCCGCCACGAGGTCTCGACTAGGGCACGAGCTGTTTTCGTGACTGGGGTTCAAAATATACATTTTAACGCATTTCATTATTGTTTGCAATCGCAAATATCCTGCTCGCGTTTATTTGCAATTAAAATAACACTGCCTAGTACCAGTTATGTATTGCTGTTCTGCCCCAATTAGGTATCATATCTTCTTATTGCTAAACAACGTTGGTAGCCGACTTAGTAACTTGAAAATGTATTCCCTACAGAAACTTCTCACTTCAGGAGCCTTTATCCTTTGGCCAGGTGGATAAATCGGGCGAATGACAGACGCACTTACATAAAGGACGGCCACAACTTTAGCGTTTAAGTAGCCCAAGAAAGACTAAGATATGTTTGTGACTGCACAGTTTTAGATGCGACGGCATCTCATTCACTCGCCTTGTCCCTCCATACGGCGTTGTCGTTGTCCGTCCACACCCCTGCCCCATTCTCCTCGCCACGCGAGCTGCGCTCTCCGCCGCTCACCCCCTCTCCTCTCCGATAGCGAACACTCTCTCGCGAAGGGTATTGGATTGGATTCGATTGGATTGGCTTGGCTTGGCTTGGCTTGGATTGGATTGGATTGGATTGGATTGGATTGGATTGGATTGGATTGGATTGGATTGGACTAAAGTGGATTGTGTTGCGTCGTAGGCACGCCACGTTGCGCCATAGCCGCGGCAGGGGGTTCACGGCACGTTTCACGCGATGGGAGAATCAACCTAACGGAAACAACAACGAAACCCCCTATGCGTCGCATCTACACAGGGGTTCCCGCAAGGGGAGGTGGGAGTAATTTTTGTGGTTAGGGACACGAGGTTTCTTGGGTTAGGGGGGCGGTATTTCTTTTCGCTTGTTAGTCAGGCTAGCAATAGGCTAGAAACTTTCAACAGGCTATCCCGTTGAAAGTGTTGCAATATAGACTGGATGCGTGGATGTTAAATTTGCAGAATTTAAATGTTTCGAAAAAAATGTGCATTTGTTTTTTTACAGGCCTATTTGGAATGTTGGGTAGTTTTGGGAAAAGCATTTCATCGGGTCATTGCTCTACTCTCACAATTAGTAAGCAGGGTTAGAGGGCGGAACTACTTCTCGCAGAATGTCGGATTTCTGAGTTTTCTTTCGCCTCGTATAAAACTCTCGATGAAGAGGGGAATAATGTGAGTATTACAGCTGGTCCAGAAATAAGAGACTACTAGTGTTCGTTTTATGATAATGCGACAAGGTTGGGCGGAGTTGAGTTCATAAAGACTTGGCAACGACACAATGGGGCACAGTGCAGGAACTCACCCAGCTGCGTCCTACCTTGGCGGCGGCCGGGACAAATCGGTAGACTAGAGCGGCAGACGGACACATAAACCGACAGACGGATGGTGTTGCAACGTTGTCGTGAAACCGTTTTACACAGCTGTGACGCAATTTCAGGACTCGGATGCGTGTCTGGTTAGGGCTGGATCAAGGCTTCAGGCGCATAGCGATGCGGTCTGCGTGCGCGGCAAAAACGTGCCTTCACGGGTTCGCTTTGGAGAGAGTAGTGCCTGATTTTGTCGCCATTCCAAGATCTGGCGTTGCGTTGAGATCTGTTGCGAGGCTCGCCTCGGCCATGTGTTGTCGCTGTGCTGTTTGGGGCTTGCGTGTTCATCACGTGTGCGCTAGAACTAACGTATTAACCCTGTGCTGTCACAATGCACACATATTTTAGAGGATCTGGGAATTTAGTGGATCTGGGAAAGAGCAGCGCGGCGGGCAGCCGTTCGGGGTATGCTTCGGCAGCCGCAGGGTCCGCGCCGTGACATTTCTTCCAGCTGCCGAAGGGTCCTGACGTATTGAAGGCGTGGGAAAACACGATTCCGCAGAAACACTTTAAGGTGATGTCGTACCCATACGTGTGGAATATTCATTTTGAGCCTTCAGACATCGTCAGCTGTTACGAACTCGTCGTGAACGATGAAACCGGAAGGATGCCGCAAGGCAGCTGGACCCAGAGGGAGAGCGCGGTGTACCTTTGCATCTATCAAAACCAAAGCCGCGAAGGTCAGCCAGAAAAGGACCCAAAGTGAGGGCAGTGGTTGCCGCCCGTGTTTCGTCCTGCCAAAATGACGGGCCTTTGTGCGACGAGACTGACGAAAGTGACGGTATTGGTGTTGTAGAAAAAGTCAGAACGTTAAAAACTATTCAGTAACTCGCTGCTATGCACGAATTCAGCAAATGTCCAATGTTTGAATCATGGAATATGAAGGCTTCGCTCAGCTAGGTTACCTTCGATAAGCTCGAGGTGTCTGAGGGTATTGTGGTGATCGAGAACACTGTAGTAGTGGGGCGAAACTTCTATTGTTTGAAGTTAATTCAAGGGATGTGCTTGTCCAGCCGTGCAGCTGCAGCGATAAGATTGGGAATCTGCGCCCTCAGTTGACAAGCCAGAAGGGTGTAGCAACATTTCTTTGCTACATTGATGCCTTAAATATCTGCGCGATGTCAAATATTACTTGTTTCCAAGCATTTCATTCGCAACAACAGAAATGAAAAGGCAGGGTGGGTGGCACAACAACAAATGCATGGGGCTGTCAGATCAAAACGTGTGCGTTACCTGCCCCTCTTTCTCATTGGTAAGTCTTATGCTGCTGAGCCAAAGGATGCGGATTTGATTCTTGGTTGTGACGACACTTTCCTGATGAGGTTGAAGCGAAAACGCCCGGAAGTTGGAAATACCCCCAGGTGGTCGAAACCAATTCGGAACGCCCCACTATTGCGCGCCTCCTCGCCTGTGTACCGTCGGCGCGTTAAACCTCATTATTTATCCAAACTTTTCTGCCCTCAATCCGAAGATGATATATTAGCATCTAGATATAATTGGTTTAATTTATTTGTTATTAATAAAGCCTACAACTGTTGCAGTACCTGGTCTGCAATCGGCTCACTTGCTCAGTTTTGTGGTGATTGTAAATATATGTTCCTGTGAATAATGTACATACTGCAGCACAAATTAAAATGAAAAGCATGCTTTTTTGCTTCCAAGTTGTTGGTTCATTTTTGTGGGCTTTCTGGCACTTTTCAGCCGCATAAGACGGCTCGGGTATGCTTTAAATATGATTGAGTAATAGGGAACCCCGTAAAGGGGAAAAAGTTATCGGCGGTAAGAACGGGAAGCATCTGAAGACAGGCCCACTGTGCAGTGTTTGGTTTGCTTTTTCTTTCTTAAGTACAGCTTGTTTCTGGTCGTAATGTCGATAAAAATGTAAAGATCTTTTCACAAAAGTGTAAGATTAGAGCGAATTCGGATTTTTGAATTTCAGAGAAAAACATTAGCGGGGTGTGGTGGTCGTTCATCGGTGCTTTTCCAAGCAATGAGTAGCAGACCGCGTGTCACGACCGGTCCCAACGCTACCGCAGCACCACCACGCAGTCGGTGGCAGCACTGGCCCGCGCCGCGGTATTGGGAGGCCACGCATTTACCAACTGAGCTAATCTAAAAACATCGAAGGTTACTGAAAAGTGAAATGATTTTCATGCACTTTCCGCGTCCAGAGTGGGGTAGCTATATTTTTATTTCAACTTGAAAGGTGGATATTAGCAACTTCGATAGCTGCGGTTCACAATTATTCTCATTTTTCGGATTCTCTGCACTCTATTTACGTACTAATTCGCCGGTACACAGTTGGTTGCGTTCCGCAGAACAAGACATTTCTTGCGACCCATACAAAGTTTATGCTCCTCCTCTGTATTTCCTACTCTCCGTACCCGCTTGCTATGCCCTGACGTTCCACGACACCGATGTTCCACCAAGACTAGCCCTCCGCCTTGTGTGATTTTAGCTTTAGTTGTAGATGCAACAAATTTTTTGCCATCTAACCATATCACGCGAATAATATGAAGGAACAACTACAGAAAACACTGTGAAGCTGTCGTCACGTAAGTGAAATTTGTAAGTTGCAGTCGTACAGATGTGTTATAAAGCACTCACCCTTACGTAGAACACACCACAGTGTCGAGAGCTGTAGCAATCCAGTGTGATTTTTATCAAAGAAGCTTGGGCCCGACTTCACACATCCGCGCCCGAACTGGATGCCCTCGAAAAATGCCCCTTTGGGAATTGGCTTTTTATATCTTCTGCGTGTCGTTTCGCTAATAATACTGTTGGAGCTTGGATATAATCGCGTACAGTACATACATTGAAGATGACACTCCTAGTCAAAACGGCAACTATTTCAGTTGCTTTAAAAGAAACACAACGAACAAAATTTTATTGCTTCATAAGTCATGGCAGTATATCACTGGATTGAAGCATATGCGAGCTGTCGCGATCGAGAAAAGCTCATTTGCTTGTTTTGCTCGGTGAAAGTTCTTTAACATTTGTGTGAATTATTACCAATACCAGATTTTGGGTGGACTCATAGGTGCAATTACAGGGAAACATGCCTGATTGGCCAGCTGCGTGTGTGATAGAATCGAAGTTACACCATTTCAGCAGGCGTACCAGCAGCCAGAAGTAATAGAAACCAATTTAACGGTTTACCGTTATCGCAATTCACCTGGCGTTATTAACTCTCTTTGTGAAAGGAAAACCGCGAAGTCACACACATGGCCTACAGCCTCCCTTGACCTTAGCCGCCATAAAAATAGAGGCAAAGTTATTGCACACAACAATTTGAGTGACCAGAATTCATTGCACCTAAGCGCCGGGACAGCTTCTAATGAAAATGTGTATTTTTTAGTTTTGAAGGTATACCGTTTCGGCATTGGGCAGCTTTTTCGACCCGTACATGTACGTAGAGCTATTTTAAGAGAAAATTCTGATCCAGTCCCCAGCCGGTGCTCCAATTGTCACTTTTTGCAGCTGCCAGCAGCCATCCCTCATTCTGAAAAATACACTTTCATTTTGAAAAAAAGGGACACCAATTAGCCCAAAAGTTCGCCGGAATAAAAACAAGCGGTTGAAACATGCCTTTGTGCTTTTTGGTGTTTTTATTCGTCGACGGTGACATACTTTAGTGGATAAGAACGTATATCTTCATAGTTCTTGCTTCCGTACAACCTGTGGTTCACCTTTACAACATCTGTAGATGTAGCAACCTTCGTTAGAGAAAATGAACCAGTTTTAGGCGAACGTTTTGAAGTACATAAGAAATCGCCCTGCCGAAAATATTGGTTTCAGTTTAATAAACGAAACAGAATACAAAGCCATAAAGGGGGTTCCCCGAGCCAAACAATTACATTTTCATAACTTTCCCAGATTGTGCAAACGTAGTCTGTAGTTGTGGGTCGACCGTTGTGTTTGCTTTTAATGTCGTTAGCTCTCCGCAGAAATTATGGACTAACAGTATTTGCCTAATGGTTCTCCTGTGATAGAACGCATCAATCTACCCAATAACCGAGCAGGGTAAACGGAGTGTAGGAACGGAGAAAATAAAAAAGGCGGCAACTTCGACAACAAGAAAACGAACATACCGACTGCGATGGGGTGTTGTTCTCTTTCTTTTGTCTTTGTCGTTCGCACTGTTTCTTTCTTCTCCATCATGCTTCAGCAATCGCATAATCCCGATCAAGGACGACTACGAAGACGAAGCTACGCTGAGTCAATCGCGACCTTCTCTCTGTGGTATTTTGTCTTATTAGACTTGCGTCGAACAAATTACTGGCAATTTGGTGTTTAGAGGCTAAATATGCTCCTGGCGACGGGCGCGGCCGTATGTTTGCCGCCGCCAACGACATTTCTTGGCCAACCGTCGGATGATCCACCAGGCCCTGCAACGGAGCCTGGAATCATTCCTGCCTCCATTGTTGCTGCCTTGTCAGGCCCGCCGGCCGCTTCAAGCCCCTGCAGCACTGATTCTGGATCCTCCGGAACGCCGCTTCCTCCTGGAAAAGTGAGTCCTCCTGAGGTCGATTCCAAGCAGCCTCTGCCGGACGACGTGGACGATTTTTCCGACATTACCGACTCGACTTCTGGGACCATCATTTATGGAAACGAAAACGTACCTCAGGCTGAAAAGACCCAGCCCTTTCAGCCCGCTGTGCCTGAGAAGCGCCACCGGGCCTCTAAACGGTCGTATAAATCTCTTGACATAAGCGCAGTCCCAAGCCCTCTTAGACATGGGGTTGTCGTGGTCGTAAAGCCTTTCGATTCCTCGAAAATAGTCACGCGTTACAACCCCCTTGTTCGCAAAGAGGGACTGGAATCTTTGGCTCCAGGCGGCGTGCTGCAAGTACATCTCAACTATCGGCTGAACCTTCCCGCCATCGACACGCGCAATTCTCATGCCACCGAGCGCCTCTTGAAGATTTCTAGCATTGCGGGGATCAAGGTGCAGGCATTTAAGCCAAGGCCTAGCAACTGCGGAGTGGGAGTGATTAGGGGAGTCGCTACGTACCTTTCTAATCAAGACATTCTTAATGCCTTGCACCTGAGGGTGCCAGTAAAATCTGCCAGCAGACTCGGGAAAACATCAGAGAGTTTGCAGATTGTGTTCGGCACGGAAACAATACCCGAGCACGTAATCGTCGGATACACGCTCTACCGGGTGTATAACTACGTGGAAACACCCAGGCAGTGCAAACATTGCCAGCACTTGGGGCACGGGTCTGAAGTATGTAAAAGTTCCTTGCGATGTTCCCGGTGCGGTGGCAGCCGTGATCGTACTCGCTGTTCCGCTGAAAAGGTTTGCTGCCCGAACTGCCGCAAAAAGCACGAATCAATATCTCCTCAGTGCTCAGCGCGGCGTGATGAGAAGGCTATTTTTAAGCTCAACTCTGGTAACAACACTGACTACGAGTCAGCAAAGTCGGCTTTTATGCAAGGGCGTGCAACAGGGCGCAAGGGCGCTTGGACCAGGCAAACTGCGGGTCCAATCTTCAAGAACGCCGAAGAAGACTTTCCGGCATTACCGGTTCTTCAACGCGGGCCACAGCAGCCGCCCCCAACTGCATCAGCACTGGCAGAGCGCGCTCCAGCAGCTCAGCATGATTCTACTTCCAGGCTCGCGGAACCACCTGCATCTACATCGGTGCCTGTGATAGCGGCGGCTACGACTCCATCAACGCGGTCTTCAGCGTCTTCTCGCCGAGCTTCACTGCAACAGCGTGAACCAAAAGACGAGCAAAACACTGGGGGCCTGTGTTCGGTGCTGTCCTCTCTCGTTGAGGCTGTGCACATCCTCCTCGCTCCCCTTTCATCTCCGATAGCCGCACCTGTTTTGACGCTCCTGGACTTTGTATCGCCCCTCCTCGCACAATGGTGGTAGCAGTCCCTAGAGAGCAGCAAACTCGGGACAACGCAAAGCTCTCAACGTCAACTCACCCAGGCATCCTACAGTGGAATTGCCGGGGCCTCGCAAGCAAAATCGGAGATCTGAAATTCCGAGTGCAATACGGTAAGCTACGGATATGGGCACGGCTCTGGCAAGAACATAATGCATTGCACCCACTACCTGGCTTTTTGGGGTATTATTTCCCTACCATACCAGATGGGCGCAAGAATACCACGGATGCCCATCCCAGCGAGGCTGCTGTTTATGTATCTACTCAATATCTACATACACAGATAGACCTTAATGCTTGGTGTAACACCAAACAGGAAGTAGTTGCTGTTCACGTACGCCTTCCGCGCGGTACGGTGATACTCGTCTCAGTCTATATACGCCCTATGCCATCGGCCCGTATACGTCTCGGCTGGTTTTCTTATTTACGAAGAGCGTACCCGGGCGTCCCAATCCTTTTCGGTGGTGCCTTTAATGCGCCACACATGGGATGGGGATACGCAATGACATCCCGGCGTGGCAGAAAAATTTACGAGACCTTGTTCGACACGGCGTATCAGCTTCCCAACGCTCCTTCCACGCCTACCCGCTTGACTACTACAAATTCTCCCGATCTCACCTGGTGGATGCGAAATCGGACGCCCTACTGGCAGGTACAGCCAGACGCCTGGGAAAGTGATCACCTCCCCATACTTATTGATCTACGCCCGCACATTACTTCCAAAGTCAAGTGGAAGGCCTGTAACCTTCCACTTGAACTGGGACACATTCCGTTCCCTTACAGCGGACGTGCCGCTATTGGGATCTATATTACAGAGTACACTGACTGAAAAGCTAAAGGAGGCTACGACCGAAACGTGGGTAGAGGAGGCCAAACCGAGCCCTAACATGCACCTCCTTAATTTGTGGGTGGTATGGAAAAGAGCCGATATCGCTGCTTCGAGAAATCCGGACTTCCTCCCGGACACGACCAGGGTTAACCGTCTTACAGCCAAAGCCCGACAATACCAAACGGTTCTCTCACGTGAGAGGTGGCTACGGTGGTGCGACGGTATGAATGGCCGTACATCAAATCGCACCCTTTGGAGCACATTCCGAGCAATGGAAAACGGTTGTCGACCACCCGAGCCGGTGGCAAGCTCTCGCCTTGCGGCTCAGGAGACTCCCAAAGAATTTGCCAAATGGGCAGCTCGACAATTCTTCCCTCTACACGATGTGGCGCACACGCTTCCCCAATATCCCCATCCTGTTGCAGCTGACACAGACGGCCTGGCGACTCCGTTTACACTTCCGGAACTACTCGCCGCTATTGAATATTCCAAAAAACGTACCACACCAGGCCCGGATGGTATACCGTATGAGGTTTACCAAAACCTGGAGAGAGATATGCTCAATACTATTCTAGATATAATTAATGAGACCTGGACAACTTCAACAATCCCGGCTTAATGGAAGCACTCAGTCGTTATCCCATTAGCTAGGCCTGGAAAACCTCCTAAACGCTTAGAAAATCTCTGACTAATCTCCTTAACACCCACCATCTGCAAACTGGCAGAAGGGATGCTGGCAACACGTCTTTCTTGGTGGCTGGAGAAGCATCGCAAATATCACCCAGCACAAATCGGATTTCGTCCTGGCCTTGGCACGGAAGATGGTTTGGCGATGTTGGCCGAAGACATCTTGAATGTCTCCTCTTACAGCCACGCCACTCGTACCATACTGGCAACCAATATTTCAAAGGCGTATGACAATCTATCCCACGACGCTATCATTTTTCTATGCTTAGGTTGGGCCTGCCACGTCGTGTGGTTGATTGTCACCGCCTTTTTAAAAAACCTTACATTCGCTGTTCGTGTAGAAGGGAAGTCCGTAGGACTGTTTCACTCGGTGCGTGGTGTCCCCCAGGGAGCTGTGCTATCACCCGTACTTTTTAACATTGTATTTATTCACTTAGTGTTGCAGCTCTACACTGTGCGGCACACACGCTTCCTCATCTACGTGGATGATGCCACAGTTGGTCGACACACAAAAACGTAGAGATACAGTATTCAGCGCTGCAGAAGGCTCTTGAAGTTATCCAGGCATTTGCAGCGAAGGCTGGTCTTATTGTCTCCGCCGAGAAGACGAAGTATATGACAGTCCCTAACAAAGTTGGCCGCAAGAAGCTCGCCGTGCACCTTCCATCTATACGCACAGGCACTCATCAGCTTGCTGAAGCAAGAGAGCTCCGTATTCTGGGCCTGCATATTCACCAGGCTGGTATCGCTACAGCATGGCTTAAAGCAGTGAGGCAAACAGAAGCAAATACCATTCGCCTGATCCGCCGCATTGCGCCAAAAGCGGGTGGTGCAAGAACTGAGGTCACTCGTAGGCTGGCGTGCGCTGTGCTCCAACCACGATTGGTTTATGAAGCCCAGTTTCAGCGTCTAACCGCATCCCAACATGCTAAACTGGAAGCTATTAATAGAGAAGCCATGCGAGCCATCACCGGTCTCCCTCGCATCACCCCGATACCGGTCCTCCAGGAACAAGCTCACCTCAACACAATTGACGAGCTCATAAATAGACGCCGAGCTGTGCGACTGTCAAAGTATGCATGTCTGCAGACCGGCCATGCACTGTACGACCACTTCAACCCGGGCGCCTTGGCTCCTCTGGAAAGCCCGGATGACCTTCCACCCTGGGGTTATACGATTATGGCGTCCAACAAGACAAGACATATGCAGAAAAGGCGGACCCCAAGGAGGGTAAAGTACTGCTCTCTTCCCTACCAAATAACCTGGGACCAGACGATCAATGCCTCCTCTACACCGACGCCTCGTGCACAGGAACACATGGAGTCACAGCGTGGACCAGCCCCACACATCCCAGCATCGAAGGCCGTATTCCCTACGCCTCTGCCACATGCACCGCAATCCTGATGGAATTGCAGGCTATACACGACGCCCTGCTGTATGCAGCCACCTCCAACGAAGCCTTGACAACCATTAACCTTCATACTGAATCTACCCAAGTGATCCACCATCTGAAACAGGTTGTGCAGACCCCCATCATCTCTCACGTATCCACCAGCTCCACAGCAAAATGCCATCAAAGGTGATTCTGTCATGGGTTCCTGGTCACACCAGTACTGCAGGAAATGAATGGGCTGACTTCCTGTCACACAACTGCCCGGCCCCATCATCCCCCGCCCAGCTCCCAAGGGACCCATGGGCCACACGAATGGCTGCAAAGGAGGATCTTCGATGCTGAACGCGCGCTCTCATACCTCCGTGTTTGGTTCTCCTCCCCCTCAACCTTACCAGGATGGAGGAGGTTGTACTACGAAGGATCCGACTGGGCGTGGCTCTTACTCCTGCCCGCACGAGTGGATGGAAAGGGGACTACCGAGGGCATGTGAAATGTCCAACCTGCTCTGAGGAAACGGTTCCGGTAGACCTTCACCACCTAATATGGACATGCCCTGGAACAAAGGACATTCGACGGAAATGTTTGATGACAGCACGCCTAAATTTGCGGCAAGACACGCACTACCATCGGTGGCTCCATGGTCCTGCCTTCCGTTCCTTGCTGGACTATATCCGGGAGGCCAAACTAGTTTCCTGGATATAGATAGGACCCTCAAATGTCTACTAAGCCTTGGAGCTATTAAATAAACGAAACAACAACAACAACAATCGCATAATCGTTCACGATAGGGGTGGAAAGTGTGGCAGGAAAGAGGAAGGGAAATTGAGTTCATGAACGCGAATTCCGGTGTCACAAATGTGACTGCCAAAGCGACAAACCATTACACAGTTTAATCTCACAAAAGCGCTAGTCTTTTTTTTTCTGCTGTACAGTGCCGCGTTCCGTTAGCTCTGAGTTTCAAATCAGAGTGGCGAGCGCATTCCCGGCTGAACAGACGTACAAAGTTGCTCTTTTTTCTGAAACTGATAACGTCTGTTTGGTCGGGATTTTTGGAGTCCGTACGCAGCCGAGTAACTCTTACAGCATTACACACACATGGAGCAGCATCCACCCACACAAGTGTATTGGCGTCACCGTTTCCTTAACTGGGTGGGCTGCTAGAAGATGTGGGGAGTCGACTCAAGCGAGCAAACAACCCCACCGAATCTACAGGGCACAGGTAACGAAGAGGGTGGACGTCTGATTTGCAGCTTTCGCCGACCAGAGCAGCAAGAATGAGTCAGAGCCTTGAACGAAAGCAACAAAGACTTATATTTAGACAGGCAAAACACTGCACAAGCACGAGGTAATGTAACGTTAATGAGAGACAACTTATATCGAGTATAAATGCAAGAAACAGTTCAAAATTAGACAAATTGATACAATCAGGAGCGTTAACAATTAGATATTACGAAGTAGAGCAGTTAACAAAAAAAGAAAAAAAACGAACAGTTCGATGCATATGGGACTGAGTCCCACGATATTCACCGACCGGGCCGGACGATTCACCGCTGTCGCAGACGATTCGGCTACCTGTGAAGCGTGGCTTCGTCGTAGGCCAGGCCGTCCTACATGATCACGGTGATTCGAGACCCGGGAGTACGTTGAAGTCCTCCAGGGCGCGGGTCGCCGATGGTGTGGGGCAAAAACTGGCAGAAGCCATTGTCACATCACGACGTCCAAACGTAGCTGGTTTGCTTAGGCGCGGCTTCTCTTTTTATAACTGTGCCGGCGCGGAGAGAGAGGGCACAACACACAACGCGCCCGCCGCCGTCGACCGAACAGCTTCCCTCTTGCTTCCTTCTGGAAGGATCGGCGCGCTTTAGCACTGGCAGAGTCATTCAATGCTTTGAAGGACTCTGGCTCTGGCAAGGCCACGCGTGCCCGCTCGAAAGAACTCGAAGCTTCGGTGAAAGCTGAGCGGCGGAGCTTTTAATTTGGTATTTTCTTGCCGGCGAGCCGGCGAGTGCTCGCGTTACAGCCTCTTCGTTCGAGAGAGTGCCAGCATTTTCTCGGGGCGAATAGAACCGAACTCAATGAATTGGACGAGTTTAACACGAACTAGGCACTGTACAATAAAATGAAAAAAATTATACGGTACTTTAGGCGTCGTACGCTCGAGTTTGTGACAATCGGTCAACGCTTTTCCGGGATTTGCCTGAAATTGTGCCTAACATTATACTTTTATATTGTTACGCGACGGCGGGATGAAGGCGGCAGCAACAACAGTAGATGACGAGATGAATTTAATGGGTGTCAGCCACCTTGGCACGAGCAACACTGTCACACTATGTTCATTGTCTTCTTCGCGCATGGCTAAACATGGTGCCATACACCATGGTCCAACTCCTTCCTTTTGCGACAATGTAAAACACCGGACAGGTTAGCCGTCTTAACTACCTTAATCTAATAGCGTTAACCCGAAGTAAGAATAAGTTCACGTTGTTGTTGGCTGCACGTCGACGGACTCAACCTGCCGACAACTTTCTGGTGATTAGAGAGAGAGAGAGAGACGGAGAGAGAGAGTAGAGAGAGAAAAGCCTTTACTAGAACCTTAGTTTCGACAACCTACATCCTACTCGCAGGGAGAAAAGGGGAAGGAAGGAAAGAAGAGGCCTGATAGATTACACTGCAAAAGAAAGAGGACGGAAGAAAACAAATAAACTATCAGAACAATTATTTTTTTAAATGAGTATGTTCAGTTTACGTAAGTAGGGGGATGATGCAGTCTGAAGATTCTGTTCTAACTTTTAAATCGTTTCAGTCACACCGCAACCCATTACCGTGTATTGACCAACGCATGAACCGGAATTTTTTGTTTATTGCGAGTGCCAATACTTATACAGTGTTTCATATTCAAAGAACAGCACGTAGCAAACGTTGTGTATTGTTCACTGCATTGGACACTTCTGTATTAATTACTTTGAATGCGAGTACAAATTTCCAATTGTTGAAACACGCCGAAAGCAACACATTCACAGATGCGCAATTGAATGATGCTTTCCCGGTGGCTTATCATTTCCCGTGTCCCAAATGACACCAACTGTAACCAACACACTACTTCAAAAGAAACAGTGTGTATCTTCATGTATAGATCATTTCTGCACGTCCGGTGAGCAGACAACCCACCATAGATTATTCTCGGCACCTTTATGTTTGGCCATACAAAGCCTGACCATCAACGGCTACTGGGTCTTCCTAAGAGGAACTTCAGACTCGCGGGAGAGAGAAATTTCCAACAAACCAATGACGCAGTGGCGACCGAGTGTGGAATTGGTCTTAGCCAAGAATACAACCGTACCTTTCGCAGAGCCTATTAAGGTGTACTACAGCCAAAGCAATGCGGTTGTCTCTACCATTATTCTACAGGTTGTATTCACTGGCGTGGAACGCATGCGGGAAAACATGTGTGTGCGCCGCCACTGATTACGTCGGTCGGCACGGGATGGCGGCACTTCTTCGTGACGGCGCCTGAAAAAGCACAGCACATCCCAAAAGCTGTTCGATGTTGCAAACTATGCCCCACCGAACACAAAGTTGATAATGATAATTTCGGTTTTAATGGCACAAGGCCGACAAAGGCAATGAGCGCCATGACAGTGGTGAATGAGATGAGAAGGATTTCTAATAAAGGCACTAGTTTAAAAACCTTAATAAGTGGGTTGGTGCATAGAGCCATAATTAAAACAGTGAGTATACTAAGAGAAATGGTGTATAGGGTCATATTAAAACCTAGTGAGTGCAGGCACCTGAGGTGTACAGCCTCAGATTCCACCATTGTTTTGCAACACGTCATGAGCACAGGTGAAGTTATGGGTAGTAATATGTGTGTTTTAAAAAGTCTACATCTGCTTCGTAACTAAAAACATTTTTTTCTAAGAGAACAGGGGATGATTTGATAAAAATAATGAAGAGTGTAAGGGATTGTTACACATGTAGGCTTCATTAAAATGACGCTTCCTTAAAATGTTACACATATCACATTCAATACGCATACGAAGGACAGAAAGCTGCACCCACATTGATGGCACTGTGGCTGGTTTCTGTCAGTTAACAAGTATCAATGCCTGATGTGTGTGTAAGCAATTCTAAGCCTGCCTAAGGCCACCTCTATGAATCTCGCATGTTTCTCGGCAGGCTGCTTTTCTATTTTAGGTTTAATAAGATGTAATTAATGATCTGTTTCTTTATCTCACTGTTGTTGCCAGTGGTTTCGAAGCTTTCTCCTCACAAAATGTTTTAGGTCTTGATATGGAAACAGGTTTATGTCTATGGTGTCCCGAAGGACAACTTTTGCAGCACTTTCGTCAGCGGCTTTCTTTCCCGCAATGCCACAGCGGCCCGGAACCCAGAACAGTGTGACAGTAAGCTTGAGACTTGTGGGATTCTACATTTCACACACTAGTTATTCCCCACCCCGCAGTCATCGCGCTCAGCAAATATGCCTCGCGAGCTCCGGCTGCGGACGGGTCCCTTGTTTGCGGAGGCAGACAAAGGCAGGAGGCGACAAGTGCAGACCACAACTGACAGCATTTATTGCAACGTGCAAATCAAATATACTTCGTATAGAACAATCGTAGGCCATAACGGTAACATTGGGAGCGAGGCATTAAACAACGCTAGAGATCGAGATGGTTCGACTTACCGATGGAATACCGGAGCAGCGGGGCGCCGCACGTGCGAGCGTGGGTGCAGTCTGCCAGCTCGCCCGGACGCGTCCCTTTGTGGCGCTTTCCCCAGGTTCGGACCAGCGCGCCAAAACTTCCGCGCGCTACCGCATCCCCAAGACAAGCGGCCGTCCCCTCGTCGTGCTACATCCCACCAGACCTCGCCCAACGGTGGCGCTAGTGCGGAGGAAGAACTGGTTCTAGGGTAAGGCAGAGGGGAAAAGGGTCCACTGTGTGCCACCCCGGTGAAAACAAACCTTTCGGTTGCTAGCGCGCTACATAGTGAACTACATAGTGAACCACTACATAGTGAACACGCACACATTGGGAGAATGTTGACAAGAACTGCAATGAACATTTTCATTCAAGTTGGAACTGCATTGCATTTTAAAATACATCTTGTGCAGGCCATTTGAAAGGGCAGCACACGGAGTACTTGCATGCTAGGATTTAGCTTAGCAGTGCCTTAATGCGTATGCAGAAGGCTTGTGAATGCTCCTGAATGGTTTAAAGTAGAAAAGTATGAGGTACTACAGCGGCTAAAACATGTGGAAAAAATATAAACTCAACCGTGAATGCTTCACATTCCTTTTTAAGAAAAAATTGTCATCTCAACGTACACTTCTTTAATTCGTTAGTTGTGCAGCTTGGCTTTCGCCAGAAGCCTTGTTTTATTAGGGTATTGTTTTGCCTCCTATATATTTGTAGTGTGTTCATTGCGTTCTCTGATTTCTATCAAATGGACCTCCGGTGTTGCTGTAGCTTCGTCCGTATTGCTTCCATTATCGCGGACGCTGTCCTCACGTAGAGCACGTAAAAAGCGCTGTAAAATTGTCGTGACACAAACCAGCGAGACCACATAATCACGAAACACTGCTCTAATGGCCACAGCACAAAGGACGCTTTGGCAGCGGAGCCCGCAGCCAAGTAAAAAAATGCCACTCCGTTTGCTCGTCGACGCCCCGACGCCTGCGCACTGGGGACACGAATCACCGAACGTCGCACCGACGGGAGCCAAAAAGAGCAGCTTTTTTTTTTTGTTTTCTTCGCTCGTCGTATCCGTCCACCTCTCCCGCCAAGTTGTGCCCCGAACGCAGTCAGAAAAGAGTCTCAAAAACCGCGACTCACTTATGTGACTCTCTACAAGGTCACCAAGTAAAAGGGAGTCATGGTTGCGGGAACTGTTTCCTGATCCACTTTTTTCTTAGAGTGTATGCTGCATGCCTAATCAGCCAGACGCATGCGCTCGGCGTCTTAGGCCTTGGCGCCTTGGAGTTTTTAAGTGTAATGCACTTCTTAAGCGACCCTGAACCTGCGTCCACCGGCGATGTCCGCGCACGTGGAGATGGGCGCGCGCTGCTTGGCCGCTGACATGGCACATACCCACGTGGGGGATTGGCCAGGAATCGGGCGTGAGAAGGGCTAATGCACCCGCTTAAAGGAGTACTGACACGAAATTTCAAAGCTGAGATCCGCTCTAGCAATCAAGTACAACGACAACACAAATAGGTGTCTGTGAATAAATGCATCTTTCTTTCTTTGTAGTTGTGTGTGTCTGTGTGATCTCTCTTTCGCGAACATTACCGAACCGCGCAAATTCAACTCGTGCATTCGCACTTTCACATTCTTCCCCTCGGGGAAATGCGGGGAATTTTTGCCCCCGGAGATCGATTTTGCCCACGCCGATGAAACTGTTTGGGGGTAGACGCAGGCAGCTTTCCTGTAAAACGATTTGTCCCTTTTGGGCCAGGCGAATGTTGGCGTCGAACCAACCGCTCATTCATAGCTCGCACGCTTCCTCAAAAAGCGGTACCGCTGCCCTAAATATGGGGGAGTAGTGCCATCCAGCGGCCACCAAGAAAGGCGTTGCGCACGCCCAACGATTTAAGCTCTTCGGGGAAAGTTGCGCACATACGCACCGGCGGCTCACCTGTCTTCACGTTTTCGCTATTTTCTACCTTTGGAACTGTACTCGTAAGAATTTTATATTCGTTTTCTAGGTGGGGTAACCTACCAAGGGCAAGTTGTACTTTGTCTTCAGTGTTCATTTAAGCGTGGTTAATATCATTCACTTTTATTGGTCTCGTTGGGATGGCCTAAAATATTTAACGTGTAAAACTGGCACCGCTTTTAACACGAAAGTGTTTTATTCCCGAATACACGAAGATTTCGCTGACGTCATATTCGTCACGGAAGTGACGCCAGTACAACGAAGCAAGCGGCCTGTAAAGGGTGATCCCGGCACACAGGGTCTTCTTGCGGGAAAGCAGCTTTTAGAACTAAAGAGTACGTTATGCCAGTGTCGGCAGCAGCGCCAGCGATCGGCGCGGCAGAGAGTTGTACCAGATCGAGGCAGTGTGTACAGCCGCTATTTCTACCGATGTTCTCATATTTGACAAAAAAAAAGACGTCAGCTATTAACCATTGGGCATGTTTGATGTATCCAGGACATATATCTATTTTTTAGCGCATATTCACACCATGAAATATGGCGTCGCATTCCGCAGGGATGACAACCGCATAAAAATACATTTTAAACTTTTCTTTCCGCCACCACCAGTATTTGAAGCGTGCTACTATTTCAAAAGAACAAAATAAAGCCTAAAGGCCAGTGAACATTGGGGGCTGTGCTTGTGGCGGTTGTGGTTGGCCGTGTAGCTTGGCCCGAGGTTCGGTTAACTTCTCGCTCTTACACCTGACGCACCGCGGAAAAATGGAAGAAAAGCGACCTTCGCCAAACGTCGTTGGCCAACCAAAGCCCGAGTGGTTGGCTGCAGACCGCAGTCCGACGTATAACCGTGCCTTGGCAAAACGTCCTCGGCCAACCTAAAGCCCAACTGGTTGGCTACAGCCCACAGCCCCCCGTTTGACCAGGACCGGCAGGCCGACTCCACTGGCCACCGACCAGCACCCACTGTGTTGCCAATAATTGGCAGTCGGCCAAGGCTGCTTGGGTATACTTGGGATTGTTCGTTTTCGGGTTTGATATTTTAACACGAAAGAGTTTTATTCCGCGTTACCCCAAGATTGCACTGACGTCATATCCATCTTTGCCGAAGCGACGCGCCAGCAGGACGTCGCTCGCCAGGCACACCCACAAGACAGCCGCTGACCCGCAAATCATGTTCAGCTGCAGATTTCGCTGCACATGTCACTTTAGTGTTTTATTTATTCCTATGACGGAGGAATCACCTACAGTTTTTCTTACCCATAAATAATCAACGAAAGTGCACATGCAGCTGACCATTTCGCCCCCCCCCCCCCATATTTAATCGCGAAAGCACTCTTTGGTCGTATACTGTTCTTTTTAGTGGCAAGCGGAATTATTGACGGTGCTTGCCCGCAGCATTTCCCTTGAACTAATCGTAACGTAAACATTCATTTGAAAATCCGCTTCAAGCATGCATTGGCCATCTTTAAATTGGACGACCGGTAACATTACTAAACAGTTGCTATTTACACAGAAGCGCAATTGATAAAAGAGAGAGGGGAAAAATTTTATTTAAAAAAACACAGAAAGGTCGGCCTGATGGTGTTAGTTCGGCCAACTATTCTGTGTGCGCGAAGGGGAAGGGGAAAGAAGCGTGAATACAGGATGAGAAAGATGAAGATCGCGGAGAGATTAAGGAATGGCTATGTACAAAAAATGGCCACGTATCTGCTCCTTCGTTGCCGACGAAAGACGATAGTCGACTGGCGCCCGGCCAGGTAAACGCCCCCTTCTCTTTCCCGCTCACCTCTAATGCAATTCCTCTCGTGTCTCCTCGTTCCTCCCAAGACAACACACTAGAGATTTGCTCAAGTCAATTTAAATTTACCGCGTTCTACTGCTCAAGGCCGGGTGCGTCTATGCCTGCGCTGCCGTACAGCGGAGACGCGCATACAGCGGAGAAGCGCAGCGGAGACGCGCTGTCGTACAGCGAAGACGCGAGGAACCCTACTACGATGTTTATAGGACTACGTTGCCTTGCTCCGCATGCATTCCAAGCGGAACGTGGAACCTATATTGTGGAATCTTTCGTTACTGCTGCCGTTTAATTTCTTAAGATTCCGAAAGGAGCTATAGTGGCGCGGGCAACAGCAGGCGACGATTTTCTGCAGTTGATGCAGTTTTTCATTTAATATCGCAAAAACAAGAAACTATGAATTTTTAAATAAAGAAACACTAACGTCCACAAGTATGAAGATTGACAGCTGACTAGGGCGTTTATGCTTGGCTGTGGGTAAATAAGGCTATTGCGCAGATTTCGCCGGGCGGCTGAATCGAGTCGCAGACAGACAGACAGACAGACAGACAGAGAGACAGACAGACAGACAGACAGAGAGACAGACAGACAGACAGACAGACAGACAGACAGACAGACAGACCGACAGACCAAAGTTTCTGCGTTTAAGTAGCCCAAGAAAGACTATCGTCTTTAAAACAGCCTATACTTATACAGTGCCTGTGTTGCAGAGCATCAAGACGGGCTTCAACTATAATATCGCTGCCAGGCCACTGCTGCCCAGGAATGGCAGCACTGCTTTGAATGCCTTGTGGGAACGCTGCTCGTCTGGACGAAGGGCCAGCACTGTTTCCAGAGACACAACCCGACAGTCCAAACGGGGCAATGATCTGGCTAATTGTTCTTGCTGATGCTCGTATCGTGGGCAGTTGCAGAGAACACGTTAAACACTATCTGGTACACGGCCTGTTTCACAACTGGTGTCCCTCGTAACGCCGATAAGGTTCTTGTAGCGACGGGTAAAGGCAACGCCTAGCCGTAGTCGGTAAAACAGCATGACAGGGTTTCGCTGAATGCCAGGAAATAACCGAAACTTACAGTCCGGGTCCAGCCGGTGTAGTCGCCTATGATGGTTGTCAGGGTGGGACCATGTGAGGGACAAATCCCCGCAAGGTCCTTCTCAGGTATTCAGTGGCGAGTGAGACTTGCCGCAGGTCTAATAACTAGACGGGGGCACTCGGTAACGGCACAAAGAAACTGATATTCTTGAACAAACACACGCACAGTATCCAATTACAAGTCAAAGCTAAACAACACATACATAACACTAAGAAACGCCGAACCTAAAAAATACACAACGCCAAGTCTCCACCAAATGTTCAGGGAGATGAGACGTTGTCCCCAGGGGATCATGGGTACTGGTGACGATGCGAGGCGAGGCGTCGCGGTAGTGCGATGACGTCGTCGCGCGTGCCGAACGTCGGCAAGGAAGACGCACCGTTGTCCTCGTATACAACGGTCTGCGCGGCACCGCTCACGATTGGGCGCCCTGTAGCAGCGGGCAGGAGAAAACCGGCCAATGCCAGTCGACGACGGGCAGCAGGCAGCGGGTCGTGCAAGGGCGGAGCTCGCCAGCGTTGCGCGCCTCCACGATTTGGGAGTCGCGCCTCGGCACCAGGATGACAAAGCGCCCGGTAGACCCTTCTCGAGCTCGGGTCCCAAAAACCCTACGAGCTTCGAATCTTCCACCTGGACGTCGCGCTCCTCGAACCTGCTCCGTCCACTCCTCCCGGCGTTCTTCCCCGTTCCAACCTGGCCTCCCCATCTCCTTCCTTGTGGCCACCTCTCATTGACCCACGTCATTTCCTCGTGTATCTTGCCGCTTTTCTTCTCTCGGCGCAACGACACTAAGGGGCAATCCCCGCAGCTCGCATTCATGCCACGAGCACTTAGAGAGTATGTTTCAGCCACACTGGCGTCGTCGTTGTCGTCGTCACAACGAGTTTTCCACCTCACAGACCGGTGACTCATGGAGGCGTGGCGGGGAATGGTAGACAGAAGAAACGTCGTGTCTCGCTTTGAGAAGGGCAAACCTACAACGTCGGCGTTTGCAGATCCTTTCTTTACCTTCTCGTTAGCTCAAGCGTTACCAGCTAGCCTGCATGTCCTTGTTGCAGTGCAATTCCATTACTTCCTCAGCAAGTGCGTAATGAGGTCCTTGGCTCACAACTCCACTGACGTAAATAAACCTACGTTCATACTTCCTTGTTACGTTTACACTGTGACCAACCTCCTTCAGTACTTTCCCTAGCGTTGTGAATTGCTCGGGAGCGAAGACAAAGAAGAAGACTTGATCGGCAGGCAGGCGGACGCACGTCTTCTGCCTCCTGCCAACGATGGGCAACTGCCTCTCTGAACACATGGACCCACGCCGCTGGTTCAGCGGTGATGTGCAACGGGACGCGACGGGGCTGACCGCGGCCGAGAAAAAGGCGGTGCGAGACGTGTGGCAGGCGTACCGCAGGGATCACGATGAAGACTACGGCGTGTGCGTGTTCCAGGCGTTCTTACTCAAGTACCCCGACTACCTGAACCTGTTCAAGGAATTTCAAGGCAAGACCATGAGGGCGCTCACGAGCGACCCCCAGTTTAGGTACGTGCGTCACTTTCGCCTGGCATCCTGTGCATCCTGGCATCCTAACTAAGGAGGAGAATTTGCCTCAGAAAAAGAAAATCTCTGAACATTCGCTGTCAGTTACATTCGCATTCATTAGCTTGTCCTCTCAATCGTTGAAGGGGCACCAGCCACTGTGGCTTAGTGGCTACGGTGTTGTGCTGCTGCGCCAAAAGACGCGGGTTCGATTTCCGGCCATGGTGGCCACTTTTCTGATGGCGAAAAAGTGAAAACGCACCTGTTTCGAGATTTTGGCGCACGTTAAAAAATTTGAAATGAATAGACCTGCTGTGTTTGACAGTCTTACCTTCAGAAGCCACTAATGCGATCTAGGTATGTGGGACACTTTAATGTAACGAAACTCGACCTTCTACTTTGTTGGCTGAAAATTAAAAAAGCTTCCTATACGAAGAACGGCTCTCCCAGATTCTATTAGAAGAGCTGGATAACGTACGGCAAACGTTACGTGGCTGCTCGCCTAGTGTTATGTTACGAAATATTAGGAATTTCTGAAAGACCTACTTCCTTAAGCCTAGAGAGGCGTTTCTGCTGAGGTGACGAACACGGATGGACGTACAGACAGACAGACAGACAAACAGACGGACAGACAGACAGACATACAGACAGACAGACAGACAGACAGACAGACAGACAGACAATGCGTTACATACAAACGCGGTTACGTATTCTTGTTCCCCGCAGGTTGCACTGCACCCGGGTGGGCGACGAGTTGGCGGCGCTTATTGACGCACTGGACACTCCCACCGAGCTGCTCCAGCAGATTGAACAGAACGCCGACCGCCACCACAAATTTAAGAATGTCAAGCCGACCCACTTCCGCCAATTCGGCCAGGTCATCGTGGACATGCTGGGAGCCAGCTACGAGGCACACATGACACCAAGGGCCCTCTCAGGGTGGCAGAATTTCTTCGAGGTACGCTCACAGTGACGCCAGGATCCCAACCCATGGCATGAAAGCCCTACAGGCTTATAACACCAAGTGATCAAACGTACTTACGCGCTATGTGCACGATGAATGCGCAAATCAACGTACTTACGCGCTATGTGCACGATGAATGCGCAAATCTGGCAAGGAAGAAAATCCTGATGGGATGTTGAGGGCATATTCACTTATTCGCGTAAGGTGTACCTGGCCTGAGAGATGGTTGATTAGATCTGCTTGAAATAAAGGCATTGTGTGAAGTATTGCAAATAGGAGCCTACTTTCGGAAGCGTCGTGAGTCCGAGTTCTTTATATAATAGCATCAACTTTTGGAGATATCAACAAGAGAAAACATCGTTTTCTAACTGAAACTTGAGGCCTTTGTAGCAGCGTATGATAAATTAAAGATTTCGTTATTAGTTTATCTATTCATCAAGTGTTTTTCACAGGGTCAATGAAGTGCCCAATTATAGCATAGGTATCTCCGCAACCGTTTCCCAGCAGTTCTATTTTCAAAGCTGCAACACTGTGGATTTGTGTACAGTGCAGTTGATGAAAAGGTGCAAATATAAAAGTGTACTCCTCCGGATTAAGGCCAACTGAGAATCAAGCGGCTTCGATTAGCTCGGCTCTGCTTTCTACGCCTTGATGGGTGCCCCTTCTTTGAGAAAGGTTCATGGTAAAAACACCGGGCTGTTGAAGGTTTAAAAGTGAAGCCCACGAACGCTGCACAAAGGCACACAAATGAAGTGCCTGCTCGTCTTTATCGGCATAGCGGTGGTACCCGACGAAGCCCGGGTGGTCCGAAAACAAAGATAGTATAACGTGTGTTAAGTCATTTCGTATTTGTCATAATTAGTTCACCGTGGAGTTGCTCACAATAAGAAACTCCCGCCTGCTGGCAATACCTGGGATCCTTCCGGAGTCATGTGGTTGTGGGAAATTAGTGGAACTATTGATTTACTGTAACCAGGGTGTCGAACCGGAACCGAACCGAACCGAAAACCGGAACTGAACCGGTATTTTTGCCGGAACTGAACCCAAACCCGAACCGTTATTTTTTGAGGACGCTGAACCCGAACCGGAACTGAACCGAAAAAAGAAATAACGGTTACCGGTTCATACGAAAACGGTTCGACCCTCCGTTGTTGATATTGCACAGCTAATGCAATTCACGCCTTTTTTTCTTTCACGTATCATCAACTTCGTACCCGCTCGCCCGCTTTCCCCTCCAGACAATTGAACACTACCACGCTCTGTGTAACAACAGCGGAAATGAATGAGCACCAATGTAGCAATGGTCTGTTGCTGCTGGACGCGCGAGCATAGTGCAAGCTGACCAAATGAAATGTCATTCTCGGCACCTTGCAGGCGATATAAAACGACTTTGCCCTTCCCTAGCTGCGACTTTATTGGAGCAATAAGACTGCAGCAGTGCTCCACTGCGCAACAGCGAAAGACCACACCCGATGTGTGCAAACTTTTTGCGTTTCATGATTTCTTTAAAAGGTCCGACGCCTGCAAATTGTTAATACTTGCCATGTGTGACCGCAGGAGTTGCTCAGTGGCTAAGCCGTTGGCTGCTGACCGCAAGTGGCCTCGAACTCACTTCCCCACGACTGTTTTTCTGAAGTAGATGGAAATTGAGAACATCCGTGAATCGACATTTTGATCCACGTTTAATATCACCAGCTGGTTAAAATAAGTCTGCCGGCCTGCAACATAAGCTGCGCTTCGCAGCAGAGATATAGCACGGGGCATCAAATGCGCCAGTTTTTTTTATGTGTTTACATGGAAAAAAAACGGCGAATCACGTTGTTTTAAAATATTACGCAACAAGTAAGTAAAACCGAATACGTAGAAAAAAAGCACCAAAACGTGGATATTGCTCTATACTTTTCTTTGCCCTGCCTTTCACTCCTAAACGTGTCATCAATGCGAAGGAAGTGTGTTCCGTTATCAGTTTTTGAGGACAGTAGTACAGTGGACAAGTTCCATTTTTTGCAGATACAAATAACAATAGATTTGTCAGGGATAACTGGTAAGGTGCGCACTTAATCCCTTGGTAAAAAACTGCACTCCTCGACCTTGTCTTGGAGGCAGAAACAGTAATAAAGCTTAAAACGTGCAGAAAGGCAGGCCGGTACCTCACACTGTCCTATTCGCCCAGCGATCATCTTTTCTGCTTGTTCTGCAGTTTTGTCTCTTCCTGATCTGCTTTTTTTTTCGAAGGTGCACTTGTACTGACTGCCCAACTCGCTACATTGCTTCTACTGCTACTCGTTCCGGAGGGAGTACTGCTGTGGACGAATTAAAGAGCGTCTACCCCAAAAAGTCCCATCTCATGCTCCGCGCGCCAAATTTCCCTTTCATTTTGTAACAGCATAATCTGTTCTAATATTCCGCAATGTAGCACACGGAACGCTGGCTGGGGGTCAGGCGGTACTATGACATACTGATTGATTGATTGATTGATTGATTGATTGATTGATTGATTGATTGATTGATTGATTGATTGATTGATTGATTGATTGATTGATTGATTGATTGATTGATTGATTGATTGATTGATTGATTGATTGATTGATTGATTGATTGATTGATTGATTGATTGATTGATTGATTGATTGATTGATTGATTGATTGATTGATTGATTGATTGATTGATTGATTGATTGATTGATTGATTGATTGATTGATTGTAGGGTTTAACGCGCCGACGCAACGCAGGCGATTAGGCACGCCGTAGTGGAGGGCTCCGGATTAATTTTGACCACGTGGGGATCTTTATCATGCGCCGAAATCTCGTACACACGGGCGTTTTTGCTTTTCGCCTCCATCAGAAAAGCCACCGCGGCGGGTCGACATACTGATTCTAATGCACACATTCGGTATGCTATCGCAAAAGGAATTGCAGTGGTCAGAGCAATAATGCAGTGACTGAGCATTACCTAAAGCTTACTTTTAACAAAAGTGTGGCTAACACATTCGATACGGTGGCAACCAACAAATTATTTAGCGTGACCAAATAATCTAATTTATTGGTAGTATTTATGTGCCTGTTGTAGGATTTTCGTTTTGTTACAAATATGAAAAATGTGCGCCATTGGTATTAAGCGCTGGTATTTGAACGCGCCAGTACGCACGCCTAAATTTAAGGCTTCAAGGTTAGCGTGATGCGCGATTCCATAGCGACGATTGAGATTTCGACAAAAAAGGAAAGGGCAGAAAATATATGCCACCGTCATATCTCTTGGCGGCGGCTTTATGAGTAGTCGCTAGGACAACATAAAGTCTGGGCGAGAAAGTAGGTGGTAAATCGTCGCCACTTCATCTGTTTTTCTAATATCTCCTCATTGTTTAAAGTTTGCTTTGCAATCGCGCCACTGCCCTTGGGGAACAGCAGCATTTTGAATTTTTGTTTGTATTGTGATTTGACTCCTTTTAAACTAATAAATGTTTTTTTTTCTAATTTCAGTGATAATTCAACTCATCGAACCGGTTCGTGAACCGGTTCAAGCTCCCGAACCGGATCGCGAACCGGTTCGGTACGTCATTTTGTCGAACAGGAACTGAACCGGAACGAAATGATTTCGCCCGAACCAGAACCGTAACCGAACCGGTTTTTTTTTTTGGTTCGACACACTGATTGAAACTATACTGAAACAAATTGCACCAAGATAGTGCGCTGAAACGATTGCTGATGTATACTGCGTGCCGCTGTGGTGGAAAGGTAACGGTCCAACAACGAGCGTGCAATTTTGCACAAGACACCTTCCCTCCTATTAATTTCCCTAATCACTGGATGGAGGCGTTAGGCCTTTCGGACCCCAGCTCCAGAAGGAGGTCGCTACTCGAGCAGCTGAAGTCGTAGCGACTCTTAGTGTGGTGCGCTAAGCCTTTATCGCGATAAAAGATGTTTCTCTCTCTCCGCCCATGGGAAATGTTATCTTAGTAGGTGTGACAGAAAACGATCGTTCACAGTTTTAAAATAAATAACTTGGGCCTCTACGGGAGGCGTGTAGTTACGGAAAGTCCCAAAAGATGGCGGGCTCTATTCGAACGCGAGAAAGCTCAACTGAATTCCACTTCAAGAGATTTGTTCTCTTTCTGAGGGGCGTAATGTGGAAAATCAAGTACCCCTCCGTCCAAACGGCAACAATCTGAGAACGCGAAGATTACCAAAATGAATGTCCAACACGAAAGGAACCAACCCACAAGCGAGCGGATTATATTGGATGTAAGACTGTGCAATCTTTATGCGAACACCTGTTCTATATCGGGATGGTTTACTGCACTGCGATTGCGCTCTCTAGTGCTTTACCCATACGGGCATTTAATTGCTTTCCCTAACGTTCACCATTGTTATCGTTTCGACATAGGAGTAGTTGATTTGTGTTAAGTTTGTATGCCCGTGCACCCCTCTCCAAATCCAAACGATTTCAGCCAGTCCGGAATGGCTCAGTCGCATAGACGTCGGCTTCACATCTACAGGGGGCCAGGTTCGAATACAACTGCGGGAAACATTTTCGTTTTTCTTGGCTTCACTAACGATCATCATCATCGTCAGTGAAAGATGGCTTTCTTGCGGTGCGTTTTCGCTGGACTACAGACAACATTAGGGAGAGGCTGAAAGCTTCGTTTTCAATATCTCGCTCGCCTCTTGATATTATTGTTAGGACGAAATTGTGAAATTGTGTTTCAAATATTTGTATGTAAAATACTGAAAATGTACTATTTTTGCTAACACTCAAAGATTTGACAAGGCCATCAAACGTTTCCGTCTATACTATTCCGTTGCGGCGTCTGTCATCAAGCAACAGAATTAATCAGCAGGACACTTCAAGGTTGACGCTTATCATATCTTCTCAAGGTCAGCGTCGGACTCGATACGAATGGCGCGCTGACCGTCTGCATTGCGTGCAAACAGCTTTCTCTCAACTTTCCACGCGTACTGGTATTCACAAGCTTACCCCCTGCTTCCCCTCCTCACAGCTTCTTCTACGCATTCGCGCGCAGCATTTTACCACCGTATAATTAAGAAACCCTACTCCCCGAGGACCCAATTTTTCTTACCGCAGTGATTAGTTTACCTCCTACCACGTTGTGGTCAATATCGCGAGTGTGAGGTGGCTCCTAACGGGCGAATCCCTTGCTTAGAAAATTGTATATGGTACGGTTGAAGTAGGCCGGACCCAGTCAATCAATCGCTTTTATTCCAGTTTTTTTACACGCAAAAAACTGAGGATGGCAAGAAAAAAGCAGTCATTAACGACTGCTTGACTAGCCTCGTCGCCCCTACAGGTCTACGCAACAACACTGTGCAACTTCAAGAAAAAAATTGTCATTCTTCAGGGGAAACAAAAACAGCGCGATTAATCACAGACACTCGAAACATTTGTTCACAACCTATGACACACAACCTTCTCACAACACATGAGAAGCATTTGTTGATACAAGCATGTCACGAGATACAAGTGAAGTAAAAACGGATACACCGGGTAAAAGAAGCAGCTAAAAAGTTTAAAACTTTCAAAGCAAGATACAAGACGTTTCGGCTCCTCTACGGAAGTCTTGTTCACAGACGGGCTTCCGTCTTCACTAAATATAAGACACTTTCCATACGAAGCAATGACCGACAATTTTATACAAAAATATATTCACACCATATTTTACAAAGCTATTGCGAAGTGCAGTGAATGATACCCCTGTCAAACGGGCCTATTTAAGTGCACTTACACAGAGTGCACTCGGCGAAAATATCATTCGGGAGCAGCTAAACGGCAAACGCGAATGACACTTTACAAGGAACGCACTTTAAGCTGAGTGTGGGCCCCAAACACACATTACCGGGGCCAGCTCGCCGAGTGAGTGATCTCGTGAACAGAAGTCCGAAAATCGGAAAAATTAACCTAATACCGTGGGCGTTTAGATGATAATAAGTAACGTTAAAAGTTAATTATAGATATATTGCTTATTTACTTTTACAAAAATTGAAGCAGCGAAGAAAATAACCTCTGTCTCAACAACGTGCCAGCGCCACCTAGTGGGTGTTTTGCTCCATGGCAGCCGTTCTCGTAGGTGGTTTCTTGTGGCCCTGTGATTGTGCTCCTGCTTCAGCCTATTTTTGTTGTATTCAACGCTTTCAGATGATTTCCTCCAAACAATAATGCTGCTGTCATTCACTGCGCAGTGAATAACAGAGAAGATATCAGCGCCGGTGTTCGGTCACCGTCCCGACTCTGTTTTTTGTGACCTTGTGCGAGGCGCCGATTGCGATTTTAAACAACGCAAACACAACGAAATATTTATATTATTCCTCACGTGATAAAGAGGGGGAATTTCAAGTAATTTTTCGTAATATTGACGCCGGCTTTCGTCACTGACATCACGGCCAAGGGCACTTTATTTCGTCGTTTAGCAGCGCGTAGACTAAGAGTCACTTGGGAAGCCCGAGTGCACTCGGCGGAAGACCACTTAAATAGGCACGTTTGACAGGGGTATGACATGCGGGTCACGTCTTCATACAATGGCGTGTTGAGGTAGGTTGGAAGAATGTGGGCTAGCTTACTGTAGCCATAATTTGTTGTACACCGTGGTAAGACAACTTTATTTGATTTGCGAGTCTTGTACGGATTGTGATAATGTGTGAGCGTTACAAAACTCGAAAAGAAAGGGTCATTTCGGCTGACTGCTTTCTTATAGAAGAAAGCGAATCTGTAATCAGGCTGAGAAAATAGAAAAAAAATGGGTTTTACTGAAGGTTAACGTACAGCTAAATTGATGTTGGCATCTCAGCCAAGGTGTTTTCGCGCTAGGCCTAACTCGTTAGGCCTAACGAGTGCAGTCGTTTCTGTTACCACGTGGAAACACGAATTTTCTCTTGTATTGAGTTAGCTCTCGTCGTGCGCGTCTCGAAATAACATTCCCATTGAGGTTGTCACTATTCCCGTAGTGCAGTTGGGAACGTACCGGCCCCAGCGTAACATGTACACGACCATTTTCTATAGAGTAGCTGTCGTAGGTCGACCGTTTTAGTCCGTCTGCTGAAAGTCTTATGTTACGCAGGGATATATAGGAGCAGATTCGCAGACCCGCCGGTAGCATCGCCGAAACCGGTTCCCAGGCGCACCTATAGAGTGCGCAGGGATCTCGCAGGCCCGGGTTAATCTCCTTCCCGCTCGGGGAGGGAGAGGGGATGGAGGCGTCCGCCACTGACGCTTCGCTGCCGATTCTTTCGCCCGCGACAACAGTGCCATTGTCGGGCGAGCACCCGTTGACGCTCGAGCCGACAAAAGCGAACCACAGCTCCGATGTTTCAGCCGCTGTAACACTGGGTGGAAGTGTGTTTGCTTTTAATCTGCATTTTTAATCCCTCGTATTTTTTTCCGGCTGCAGACTCTGGTACGGGTCACGAGCATCGTGTACGAAAATGCGAAGTTCTCCTCTTCGACCTCCGACGGCTACAAGACTGCCACCCTCAGCTTGGCGAACGTCGCATTTGCCACAACCGAAGAAACTGCCGCTACTGGTGGAAAGACGGGCGCCTCTGGCGCTCCACCCGGCGGACAGCGCTCCTCGGACTCTTCTAAAGGTAGGGTTCCTTTTAACAGCGGAGCTGTTAGACCGACACAAATCCGTCCGGCGTGGACAGAAAACCCTGAGTGCATGTGAATGCGTGCCTCGCGGCGACCTCTCGCCGTCTCTGGTGCGAGGCGCCGGGCACGACTTTAGGCAGTGGCTTTAGCAAAAATTAAAGCCGTTCCACTCAATGTGAAAGCTGACGGAAATGCAGAGCACTGATTCGCCATAATGGGTGGTGGCGCCGTTATCCGCCCTCTGCTACCACCTACAACGCTCTTCGCCACCCTGTCTCACTCCTCTCTTCATGAATATGAAATTCAAATTTCCCGCCTTCACAATGCTCGCGCGCCCCTTGCCTGAAACTTCGCCAGCGGGAGTTCTATTCTTTTTGTGCTCGCTTTAATTTCGTATGCTGGGGCTTTTTCCGTTATTTTTAACACGTAATTGTTTTGTTTTTTTTTTTCTCGCACGGATCGAGCCTTTCTGCGGCATTTCGAACACGCTATTTTTTCATTGCGTGGCTCGAGCCTTTCTGCGCAATTTCGAACGCGCTATTTTTTCATTGCGTGGCTGGAGCCTTTCTGCGTCATTTCGAACGCGCCATTTTTTTCTTACACGGCCGCTTTTTTTCGCTTACTATCGTAACAACCAACAAAACGAGCGTTGTGAACGAGCTTTGTAAACTAAATGAACGCGGGAGCTGCCGGCTATATACACAGATTTTGCCCGAAATGTACCTGCAGTTTTTTTTTTTTTTCGCTAAACAACGGGGAGATGTATGACAAGCGCGAGCGGTTCACGAGTTTCGAACAGTTACGGGTATTTAAACCTCGTTGTTTTCGAAGCCTCAGCGTGACTCCCTGACGACGGTGCACCAGGCTTTACTTGGGTCCATTATCTCGCTGCGCCACCTGATTCCGGCAGTCGCTTGACATCGACCGTTAGCGAGCTACGACGAGAAGGCGAGCCCATGAAGTGCTCTGCACTTAAAACAAAATACTGAGCGTGCGTGAGCGCGTTGCTCGCGGCGACGTGCCGGTGTATCTCAAGCATCGCGTGAGCTTACGCCATATGCTGGGCTCCTGCCGTCGTCGTCGCCGTCGTGTAGCGGCTAGGGTTGCTCGATGCGCGCCCGCTCCGCTGAGGGTGAGGACAACCGCCTCGTCTGCTAGCGCGACCGCCATTTTCTTGCATCCGCTAGGCGCGGGGCGCCCGTTTGCTGCGTGACGCGCCTTGATAGTGCTGTTCTCGCTAACAGTGTGGGCTTGATTTGGCTTTACTTTTGATATACATTCCTTTTCTATGGTAGATGAACAGAAGAGTAAGGTTTTTGTGAAGGATTCTCTATTTTGAGGTGATTAGCGAAGGTATGTTGAATGCTTCTTTTTTTACGATAGGTGACACGGCGGGAAAATTCTAGCCGTCGTTGTCAAACCGGCGCCGTGAACTTGCTGTCATTGCGTTTACATGTAGGCGAAGTACACGAAGGAAGGGAACTGCTACATATTCATGTACGAATGTCCGGCACGCTTACGGCCACTGAAACTTGCGGTACTTACATAGGATTGCCTGGCGGCAAACTGTGTCATGCATGCACTGTGCGATCTAAACATGATTGATTGATTGCTGAGGTTTAACGCGCCTACGCTACATAGGCGACGAGGTGCGCCGTAGTGGAGGGCTCCGGATTAATTTTGACCACCTGGGGATCTTTAACATGCGCCGAAATCTCGACCACACGGGTGTTTTGTATTTTTGTCTCCATCAAAAAAGCAGCCGCCACCCCGAGAATCGAACCAGCGTCCTTGGGCTGCAATCTAAACATAAAGGCTTACACGGAAGTAGGAATAATTTAATACCTTGAAGCACAAGTGCACTATGTACAAAATGATGAACATTCTCCATTGCTGTTACATAACACATTATGTACAAAATGATACAAACACACTTCACTGCAGTTATAAAACAGGTAATGATGAATACGCTCGGATGTTTTCGAACTTGCTTTTTGAAGTTTTGAATTGCATTGTTAGCATGTGTGATGTTCTTGAAGTAGGGTGTATGTTCTTTCCAGGTCTGCCAACTGCTTTTTCAACTCAGCACAATTCCTTTGTGTCTCACTATATTGTTTGTGACAGTTTCATTTGCCGAGTTTGGAATTCCGCAATTCAAAGCTTCGACACTTGCGCTGTTCAGTTGGAGATTTTCCGATGACGTCTTTTCTGATACCGTGTGAGTTGACTCGGGGAGCATTTCCGCTGCCTCTGATGATGCGTGAGGTTCTTCAGCGGGATTGTCCACCTCCTCATTGTTGGATGTGGGCTCAGGCTGCGTTCGTTCTCTGGGTGGCTTTCGCTGCTTTATAGCAACTAAAAGCAGAACGATATGCAAAGCAATGATCGAATTTGGCAGTAAGTTCAGGGAAAGCGCGGTAATCAAGGGAACGGGAAATCAAGACAAACAACAAAGCGGAAACACTGCATGGCAAGCGTCTCAGAATTTATACTTGTAATAATTACCCAGGTCGAGCGATTGTCCCTTTTCCAGTGGAAATGGATTAAGTGGATGCGTGAGGTTAAGGTTGTTGCATGGGCTGATCAACATTACAATTGAATAGGTGGAAGTGACTCCCGATAAAAGTCTGAGAAGCAGCATCGATACATATACATACTTACATGCATGCATGAATAACGTGTTAAAGTCAAAAGAAGTGAAGCATGCCACACGGACGGCTCAAATGCCGGTGGAACGTTTCCCAGCGGCCACCCCTGATTTTTTTAAGTAATGACGCACTTATACGAAAACACGCAGTGAATTGAATGTTAAATGCCTACCTCTGATTGGGAAAGGCCTTCGCACAGCATTTGACTTCAGCTTCTTCCATACATCTGCCCGGTTTTGTTCAAAACAGGACCCTTCAAAGTGAGCCTGCACAATAAATTGCCAATAAAGTTGCCTTTTTTCTCCCGAGCAATAAGAATAAATGACGTGAAATCAAGCAAATCAAACAAACTGGCATGCCCACGTATCGGCTCACATCCGCACATGATTCACAAAATAGAGGTGTAGTTCACATTACTTTTCACCTCCATGCGCTACTTTTATGGCATAATAAGCGAGAATAAATGTCTTAAATATCGTAATTTTTCCACACAACAAGATGTAAAACAGACCTTACGTTGAGACAACGAGGGGAAACACGAGCATAACGCGTCGCATGCAGTTTTACGCTTCGGGATACATCATTCACACCGCCAAATATGGGCTTTTGCTGCAGTAAGCGTGATGCGCCGGGATGACGCTTCGGGGCTGAGAAAGGTCGCACACCTTCTTACAACGACCGCCTTATTTCGTGATACAAAGTGAAATGACTGAAGATACAAAGCGCCATACGTTTCATATCGGCCCCCCGCTTTAAGAGGCCACGTCCGTTCGCATGAATCAAATATAAAAAGGCCTCAAAAGCATGATGAAAACTCCAACTTAAACACATAAAACCTTACGTCTGGTATCTAGAAACCGCCACACAGACAAGCTGGCAATAGCCCCAAATGTATTTGGCATTGCTGAGATGCCGGGTACTTACACTGCATATGCAGGAGTGGTTCGTCGGCTGCCACTTGTCTCGCTTGATCTTCCCCGTCCACAGAAGCCGCCTTTTTGGGTCTCTAGGAAACGAAAACATCCCCCAAACATTTGTAGCGCTGTTAGAACACTGGGGAACGCAGCACCCAGGCATTCTGCAAAGAGACTTTGTGAAGATCGCCGCTTTTCGCGCGCCTTCGACGGGAGTCCGCGGGGGCGGAATGCAAGAAAATGGCGGCGGAGCCTCCCGAGAACCGGTCTTGGCGGCGGCGACCCCTTCAAAGAGTGGCGCCACCCTCAGCGGAGCGGGCGCGCATCGAGGCACCCTAGTAGCGGCCGGCGCGCCACGGGTCCGCCGCGCCGAAGACGTTTAGGACGAATCTGTCAAGCCATCATCATCATCATCATCATGTCCAGCCTATCTAGGCCCACTGCAGGGCAAAGGCCTCTCCCATTAATCTCCAATTACCCCGGTCCTGTGCTAACTGCGACCAATTTATCCCCACAAATCTCATCTGCCTACCTAACTTTCTTCCGGCCGCTGCCACGTTTGCCGTCTCTAGGGATCTACTCTGTTACCCTTAATGACCAACGGTCATCTTGCCTTCGCATTACATGCCCTGCCCACGTCCATTTTTTCTGTGAAGCCATCCCGTCATAATTAACATGTGGAGACTGCCATTGGTCCAGGGCCCGCTTTCTCAAACAAACGTGCCTATTGGCAGTCTTACTGAGTCTAGTCTTATTCGCGGACTTAAATATTTAAGTCCGCACATAAGATTCAGACTAACTCGCGTTATCGAAAGGCACAAGCAAGGATACTAAGCGGTATTTTTGAAGTCTATAGGGACAGCAGGGGCCTAGACGCGCACGAGAGGGACCCTGAAAAAAGAGCGGGGAATGCGGCAGAAATATCTTCTCTTTGTTTTGCCGGCCAGGACCAAGCAGTTTTTTTTTTTTTTGGATTCATTATCGGTACAATTAAAGAAATGTGGCCCATCGGGTGGCTTATGTGGACCCTATTACGAATCGTTTACAATAACCCTTTAACTGGCCAACTCAAGCGACGCGAACTCTCAGCGCCGTTTCCGGCGGCGCGCATTGTGCGCTATCGCCATGCTTTCTCTGCGCGAAAGGGGCACTGCGCAGGCGCTGGATGCCAGGGGAATTACTTGATATAGGAGTTGCGAAACTCCCCATAGGCCCCATGCATCAAAAAGGGGCCCCACGATTGGTCCACCGTTTTGGATTTTCCAGTATGGTGGCGCCATCTATTGCTGACAAATTAAACTATACAACGCGGTTCGCCACTCAATGACCTGGGCGAAAAATGGTATTTGGGTGCTTACGTAATGTTTTTGTGCCGAAGAAGCCCTACGTGTACAACCACGTAAGCTTTTCAATGTAGTTTTTTTTAATATGTAGCTTTTTATATGTGTAGCTTTATATGTGTAGCTTATATGTAGCTTTTTATATGTATGCGTAGAGTAGTAAAAAATGCGACCCCGTGTCCAGCGCCGACGTTCTGAAAACGTTGCCAGCGAGATGCGTTGTCGCCTGCGTGTCTTCTGCTGCGCGTCATCTGCGGTCTTCCGGCGGCAAATAAGAGTTAAAAATTCGCTTCGACGGCTTTACGCAAGACTGAAAGGATTATTTAGAGCCACTTGATCAGCTACTGGATTAGGTTTGGCATTCCGTGTGATATTGGCCGAGCGAAAACTGCAAATTTAGTACTTCAGGTCGGACCTATCTCGTGACGGAGTGCCCGCGCAAGCGCCAATCCGTCGAGGCAGTTGCGCAGACGCAGAAACTATCGCAACAAAAATCCGCACCTAGATAAACAATGAATAACTCAGGAAAGTGCAAAAATGAAAAAAATTATGCAACTTTAAAATTAAGTTTGACGTTAAATTGCCAGTTTGAATAACTACGGTGTTTTTCGGATAGTGCGCGCGGTGGCCGCGATGGCGCCACCGTACGCACGATCCAAAGCAGTGGGGTCCAGGGGCGGGCCATTTTTTGAGGCGGAGTTTCGCAACTGAATACATCGAAGAGCTCTGCGGGGAATGAGTCATGAACCGGTGGCCTGTTTCAAAATCGTCGACAGGGGTGCAGCTGTTGCAAAATCATCTGCTAGGCGGCCTTTAGCAGACGAGCAGACGATTAAAACGCTGCGAAAACATCTCCTAAGCGGCGCTTAGCAGACGATCTGACGACTGAAATAGCCAACATTTACGATTGAAACGAGACGATTGAAACAAGCGGACGATTGAAATAGTCTGCTAAGTGGCGCTTTGCAGACGATTTCGCAACAGCTGCGCTGTTGAGCAGACGATTTCGAAACAGGCCTCCGGTTCATGACTAATGCCCCTTGCGCTCGCCGCCTGCGCAAGGCCTCTTTCGCGCAGAGAAAGCATGACGGAAGCGTGCACTGCGTGCCACCGGAAACGGCGCAGAAAGTCCACGTCCTGTGAGGTGACCTACCGAGGATGGCGGGTCAGTGGAAATCTATGAATAAGACTGCTCGGAGAACACTTATTCACAGCCTTACCGCAATTTTTTGAAGTCTCTTTCACCGTCTTATAAGCTACCAAAGAGCGTCTTGCAGCCTATGGAACATAAGACCCCAAGTAAAGTATGTCAATATGATTATACTGCGAATAAGTCTGCCTTATTGGGCTTTGAGCAAGTGGGCCCAGCTGACGCCGAAATGGATGTCTACCGAGCGAGGACGCGTTACAAGAGGATTTGCCTCAGAGCTCTTCCATGTAGGCAGTTGCGAAATTCCGTCTCAAAAAACGGCCTGCACCAGCCTGGACCCCCCCTGCTTTGGATCGTACGTACGATGGCGCCACCGTCTACTGCGCGCACTATTCAAAAAGCACAGTAACTATTCAAACTGACAATTTAACGGTAAACTTTATTTTAAAGATGCATAATTTTTTTATATTGTACTTTTTAGTTATTCATTGATTTCCTAACTGCGGTTTCTTCTTGCGATAGTTTCTGCGTATGGTCAACCGCCTCGACCGATCGGCGCTTGTGCGGGCGCTCAAGCACAACACCCGTCCGACCTGAAGTACTAAATTTGCAGTTGTACCCCGGCCTACATCACAGTGTATGCCAAAACTAAACCAGTAGCTGCTTAGGTGGCCATAAATCATCCTTTCAAGCTTCCGTAAGGCCGTCGAGGCGAATTTTTAGCTCTTTTTTGGCGCCGATAGACCGCAGATGACGCGCAGCAGACGACACTGCGCAGGCGACAACGCATCTTGTTAACCACACGGTCGCATCTGTTACTACTCTCGGTTGGAATGCATATAAAACACTTGCGCGGTTCAACACCCCGGGCTTTTGGGCACTGGTCGCCGGGTTACCGATTACCGGCAATGGTCGCCGGGATCAGGCCGCACCCCAAGCCCCATTCTGCAATTTCATCAATTTCATCAATACACGGATTTTTTTTAATCCGGTGCGAATTGTCCGGCACCGGGATTCGAACCATGGTCCTTCTGCACGCGAGGTGGATGCTCTACCTCTACGCCACCGCTGCACCGGGTCCACAGCTACCATCATCCTGCATAAGGAGAGGAGTAAAATACCTGTAAGGAAGGGCGTCAGACAAGGAGACACAATCTCCCCAGTGTTACTCACAGCATGCTTACAAGAAGTATTCAGAACGTTGGATTGGGAACATGTGGGAGTAAGGGTTTAATGGAGAATAAATACCTGAGTAACCTCAGACTTGCTGACGACGTTGCTTTGCTAAGTAACTCGGGGGACGAATTGCGAAGCATGCTTTCCACACTGGAAAAAGAGTAGAACCGTGGGTCTGAAAATTAATATGCAGAAAACCAAAGTAATGATCAATACCCTCGGTACAGCACAGCGGTTTGAGATAGGTGGCGAGGCAGTGGAAGTGGTAAGCGAATACATCTACTTAGGCCAAGTTGTGACCCCGGATCCCCACCATGAGGCAGAAAAAATTAGACGGATAAGAATGGGGTGGAGTGCATACGGCAGACATTCTCAGATAATGAATGGCAGCCTACCATTGTCCCTGAAGAAGAAAGCGTATGACAGCTGCATCTTACCCGTACTCACCTACGGGGCAGAAACATGGGGGTTTACTAAGAGGGTTCAACTTAAATTGAGAACGACTCAGCGGGCAATGGAACGGAAGATGATAGGTGTAACATTAAGGGACAAAAAGAGAGCGGAGTGGGTCAGGGAACAAACGCGTGTTAAGGACTTATTAGTAGAAATTAAGAAGAAGAAATTGACGTGGGCAGGGCATGTAATGCGAAGGCAAGATAACCGTTTGTCATTAAGCGTCACGGAGTGGATCCCTAGAGAAGGCCAGCGCTGCAGGGGGCGGCAGAACGTTAGATGGGCAGATGAGATCAAGAAGTTTGCGGGGATAAATTAGTCGCAGTTAGCACAGGACCGGGGTAATTGGAGAACCTCCACTGTGGCGTTGTTCCCGTGACCGTTGTGTTTCAAGATGCTCTTTCTGTGAATGTGATTTTTGGTTTTGTTATCCCGGAATAAACCGGGTTTTTTTTTTTTTTTTTTGCTTCTTGAGTGTCGGCGTCACTTCGTCTGGCGGGGTCAGGCTCGCAAACCCTTCGCCCATGAAGGAGGTTCCTTTAACATTCAACTGCTCCTGTGAAGGCACCTTTCACGTTCGTGTTTTACCGGTTCCTATGAAAGAGGGATCAACCCCAATTTTTGTTAAAATATACTGTTCTCGGGGATCTGAGAACGCCGCTTTTTCTTTTCAACTCAGTCACGCGACGTGTGAGTGATGCTGACATATTAAAACTGAGTTGTCTCGTTCCAGGGCTCCTGAGTTGTTTTAGTTTGAGGCACTGGCTGCACTGTACTGCCCTGAAGCAGCAATATGCTGCGGTTTTTAACTTAGCTTTCCTGACATGGTCGTCGATATATCCCACATCAGTTTCCCAGCGGCACATTCATAGCTTGAGATGTCTTTATTACAGGATCATCGCAAGGTTCCCACAACCACGGGAGCGGAACAGACCACTCAGAAGAATCGGGACGAAGGGCGAGTGCCGACGCCGCCACCCGGCAGAGGAAGCGCAGCATCGCTCCAGTTCCTGAATCCGCCGCCGGGACAAGTGGGGCCGCCACTTTACCCACGAGACGACACAGCTCGGGCAGCCTGCGTAAAGACCCACCGGACACAGCTTCGCTCCGCGGTTCCTCTCATCCAGCAGCAAAAACCAGCAGCAAAAAATCGAATCCCGCTGCGGCCGCCGCGGATGCTGCCTCCCGTCCTGCCCCGAAGGAGGACACCGCTGGAAAGAAGTCGGCGCCAGGGAAAACTAACGAAAACGCAGCGGCCTCTTCGTCTAAGGGGAAAGACAGCGATCGCCGCAAGTCGGTGAGCGAAAAATCAAGAAGTCAACCAGAGGACAACAAAGCCAACAAAGCCTTGCTGGAGACTTTGGGGCTCGACAAAACGAACGCTTCCGATGGCAAGACCAAAACGAAGACCGGCGGCGTTGTCGGGGCAAAACCCACCCATCAACCTACGAAGCCTAGCAAGGAACCAAAACCGTAGTAGCGATTTAAATAAATACGATATATAGATGTTTAATGACCGCTAAACAGCGCAATTAGCCGTAAACGTGCCCAAAAATGGCATGCGGGAAATGATCGTCTTAATTTTCCTTTTTTCGCGTCCCAGAAGAGCAGATAAGTATTATTCCAATAAAAACACCAGTTGTGGAGGATAACTCGTCTCGCCCTTATCTAAAGTTCGCAGCCAAATTTTTGTTAAAAGTCTCACCTTTGCAGGCGCTTTCGGCCATAAGCGTGTGATTCACACCTGCCCAAATAAGTGTTCACACGTTTGTTCGTGAAAACGGTTTGCTGTAAAATTCCAACGCATATTAGCCCACCAGCGACTAGCATCATCTTCTCTGCGTGCCCGGCGCTTCAGAATTGTTGGTAGAGGAGGAATGCAGAAATTTCAATTTCTGGGCAAGAAGAGGAGGTTGCGTGGAGTTAGAGCAATCGTTCCCAGCCCAGTGTTTCCAAAGTCTTCGCTGCACAAAGCACCCACGTGACATACGTAATGTAACTTCTCCCAGAGCTCTGCGATGTAGGCAGTTGCGAAACTACGCTTCAAAAAAACGGCCCGCACCTGGACCCCCCGTGCTTTGTATCGTACGTACGGTGGCGCCACCGCGGCCACTGCACGCACTATCCTAAAAACAGAGTAAATATTCAAACTGACAATTTAACGTTAAACTTTATTTAAAACGTGCATAAATTTTGTTTTCGTACTTTCCTAAGTTATTTATTGTTTATTTAAGTGCGTGTTTTTGTTGCGATCGTTTCTGCGTCTACGCAACTGCCTCGACCGATTGGCGCTTGCGCGGGCGCGTGAAATAAATTGCCCGGACGCTCAGACGCGAAAGAGAGAAAAGGAGGAGTGCGAGTGGGAAAGGCGAAGGGCGCTTGGCTTTTCCGCCGTTGTGCACACTCCCCGCGCTCTGGGACCGCCCTGCCGGCGTTGAATATCGCCGGAGAAGTGTGCGCTCTGCGCTAGCCTCTGCTCGGGCACTTTCGTGAAGCGACAAGTGTATCAATCGGCGTGTTTTATTTCGCTCTCTGCGACGGCCGCGCTTTGGATTTAACGCTTAATCCTTCGTATTCTAGCGAAGTTACGAGTGCTTCAACCGTGCCTGTGTTGGATATTTCGCGTTCTCTTAGGTGAAGCGGCAACTGTTTGGATACGCAGTGTGCGCTCTACTGTATCCTCTCCTCATGCTCTTACGTGAAGTGCTTCGACCGTGCCTCTGTGCGTGATTTCGCGTTCTCGGGTGTTGGCCGGCGCTGTAGATTTCGAAGTGCCTCAACCGTTCGCCAGTCGATCCTTTCCTCATGCTCTTACGTGAAGTGCTTCAACCGTGCCTCTGTGCGTGATTTCGCGTTCTCGGGTGTTGGCCGGCGCTGTAGATTTCGAAGTGCCTCAACCGTTCGCCAGTCGCCGCGTAGTTGGAGCGGCTGTTTCTCAAACGTAGATCTACCGTTCACCCTACATGTGATCGGCTCAACCTTTGGCCCGGAAATTGCATTTTGTGCCCCGATGTTTTTCTGTGATAGCGCAAACGACCATGTTGCTTTCGTTCTTTTTTGTTTCTTCACTAGCGTTCCGTGCTGACGAAACGGCAGTTGTAACTCGCTAAAGTTTCGGCAGGCGCAATGATAACTAGCCTGAGTCCTTCAATGATTTACTACTGCTCGGACGATTTCCTCAGTCAGACAGGATGACCCTTTGGTGTGCGCTTCCGTTGCTAAATGTGTTGTTCCAGGGTTCAAATCTCGTGTGACCCCCCACCCCCCTTTTTCTTTGTCGCTGGCGACCGCTTAGGAAAGTGTCTGGTGTGCAAATTCAGTGTACAGCTGACCAATTGCAAAGCGTGGGTGTTATTAAGCTTGTCACAGAGCCTTTGAAGTGATGACTATTGCATTCCTAATGACCAGTTTCCCAAAAGACGCTTCCAGAAGGAGCATATTTAAGCAGTTCTGCTCTCACTGTGTGAATTGCAAAACAGGTGAAAACAATGTGCTATGGTGGCTGTATTTGGCTTAAGAGTTAAGTGTACATTGCATGTGTTGCTGCGGACCAGCTTATTTATTTATTTATTTATGACATACTGCAGGCCCCACACAGGACCCAAGCAGGAATCACTCAAATATAAACAAACCGACAACACAGGGTAAAATACAGTAACTTGTAAAAACATACTGTCTCAATTTTCAATATGTTCAATCCCATCAATGTTGCAGACAACAGATACAGGCAGATTATTCCAGTCGGATATGGTGTGTGGGAAGAAGGAAAATTTGAAGACGTTTGTCTGGCGCTGCAGCATTGAGGCATATATTGACACGGCTAAGACAGCAAAGATATTTAGATATGTCGATGATTACATGATTGTTACTAGGTCGGTGAAGCCAGAAGAAGTAAACCTTTTAGTCAAGACAGTTAAGAAAACATTTCTGGAGTGCTCTGATGGCTTGGAATTCACTCATGAATTACCAAATGATGGGTCCTTGCAGTTCCTCGATGTGTGTTTTAATTTCTGTGGAACACGCGTGTGTTGGGCGTATCAGCCACGGTCAAAAAAGGCAATTTTGGATTATCGTTCAGCGCATTCGAAGATAGTGAAAAGGGGTATTGGCGTTAGCTGTCTTCGCGGTGCCCTCGAGAAGTCTTGTCAGCACCAAGTCGCCGATAGTGTTCAGCACCAAGTTGCACGTTTGAAAGATGCCGGCTTCCCTCGGGAAGTAATAGCAGCAGTGGTTGAAAGCCTATTCGCCGCGAGCTCGACATGTAGGTGGCGACAGCGTCGCGCTGCTAGTGTGGATGCTCCGCTGAGCGGCCCGTAAGAATGCATACTGTGGGCGCGCTTCGTGCCTTTTTCTCGCCGTATGTGCGCACGACAGGTGCAAACAAGAGTGGTATGCTATAGTTCGGTTACTCAACGTTCAATGTATAGCATGGAAGTGGCAGTCAGTTTTCATTATTACGCCAAAAAACGCGACGACTCATCGGGAATCTCAGAATGGCCGTAATTGTGACAATGAACTTGTACGCTGTGGCTCGTAGCAAGCTCGATCTTTCCAGACTATGGCTTTGAGCCTTCAATAAAAGCATAAATAGAAACAAATCAGGAAGCCTCGATCTCTGAAATTCAGTTTACAACGGCAATCTCAATCGCTTTCACTGGTAGCATGACGCATTCTTGCATTTGTGGGATGCTCTGAAATGGTAACACTACTTAACTGCCCCGAAATTCCTTCTAAGAGCTTACGATATTTTTTGTGTTCAAAAAGCAACATAAAATTACTGAATTTTGATCAGCGCAGAGTTATAAATGTAACCGCTCTAACGGGTCTTTTAATGAAATTTTAGTTACTGTGAAGGAAGGTTTGATGAATAACGGTTTCGGATCACTTATTTACGGCTTTCGTCGCAAGTGAACTTCCGAATTGAATTATCAACGCACGCAGTACAATCAACATCTCATGTTTAACTAGGTTTTCGCAAAGTGACAAGCAGGCTTACAGTGTGCAAAGCTTCTGGGACCTCACAGTGAGCACAAATTTTCTGTGACGGCTGCTCTGTTGACGATTTGCGTTCCTTTTAAAATCTAACAGGTGCCTGCAACAGCGAGATGTGTTTGCATTCTTGCGTATAAGGTTGCTTACGAACCCTAAAGACGGCAATAAATGAAGTTGTGCTGTTGCAGATGTAGTAAAACATTTCCTTTTTATTTCTCGTTGCAAATCAGCGTAACGGGTTCCCGGTAACTACTTTGTTTTGTAAACTGAATATCGCCTTTGTCTTGGCATTTAATTCTTGAGGATTGTTTAAAAAATGAAATTCTGCGCATTTCATTTTTTTCGGGAAGGGTGAGGGGGGGGGTCCTGCCAACGTTGCAAGAGCAGCGAGAAGAGAACGCATGTAACGCGCGCGAAAAGCCAAACTATGGTTATAAGTATTATTTACAATCGAAACTACACTAGGCGTCGTGTTCTGCAGCGGTGAAAAAGCAGCACAGGTATTTTCCAAAATGATTAACCCCCCTTTGGTCCGAGATTGTCCAGGAATTGTGGGACGCCTTTTTCAAAATTGTATTGAAAGCAAGCATTGTGGGAAAAAAAAAAAAAAAAACAGCGAGTCATGGCACACACCCCACACACGTGGGCAACAACGTGCATTATATATTACGAGTTTTCTCCTCTTTCTTTAAACTTAGGTCCACCTTAAGAGGTTAAGACGTGACCAAATTAGGCATTTGGTTATGCTGAGTGAGACATGTTTCTGGACAAGGTGATTCATGTCGGATTTGAAAAGGATATATATGAAAATGACACACAAAATGCCACATGACTGACGCAAACTCACAACTGCTTAATTTTACTGAAACATTCCCCCCAAATACTCTTGCGCATCCATAGAAACGTATTTAAATAATACGTAAAATTAGCAACTCGATACAGTTGAATAAATGTTTATTCCTCCTCCTGAGTATAACCAACGACTGTCCAAAAATGGTATTTATTTTAGAAAAGGTACGGGAAGGACACGATCACACAGACGCTTGCGGGTGTAAAATACGTGTCCGGTAATGTATGGGCGATAGCGCACGGGTCGTGTGCAGTGTAAATGTTTTTGTTTGTTTCTTTCTATAAGGACACAGCGCAATTTTACAAGGGTGTGGAATTTGCACGCGTATGCACAGGTCTTGTCGCTTCTTACCCGTTTCGCGTACTAAACTTTTATCCTTTAAATAATCACCACGCCACCTTCAAAAAGCACCCTTCGACGTTCTCGAAACGGCAGACGACTGCACTCAACAATAAGAAAAGTGAAATGTGTGGAAGCAATGTTTATAACACGTTTCACACTCAAGCGGTGACCACAGCGAAGATGTTTCGTGGAATTAAACCAGCGCATTAACCCGCAACGGCCGCTGATTGTTGCGTTTCTAGAGGAAACGAGCACGCAAAGGTTACTATGCCATTGCTTACTGCCCAACGAGCACACATATTGGTTGTTTTGTCGTGTGCAGCACGCGTCTTGCGCCGCACGCAACGTGAAAAAGCAGACGACGCGAGAGCGCCATCCACACTAGGAGCGATTCGTCCCACCGCCGCCAGGGGCCGACTGTGTTCGCGCTCGGGGCGAATTGCGTGACGTCAAGTCAGGGGCACGGCGTCAAGGGCGAGATGAACCTCGCAAAGAAAGGAGGCCTGTAGTCGTCCCTTACGTGCACAATTTCTCCAACCGCCTTAAAAAGGTGGCGGGGAAATGTGGTGCCGACGTTGTGTTCTCCGCCCCAGAAAAACTAGCACGAATGTGCTCTGCTGTGAATGGCGAGAAGAAGGGTAACCGAAGAAGAGGCATGCCACGCTGTTTGTTGGTTGCAAGCAAGGTGTTGTATACGAAGTGCCTCTATCTGGTGGAAAATGCTATATTGGGCAGACTGGTAGGTGCATAAATGACAGGCTCTGGGAGCACCGTACAGCTGTTCAAGCGCTCGCTGCGGGGGGCCGTTTAGCTGACCATTGCCGCCGCTGCCGGTGCGTTCCACACTGTGTTCCAATTTACGAGAAGACAGTAACATTGTGCTGTTTTAAGGACCAAGCCAGCCGTGAATTGTTTGAAGCGTGGTGCATCATGAAAGCCGGTGAAAAGTGTGTAAGCACGGCTTCTATTAGTTCATCAAAAAAAGAAATAGATTATCTGGATGCGAACTTGCCACGTGCGTAACAAAATGCACCACTTGACCTTGTCTTTTTTCTTTGTGCTTTGAGCATGTTCATGCATGCACCCTTCCTGTATATCTTTTGATGTGTGTAGTAAAAATTTCAGTTGATGTCTAGCGCTAGTCCTGTGTGTTCTCTACTTTTGTCCCGTCTTTACCGCGCTACTTGACCATGTTTCCCCAGAAACGCCTGCAGGCGCTACTCACCTATGAAAAGCTGCTAAATATGCATGCGCCATTGATCAAAGCATTTGAAAGCCGTCCTGCTTCGTGTTGATTGTGCTAATTTTCCTGTTTCCACTGGCTGCTTTATCTGTATGTCACTAGCTAGGTACAGTACTACAGTCTCTAGTGCACCCACATGCATGTATTTTTGTGGCTGTGTTTCTAGGCGAGGCAAAACATTCCCATGAAATCGACATTGCAAGAAAGCCTGGGATGAGGCATCATATTTTATGTTTACTGGCTGATGTTTGTGTCTTTTAAAATGCTCATAACCAGGAAAAGTTCTTGCACACACTCATTTTAAACTTGCATAACCCTGCATCAGTGTTTGCTTCAGAAGAACACTTCGACTAGTTCCACCAGTCTTGTCTTGCCATTCGCAATCAGTGATGCCACAAGTTGTCTGCAGAACAATGTACAGGGCAGCCGTGCCTGTTTTCAGGACGCTTTGCGAATTTTCATGCACTAATAAAGTACTGCTGCTGCAAGTCGCATATTATTTGTATTCACAACACTGCAATTACCGATGCTGGCCAACTTGCTTTTGCACTTTAGTGTCTCTTTAGGCGTCTATAGTGTACCGTAAAACCATTAGGTCCCTCCTGGGCAGATGTACTGAACTATGCTCCTGTGCTATGTCGCTTGTGCATCCCAGTAGATTTACTTCCTCTTTCTCTCTTTTTAAGCATAGCAGCAACCTTTGAGGTGCAAAAAGTGTCGAAACATGAAAAAGTTCAGTGTAGTTTTTTGTGCTTAAAATGAGAGCTACTGTATTTACTCTCATAATGAACCCTCCCCCCACTTTTCTTGTTGAGAATTTACTTTTTTGTCACTGAATAAAAAATGCAGCGGGAATATGTCTTATTTTAAGCATGGTTGCTGATGCTGTAGGCGATCACAGTAACATGATATCGTGCTACAGTACGCGCAGAAATGCTAAAAATGCATTCCAAGAAAAAGAAATCTCATCCGTAGCCGGAGACGTGAGCGCGAATGCCGCGGCTTACAATTTAAAAATTGCGCGTTTGCGGTGCGCCACCTGTTGAATGCAAAACAAACCTTGCGCCATAAAAACGTTGCTGTGTGCGAAGTTCGAACAAAGCACCAAACGTACTCCGCACTCCTTCCCTGCTATTTGATGTTTAGGCTGGTTCTGCCGGCGTGCGAACAAAGCAGTAAACGTACTCCGCACTCCTCTGCTCTTGTTTAGGGCTCGTTCACGGCACCAGCAGCATCAGTGGCGTAGAGTTTGCTGCAATTTTACGGTTTTTTTCTAGTTCGACGGCGAAGTAGCAGTTAATTTCTTCAGCCGTTGTGACGTGCGCGGGCGCGACCAACCTTTCTAGTTAGACTGCAAAGCCAGCGTCGATAACGTGGACGTGCTTCGTGCGGGGATGCGTACGCATGGCTGACTACTACGGCGAGGCAACCGTGCGACCGTGCGTCGTGGATCGTCGACTGGGAGCCCCCAACCCAACGAGGTACCATAGATGCTCTTCGGCAGTGTCTTTATTTATTCAGGCAAGGTCCTCGGAGGCGTTGCCATATCACCCCCCTACCCGACCTGGTAAAATCAAGACAGACTGATCAGTTGCAGTTGCGAAGCTACACCAGCGAGTTTTTTTTTTTTTTTTTTTTTGCTACGCATTTATTACAGTAGCGGTGGCTTAAAAATCTGGTTACTACTGATCACACTTGCTTCCGTCACGCTGAACAACGCCACGGGTCAATCATCGATGCCGCCGTCTTTCACGCTCAATTTCAAAGGGAAGAACAGCTGAACTTCGTTGTATGTTCTCTTGGCCGAGGTGAAAGAACATATAGTTTAAATTACATTACATTGAGTTGGGCTGGGATTTTTTGACCACGATTTGAAGCACCCGTGCAAAAACAATCCGCATTTCACTTCATGTTCAAATTAATTTATTTTTCCTTACGTAAGATTAAACAATATCAGAATAATGTGTGATGTAATTAATTCTAATTCACAAACAAATAACGCTTCATAGTATGGTCCGAGCAAAAAGAGTCAAGCATGTGTGTCATGCTTTTAACATTTTCACAGATGAATGATTTTTAGCCAATTATCTCCTGCCCCCTTCGGTCTATAAAGGGGCACCCCTTGCTGAGGAGGAAAAAAAAGACCAACTGAAAATGCTTTAAAAGAGGCTTTAAACGTGTCGTGTTATTACGTCTTCAGTGGATTTAAACGTAACCGAAACGTGGGAAGCATATAACTGTCCTATTTTGGAGAGGATTGTGTTATATGCAAGAGCATAACATGCAACTGTTCCGCTTCGATTTCGTGAGCGATTGAGCAAGTTTTTTTTTTTTTGCTTGGTACCAACACAAATTTTCCTAAAACGCCATTTTTCATACATGGGAAAATTAAGTGAAAGGCGAGTGCTAAACCTGTACAATTTCTTATTCCGCGAAGTAGATCAGAACATGACTTGGAGGCACATCTTTAATACAGTATGCGCATCACCTTGGAACTTCAGCATTTCTTAGTTGTCTGATTGTGAAACTTGTCAGATGAAGTGGGTAATTGAAGTAAAAAAAACATTTGCAGGTTACAGATTGCATATCTGGTTCTCAATAATATTCTCACAACTAAAATAATTCATAATATTACCGTTTAACACGTTTGTGTTTCATAAAATTGTAATTTAAGTAAAAAAATATATTGCAGGTTAGTCATTGTATATCAAGCTTTAAATAATATTTTGAGAATTGAGATAATTTGTGATATTCTCTTTTTACAGGTTTGTGTTCCACAAGGAGTGAAGGTGTCAGCACAGAAGCTTGAACGAAACTGCCGGAAAGCATTCTACTACTGCTAAGCATTTGTAGATGTCAAAATTAGGAAGTCACAAAAGCAACTCAGCAGAACGACCCATTCCTCAACTGGCCAGTCTCGCCGACTGCTGTCATCAAGCTGCATGAGGTGCTCAACCACGGGCTCGACTGCGCCGATGGGCTTCGCCTTCTAAAACCCACATCGGACAAAAGTGCCGCATTCTTCCGCTACTTTCAAGATGATACGACCCCAGCAGCCGCACTAGCTCCTCATAAAACGAAGCTGGCAAGGCAGGAGGACGGTGAGGGCCTGCTCGCTAGCAGCGCTGTAAATCCCCCAGTCAGCACCGTCTACCACTGGTTCTGCGGGTGGCGGAGAGGGCAGTATGGTGACGAAGGAGTGAGCCCCCTCACTAAGCTGGACAGAAGAGCACCAAATCACGTTGAACATTGTAAGTAGCTATGTACCCCAGCACACTCCATATATTGCTACTTTTATGTGACCTGTGCCAACGTTTATGCAAACATGGTATCTCTCTCAGTTTAATTTTCAGCTTCAAGCAAGCTATCATGCAGTGTAGACGGAAAGCTATCGCAGAAACTCTGTTCTGCAGTGTTGAATTCTCTAATTCGGGAGAAAGGCAGCGATGAGCACATGCACAGCCACGGCGCACTTAACTAGACTTGTCTGATGCACCTGTCCTAATGAAGATGGCACAGCCTGACTGAAAGCCTGTGCTTGTAAAACTACTTTTAAATTATGGCCCAGACGTTCGTATGTCTCAGTACATACCTTCGCTCTACTATTTTTGTTCCACTTAGAAGGAATAAATGGGCATGTGGTATTCGCCACAACAGTGCAGCTCATAATACATCTTTATACGTGGCACAGCTAACAGCAGCCTGGCGTGGGAGCAATGCGCAATTTGAATCAAATTCAATGTGAAGTGAATTTTCACTATTCACATTTGAAAATAATTCATTTGCAGTAATCTTTTGCCATTTACATTCGAATATATGTAATTCGCGGTTGGTTTCTACTATTCGTATTTGAGAATATTCGATCTGATTCACAGTCAGTTTTCACTATTCCTAACTGTTCACAGCATGTCTGGAGGGGGCATTCAGGAAGCTTGACTGGGAAAGCAAACACAGGACAACTCCCAAGAAGCCAGCACCAGCACACCCACAGGGCAAGGCCAACCGGTGGCAGCAGAGCCTGAACAGCAGCAGCTGCCTATGGATACCAAGCCACAGCTGGAGGCCCAGGGCTCAACTGGAAGCAGTCACCAACGTGAGGTGTTGAGGTGTGGCTTGTGCTCGTGCATTTATTTTAGCAAAGCCTAATAATTGTGACCCTTACTCCAGTTACTGGACACCTAGGTAGCAACTAGACACCTGAACAAGATCTGTTTCTCAGCAACACACTCCACTTTTGGCAAGAGCTACCTATTTTATAACCACGTGCATGCATTTTTTCAGGGGTCTCTTGTAGTAAAATTTATTTTTACGAAGGTACAATTGCAGGAGCTAAGTAGAAGAAGGCTACAGGATGCCAAAAAAGACACTCCAAAAATTAAGGCAATCCAACATGACTGCGTAGCATCATAGCAGAAGCAAGACGAACAAGTTTTTCCAATGCATGTAAAGGGGAGCAAGAATGAAGTAGTATTCATATGTCACAGCTAGTGTGAAATTTTGTATGCTGGCTGTCGTATGTCTTCCGAGGCCCTTTCTGACATAGGGAGGGTGCTAAGAGGAGGAGGAATAAACTTTCATTAAACAGCACTGTGCTGGTGTTAGGGGCCCCCACCAGGTGTGACAGTCTTCAGCCCAGCTTAAAAGAAGTGTTAAACACACTCTGCCAGGATCCAATCTCATACCATTAGATACGTAGTCAGTTGCACAGTGCAAGTTTTTGAGATGTAAAATTTTACATTCTGGTCTTAATGTTTTTTCTGTGTGTTTCGCTGAATAGTCCTTGTATGCCACTAAGGCCTTGTGAATAAAAAGGTGCCTTGCGAAAGCGCTAGGTCAGGGGCTCTCAAGTAAGGCTTTGAGGAACCCTGGGATTTTGAAGAGGCGTTGCTTGGGTTCTGTGAGACTAAAGTGACTATGGTGTTGTGCTGCTGAGCCCAAGGACATGGGTTCGATACCGGCTGCGGTAGCAATTTTCCTGATAGAAGTGAAAAGCGAAAGAGTCTGTGTGTCGAGATTTCGGCGCACGTTAACTCTTCCTAGCTGTTCCTAGGTGACCAAAATTAAACCCCAGCTGTCTCCACTACAGCGCGCCTCATAAGCAAGGTGTAGTTTCGGTACTTTAAACCTTGCAGTCAATCAATCAATCAGTCATTATTATGTAACTGAACATGGCACTAAACAAAGCTTTTTCTTGTGTTTTATTTTAGTTCAATGAATGCATTAATGTTTGTGAAACTAATCTGTAAATACCTGCGTAGTATTCTCTGGTCCAAAGTGGTTATCTAAGCTTGGCAGGGGAAGGTGAGTTCTGTGAACATTTTTCTGCCCTAATGGGTTTCCCGGTAGGCCCATAGTTGAATACCTACGGAACACCCTTATTACTTCAGCAGTGCAAAGAAGACAATAGTAAAGATAGGAGATGCAACAAATTTTGAGTAAATCTGTGGTATATCCTGAACAAATTTTTCGTAGGACACTGCGGAGCTGCAAAAGATCTACGAGGAGTGGTGGCGCCAGCCTTCCCTAGCTGCTGGCAACCCATATTATGCCACTGCCCTTCAGCAGCTGCTGCGGCAGATGCACAAGATCAGAAAGGAGCCCCAGGAAGGAGCCTGCCCATGAAGGCAGGCTTCACCAGCGCCCGGAGGTGCGGCTGTACCGTCAAGGTCCAGCCCACAAGCATTGCCAGGCGTCGCTCTGGGGTCAACCGGGGACCAGGTAGAGTGCCTGCTGGCCAAGAGCTCGGCTAGCAAGAAGGTCAAGCGGTCCTCACGCCCTGAACCTCAGCGTCAGAGATGGGGTGCCGCACGCCAAAGCTCTCGGACTACAGAAGGGACAGAAGGCACCTAATAGGGTGCCCCTTGTGTGGGCCTCTTCATTTAGGGTTATGTTTTCTCCGGAGGTGTGTGAATGGCACTACAAGTCGTAAATGAATAGTGAAAACTCACGGGAAATCAACTCCAATATTTTTAAATGCACATGTCTCGGCATTAAAGGCCAACTGCACTCAAATTTTTTTTTGTCCAAATAAGCAGTCTAAGCTCTTAAAATCACCTTGGCGAAATCCTGAGCTTCGCAAGCATACTGCACACTAGGTACCATCGTTCAAAGTAGCTCCATGCAGACGACGTTTGCACCTGGTGGAGAGTTGCCGAAACAGGTTCCGAGCTGCCTGTGACGGAGGTTGGGGAACCTGTCCCGTGAAGCTCGCATTTCTCCGGCGACTTGCAGGGCGCTCCGCCAGGTGCAAGGATGTGCTCGCCCGGGGTTTCTCTGCTACACCAGCGCGCTGTACCGCCGTCGCCATCACATGTTTAAATTAACCGCATAGGCAGGCGTATCCGCCATTTTTTTTTTTTTCAATGTAAAAAAAAAAAGAAAGATGAGAAGCCTACAAACTATTCACGCGCTTGCGAATGTCTTGGTGTTAGCAAACCTCTTTTTACTTAAAAATAAAATGTTTACTCAAAGATAAAAATAGCGCGAAATGAGCACATGCCTTACATTTGTCATTCCTATTGCATTTACCACAGAAAAAAAAAGATATTTTATAACTTTTTGGCCGCTTGCATCCCGCGTCTAATATGGGCCATATTTGGGCTGGCCCAACGCCACCTCTATCCTTTAGACCTTTTCAAAAGTTTGACGACCTAAATAGAGTTGTTGTACACGCGGCTATAAACGCTTGTGTGACTTTTGCCTCACTCGCTAAGTGAGCCAAAATCAGCCTTTCTCTAAGTAACAAATACATCAGCACAAATATCGGCCGTCGTCTTCGTCAAGTGCGAAAACTAACGAAACTTCTCCTCTCCTAAATAATAGACTAGATTTTTAAAAGTTCAATTCCCAAGTGAAGTATTTACTTTGAGTGTTAGATTTAGTTTATTTGAAAGTAAAATTTTTTCAGCAGCACCTGTCTCTGGTTAAAGTAGAAAACAGTGGCAGATAGGAAATGTTTTCGTGCTTTAGTGCATCATTTAGCTGTGGAAGCTGGCTTATCGTTTTAGATCCGTTTTATAATTCGTTTCCTGATGGGCAGCAAGGCAAAAAATACTGGGTTGATATTCACGAAGCTGTTTGCACATAATGTATGGTAAAAATAGTGATCGATCGCAGCCCGCGTGCAGTTTGTTCCCCTCAAAGAGAGAGACGTGATAGCTGAAGCGTCGGCTATAACAAAAGCTCCTTTTCGAAATCGTACGGGCAAGTAGCGTTGTAAATCAGGGTCCGCTTTTTTAGTAAACTATGCTGTTGGGCTAGTTGGTTCATTGCTTAAGGAAAATCGAGCGCTACAAACGAGGACAGAAAAAACGAAGAACGACGAGACAGATGCGCTACTAACAACTGATTTATTCCAAGGAAAGACAGCGATATAAGTAGCTTGTCTACAAACGCACAAACATACACAAAGGATAATAGATCTGAAAAAGATACTATAAAAACAAAATAGCCACAGCTGAAGACAATAATCACACCTTTTTATCGCATGTTGTCTAGGATCCGGTACTCTTTCGAAAACAGGGATAGCGATGCTTCACTGATACAGCCTGCGCTGTTTTTTTTTTTGGATAAAATACGCTTCGCGCAGTTCTTGCGCCACGGTGTCACGACTCTTTCCGATAATGATTGTCTCTGTCAGTCTCGGAAGGCATCCTTTGCCACACTCGCGGTAGTGATGAGGCAAATGCGACCCGGTGCCATTCTTCATGGAAAGATCATGTTCCCTGAGGCGGTCATTTACGCATCGGCTGGTTTGTCTGATGTACACCTTACCGCAGAAGCAGTCATCGAAGTATCTCGGGAACACCTTGGGTATCTGCTAAAATAATTCCAATGCCTTGTTTTAAATTGCTTCCATTGCAGTCGTGACTGAAATAGATGCTCCCATAGCGGTACCGAAAACTTGCCTGTAGAATTCGCTTTTGTGCGAGAAGCAAGCGTTAGACAGGCAAAACCGTAGCAAGGTGCAGAGCTCAGTGACATCGAACGGCGTGCGATACACTAATGTCATGTCCTTGTGGAGGAACTGCCTGGAAGTGGAGCCCTTGCTCGTGTCTTCAGAAAACGTGGTGTGCAGATCGCGCATGTGCAAGCAAGCAAGCTCAAGGGTGACTTGCTTAACATAAAGGATCCTCTCTCGGCAACGTTTCCCTGGTGTGGTCTACAAAATCCCATGCGCCAACTGCGAATTGGTATACATTGGTGAAAGCGGAAATTTTTGCCGGCGTCTTAAACAGCACAAAAATGACGTCACCAAGGGCCACACCGTGACGAATGCACTTGCAGAGCATGCCGAGAAGATGGGCCACAAGATAGAGTGGGACCACGCGCGCATCATAGCCACGAAGTGGAGTGGATAAACTTTATTAAGACGAGCTTCAGGTGCCCACCAGGTGGGGGGCCTCCTGTAGTCCGGGAAGCCCTGGTCCGCGCTGGCTGCCCTAGCCCTCTCCGCCAGGATACGCTGGACTGAGAGGTCGGAGCTGGCCAGCTGGTCCGCCCACTGCTCGTACGTTGGGTGAGGATTTGGGGTAAGAGATGGGGTTTTCTGACACTCCCATACCATGTGGTACAGGGTGCCTGGTTGGTTGACAGAAATTACACGTTGAGTAGTAGAGGGTGGGGTACATGGCATGGAGGAAAGGCAGTCGCCTGTGCTCTGGATAAATGGGGATGTGGTGGCGGGAAGCGTCGTCGTTCGTGGCGGTAATGGGCGAGGATGTCCGCGTATGAATTCAGAGTAGCGGGCTTCGGAGAGCGAAGGGGCTGTGTGACTTCGCCTTCTTGAGAAACGGCTCGGTGTGTATGAACGCGGGCAGCGGCGTGTGCCGCCTCGTTCCCCTTGAAGGACTCATGTCCGGGGGTCCAGATGATGTGCATTTCCGGGAGCTGGTGCACACTTTGCAGAATTTTTAAGGCCGTGGGTGTTATTGGACCTAGCAGGAAGTTGCGGCAAGCGGATTATAGTGAAGTAGTCGTTTCCAGTGGTGGCGGCTAGAGCGATGGCAAGTCCTTCTGCTGCCTCAATAGATGTCGTGTGTACTGTAGCGGCCGTCAGTTCTGCACTGTTGGCTCCGGTGACACTCACGGCATGTTCCGGTTGTTGGTGGTATGGAGAGGCATCCGTGTAACGAGTACAGGGAGAGTTGGGGAAGCGTTTTCTAAGGGCTCGTATCCGGGCTTCTCGGCGTGCCTTGTTATAGATGGGGTGCATATTTCTGGGAATGGGTGCGATTGTGATGTACTGTCGGATGGTTAGAGGGATGCGTTGCCTCTGTTCGCATTTTGGGGAAGGCCTGTAGCCGAGCCAGGTAAGTGTAGCCCTGCCGGTTGGCGTGAGCTTAAGTCGCGTGAATTGGGAGATGCGATGAGCTTCTTCCAGTTCCTCCCATGTATTATGGATGCCGAGCTGTAGAAGTTTTCTTGTTGCTATTTTTGGAGGCAGTCCAAGGGCGGCCTCGTAGGCCTGGCGTATGGCGATGTTTAGCTTTTCTTTCTCTGCGGGTTTCAGGGCCAAATACGGTGGCGTAACCTGGCTAATAAGGAGGGCATGAATGATGCGCAGGCTGTCAGCTTCTTGTAGCCCAAGTCGCTGATGGGAGATCCTGCGGATGAGGTGAATGAGCTGGTCAAGAGTCCGTTGCAAGGGAAGGATAGTCTGAGCGCCTGAGCCATCTTTTGGTATGGTGAGGCCTAATATGCGTAGGAGTGGGACATTGGGGACGCGTTGCTCATTAATGGTAAGTTCTGGATCTGGCATGGGATCTGGACGCTTCTTATATGTCCTTTTGCACAGGGTTAGAAGGGCAGATTTTTCGGGGGCACAATCGAGTCCTCGGGCTTTCAGGTATTGTTGGGGGACCTGAATGGCTGCTTGAAGTGCATCTTGCTGGTCGCCCGGAGATCCAGTGGGGACCCAGAGCGTTAGGTCGTCCGCGTATATTGCGTGGCGAAGATTCGGGATGGCTTTTAGTAGGGGTGGCAAGTCTTTCATTATGAGGTTGAATAGTATTTGGGATACTACCAACCCCTGCGGAGTGCCCTTTGGCAGGGTTTTAAATGCGTCGGATCGACGGTGCCCGATGCCCACTGTTGCTGTGTGCTGGGTTAGAAAGGAGACAAAGTATTGGAATGTGCGCTCGCCACAGTTTGTAGATGCGAGGCCTTGAAGGATGGCTTGGTGAGAAACGTTGTCGAATGCCCCCTTAATGTCAAGGGCCAAGATGGACCGCTTGCTGTGGCTATTAAAGTCGTCCAGCACTTCCTCCTTAAGCTGAAGTAGTATGTCTTGGGTTGACAGATGTGGGCGGAAGCCGTACATCGTGTCAGGGAAGTAGCCGTTGTCTTCAACGTGGGGCGAGAGCCGGTTGTAAACCAGGTGTTCAAACAATTTGCCGACACATGAGGTCAGAGAAATAGGCCTCACATTCTTGGAGTTCAAGGGTTTTCCGGGCTTGGGGATGAAAGTGACGTCTGCGTGTTTCCACTGTGGGGGCAAGGAACCCGCCAGCCAGCACTCATTGATGTAGACTAGAAGATTTTCTAGGACGGCATGGTCGAGGTTTCGCAATAATTTGTTAGGGATTTTGTCTCGACCCGGAGTGGTGTTTCGGGTGAGGTTGTACGCTGCCGCCTCGATTTCAGCAATGGAGAACGGCTCATCCATTTTGGGATTCGGATCGCCTGTGTAGTCAGGTGCCTGGGTGGGTTGGACATGAGGTGGGGGCGCCAAGGCTTGCTTAATAAGTTCGTCCAACAAGTCTTCTTCTGTGCCCGGGTAATTGTGGATTAATCGGCGAAGCTGGTCTGCTGCGACCGCCTTATATTCACCGGGGCCCATAAGGGAACGGAGCAGGTACCATGTGCGGCGGGTTCCCAGCGTTCCTTGCAGCTTGTTGCAGAACTGCGTCCAGTTGTGCTGGCTCAGCTCACGGGCGTACACTTCAGCTTCTGCCGTAATTTCCGCAATGCAGATCTTCAGCTTGCGGTTCGTCTTGTTCTTTTTCCACCGCCTGATTAGCCCTCTACGGGCGTCCCAGAGGTGGAGGAGATAGGCATCGATGGCTGGGTTATCCTGCGTAAGGGAAAGTTCCTTGGCGTGTTTTCTTGCCTCTTGAATGAGCTTGGTAGTCCATTCCTCGAGACTGTTATCCGATCAGCGGGGGTGGTTTCTCGGAAGTTCTTCCAATTTGTTATGCACGCAGTGCCAATTTTTTGGCTGCTCGCTCTTTGATGGGAGATTTGTGACTGAATTATGTAGTGGTCGCCGGGAAAGAATATCGCAACGAGGCTCAGTCTTGAATCGCTAATAATTCAGACAACAAGCAACACAATCAACAGATCATCTGGCACTCTAAACCATGTGTACTCCGGTACATTACGTCATGCACTCAACGCTACTTAGGAGCCTGCTGCTAAGCCATCAATCCATTATGAACAAGGGATCCATACGGATCCTGAAACGTCAATTTTGTTGCAACATTTATACAAATGCCTTTACCTGACCAGATGGCATTCCGTCGAACTCTCGACAAAGACAGAGATTGGCTTATAGGTTTATAGATGACGCAGCTACACTCTCACACCTACTGACAGTGCTACTTGGGAATGCCACATCAAAGGGAACATTAAGGCGTCTCTCGCAGCAGAGCGCACATGCAGCAAGCTACTCTGTGAAGCACAGCTCAATGGGTAGGCCACGCATCACACATAAAACAGCAACTGTATGTCACAGCTTTGCTTGTTAATCATCTGTACAGACTGTGTAGGTGAATTTTTTTGCCAATGCACTTAGTGAGAGATGTTGCTGTGCTTTGTTTGTGTGGGTGCTGCTACAATTGCTGAATTTGTTAATGTGAATGTACTGAGTGATAGGAGTATGCATATGACTGAAGTTGTGTTTTTATGGTTCGCATAATGCCACCTTTTTAAGGCTAGGACGCAGGCTCCTGCTTGTGATTCTTGCTTTTGATGTTTTGTACTTGCATATCTTTGTGGTGCAAACAAATAAACATTGTTGCAAGTCAAGCACTTGTCGTGTCCTTCTTTCAGGCCTGTGGGCAGCAGAAATGCCACAAGGTGTAATATGCGCAGAATGTAGCTCACTCATTTCAAGCACAAAGAACTACACTGAACTTTTTCATGTTTCGACACTTTTTGCACCTCAAAGGTTGCTGCTATGCTTAAAAAGAGAGAAAGAGGAAGTAAATATATTGGGATGCAAAAGCGACATAGCACAGGAGCATAGTTCAGCACATCTGCCCAGGAGGGACCTAATGGATTTACGGTACAATACAGACGCCTAAAGAGACACTAAAGTGCAAAAGCAAGTTGGCCAGCATCAGTAATTACAGTGTTGTGAATACAAATAATATGCCACTTGCAGCAGCAGTACTTTATTAGTGCATGAAAATTCCCAAAGTGGCGTGAAAACAGGCACGGCTGCCCCATATATTGTTCTGCACGACAACTTGTGACATTACTAATTGCGGATGTCAAGACATGACTGGTGGAACTAGTCGAAGCGTTCTTCTGAAGCAAACACTGATGCAGGGATATGAATGTGTGCAAGAACTTTTCCTGGTCTTGTGCTTCTTAAAAGACAAAAACCTCATCTAGCAAACATAAAATATGATGCCTCATCCCACACTTTGTTGCAGTGTCGATTTCATCAGAATGTTTTGCCTTGCCTACAAGCACAGCCACAAAAATGCATGCATGTGGGTGCACTAGAGACTGTAGTACTGTACCTAGCTAGTGACTTAGCGCATACAGATAAAGCAGCTAGTGACAGCAGGGGATTATGAGCACAATCAGCAGGAAACAAGACGGCTGTGAAATGCTTTGATCAATGGCGCAGGCATGTTCGCGTAGCAGCTTTTCCTAGGTGGTGCCACTGCGGGCGTTCCTAGGGAAGCTTTGCCGATGTCATAATGCCCTGCCAGCAAAGAGATGGGGCTGGGTGGCCTATTTTGCTGTACGCCGCCACACCAAGGTAGCATTAGGTAGAATGTAACAGAATGACAGAACGTAACTTTGAAAAGTGAAGGGTAATCAGACAAGTTTTTAAGAAGGCGGTAACAACTGCATAGTCGGGCTTGGCTTGCTCTGGGCGCTTTGTGACGTGCCCTGATATGTTTCCAAAAAGCTAAAGAGAAAAAGCCAGTTCGATGAATAAAAGAAAAGGCTTTGAAAAATTGTGGTTTTTCTGGCAGACAAACTTTTACAGCCAGTTCAGCACTGTTAGCTGGCCTGCAGCAACACATGCATGTACACTTCACTCTTAAAAGAGTGTCTCGTGCGCAAATTCAGCGTACAGCAGACCGATTGCAAAGCGTGGGTGTTAGCAAGTTTGTCACATAGCCTTTGATGTGATGACTATTGCATTATAATGACCAGTTTCCCAAATATGCTTCCAGAAGTGAGCATTTTTAAGCAATTCTGCTCTCACCATGTGAACTGCACGACAGGTGAAAACAATGGCTACCGTGGCTGTAGCCAAAGAAAACGGGGGGCGAAATTTGATTAAGCACCGGACAACACATTTAGCGACGGAAGCACACACCAAAGGCCACAATGAAGACATGAGGAAACGTAGAGCGCTGAAGTTTACAAGACGACCACAGAATAAAGGGACAAACGAAACGCTTGGTGTGATTCGTTTGCTCCTTTATTCTGTGGTCGTCTTTTAAACTTCAGCGCTCTGCTTTTCCTCATGTCTTCATACCAACTAGCCCAACACCCAAGGTTTACTGAATAACACAATTAAAGGTCATCCTGCCTGATGGAGGCAACGCATGTGAGCAATAGTAAATCACTGAAGGACTCTGGCCAGATATCATTCCGCCTGACGAAACTTTAGGGAGTTCCAATTGCCGTCTCGTCAGCACGGAACGCTAGAAAAAAAAATATATCTGAAGCAACACGGTTGTCTGCACTATCGCAGAAACAATCAGGGCAATTTTCGGGCCAAAGGTTAAGCTGATTCCATGTAGGGATGTAGGGTAAACGGTGCAGATCCACGTTTGACAAACAGCCGTTCCAACCACGCGGCGATTTGCGAACCGCCGAGGGCGTGAAATAGAGCAATAGTAAATCACTGAAGGACTCTGGCCAGTTATCATTCCGCCTGACGAAACTTTAGGGAGTTCCAATTGCCGTCTCGTCAGCACGGAACGCTAGAAAAAAAAATATATCTGAAGCAACACGGTTGTCTGCACCCGTGGTCTGCACTATCGCAGAAACAATCAGGGCACAAAATGCAATTTTCGGGCCAAAGGTTAAGCTGATTCCATGTAGGGTAAACAGTGCAGATCCACGTTTGACAAACAGCCGTTCCAACCACGCGGCGATTTGCGAACGGCTGAGGAGGCACTTCGAAATCCACAGCGGCGGGTAACACCTGACAATTAAAGGTTGACTTTATAACTTTTACAGCGGCGGTCGATCACCACAGGGTGAATGGTGTAGATCTAGATACAAGCTCGAGAAACAACCGGTTCATATACACGGCGATTGGCGAACGGTTGAGGCACTTCGAAATCTACAGCAGCGGGCAACGCCTGAGAACGCGTAATCACGCACAGAGGCACGGTTGAAGCACTTCACGTAAGAGCATGAGGAGCGGATGCGGTAGCGCACACTGTGTATCCAAACCACGACCGGCTGTCGTGACCCAAACCACGACCGGCTTGATCCAAACACTTGCCGCTTCACGTAAGTGCATAAGCGGCGGGAAACACCTGTTGAGAACGCGAAATCCAACACAGGCACGGTTGAAGCACTCGTAACTTCGTTAGAATATGAATGATTAGGCGTTCAATCCACAGCGCGGCCGTCGCAGAAAGCGAAATACAACATGCCGATTGAAACACTTCACGTAACATGAGCACAGGCTAGCGCAGAGGGCACAGCTCCGGCGGCTCCGGCAGGTCCCAGAGCGCAGGGAGTGTGCACAACGGCGGAAAAGCCAAGCGCCCTTCGCCTTTCCCACTCGCACTCCTCCTTTTCTCTCTTTCGCGTCTGAGCGTCCGGGCAATTTATTTCACGCTGCGCGGGCACCTTGGCACCACATAGTTCCGACCTGGAGTACTAAATTTGCAGTTCTCGCTCGGTCTACATCGCAGTAAATGCCAAAACTAATCCAGTAGCTGATCAAGTGGCTCTAAATAACGCGTTAATGCTTGCGTAAAGCCGTCGAAGTGGATTTTTAACTTGTAGTGGCGGCAGCTTCACCCGCTAACAGCGCCACTATCATCATCACCCCTGCATCCCACAATCATCATCAGCAGCGGTGCTTGCCGGGCTGCGTCAGCAGTGCCACGCGCCGCGAGAGGAGATCGGTACACGACCGAGCGCCTCGGCGGTCGCTTGCCATCGCCGCTCCCACTCCAGTTCCGGCCGGGCCTTGCGCACCCCAATAAATGTAGGAGAGCCACATCGCCTCACCGAGTCCACGGCTCCGCTTTCCTACAAACTTTCTTCGCCGCCAGAAGAGCGCAGATGATGCGCAGCAGACGACAATGCTCAGGCGACAACGCATCTCGCTGAACACACGAGCTCCATTCGATTCAGACGCGATTCCCTGCACCGTTGCACGGTGCGCTGCACCAAAGCGCTCGATTCGCCGCTGCAGGAATGGTGCCGTGCACCGCGTCGCTCGATTGCTCATGGTGCAGCAGCGGTGCCGCCGCGGTGCAGAGAACCGCTGCACCTGCTATGGAGGAGATGCAGCGATTCGGTGCCGTGAGCGTTGGGGCGTTGTGGGTTGGCAGGCGGCTACCGGCAGTTGCGGCGACCGCGTGAAGTAGGCAGTTTTAGCATATCGTTACCGTGTTTGCGGGAGTAGACTGCGCAGCGCGAGAGTTACCACGAACAGTAACTTACCGGCACAGGCTTCACCGTTGCGAGCGCTTCCGGTAACACGGTAAACGGTAACGCAAACACGGTAACGATATGCTAAAACTGGCTCCATGATACGCGGGACGAACTTAGCGTCACCGCTGATGCGTACGACGCAACCCAGATGGCCGTAAACATCCAGTTGTAGAGGACGACAGGCGAGGATGACTAGCAGACGACTATCTCTGCACCTTGCTCGATTGTAAACGCGCAGGGGCGCTGCTGACGGTGCAGACGTGATGCACAGCACCGCGGAACCACGCTGCTGCACTGCACCGGCACCACAGAACTTTCTCTGCAACGTTGCCGTGCACCCCTTCTGAATGGAATGGAGCTACGGTTGCATTTTTTTACTATTCTTGGTTCAGATGCATATAAAACGCGTGCGTGGTTGCACACGTTGGGCTTCTTTGGCACAACAAATTTAAGTAAACACCCAAATACCATTTTTCGCCCAGGTTGTCGAGCGGCGAACCGCGTTGTATAGTTTATTTTGTCACCAATAGATGGCGCCACGATACGGGAAAATCCAAAATAAGGGGACCAATCCTAGCGCCACTTTTTGATGCATGGGGCATATGGGGAGTTTCGCAACTCCTATATCAAGTAACACTGACTGCGCCTGCTATTCTTTTGAGCTCCTGCTGAGACGATCCCACCGTTCGAGCTCTGTGCCTATGCCGATGATGTGGCGGTTATCTGTGAAGACAAACAAAGCATCAGCGCGGCGGTGCAAAAGTCTAAAATGTTCGGCGAGCATACAGGTAGCCTAATAAACTGGGGCAAATGCGTTGGATTTTGGCATGGCGACTGGGAGGACACGGAAGAAACGTTTGAAAACGTCCAATGGACTACCACGCCTTCCAAATACCTATGCATGCTACTATATCAGTACCGGGACACAAATAGTTATTGGGCTGGGGAAAGCGAACGCGTCCGCGAAAAGACAACGAAGTGCGGTGGACGCGAGTAGTCTACGTTCACCCGAGCTACTGTATGTAATGTGTTCTTGGCTGCCAAGGTATGGTATGTGCTTCAGGTTCTGTGCATTACACGTGCCAACATTCAAAGCCTCCACAGAGCATTCGCTATTTTTGTCGGGCTCCATGTGGGAGCGCATGAGTCGCTCTAGTTTGTTTCTTTCGGTGAAGTCTGGTGGACTGGGCTTGGTGCATTTATTTCTGAAACAAGTCGTTTCACGGTTCCTGTTTCTGAGGGACCAAAGAGATGATTTTATACGAACAATGATTCAAGTAAGAATGCGAAACGCATTGCCTAGGTTTCCCCAGTACCGGTACAAACACGAAAAGAAACTCCGACTCAAGCAACTTACGCCGAAGGATCACGTTTCCAACAGACCTTCCCTTACAAGAACCCAAGAAATATTTATTAACAAATATTATACAGATGCATCATTTTTACCGGAGACAATTCGCAAATGGTACTACCCCCACATCAACCCAAAATGTCCATACTGTCAGCAAGCCGTCGCGGCTTATTTGCACCACCTGGTCTGGATATGCCCCAAATTCTCTCGATACCGGAATTTCATTTCCCCGAACCCAGATCCCTCAATCCGTATCGATCCCCTCACATTAGATGAACACACCCTTAACCTTGTAATACGGTTCGCCACTAAGAGCGGTCTAGCGCGAGTTATATAGCGATGGCCTACACCAGTGAATGGACCATTCAATGCTGAACAATTTTCCTGTGAAAAACTGATGCCGCCTCCCGAAGACCACGAACTCATAGTAGCCCCCTTAAACCAGGAATCCTCCCCTCCCAACTCCCCCCCAAGGCCTCCGGCCTTCCCTTTTGGAATAAAAGATTTAACAACAACAACCGGATTTCATGGTTTCAAGTGGTTTACGGAGGGTAGGTTTACGTGGGTTTCTGTGCGAGGTGGTGTGGTCATACAATTTTCTGAAGGCAAGTTTTTCGCTTGAGTACCTGAGCAATGTACCACGTAGACGATACTATAAGGATGTCATCGAAATTTCGCTGCCGGTTCCAGTCTACCGATCCATAGAAATTGCGGGCTCGGCAAGAAATGTCTTAAAGCGAGTTAAAAAGATGCCGGTTAAGCCATCCACTAAAAGTTTCTTCTTCCAACTGCACACTGTGACTTTGCCGGTGAAACCATGGCTGCAAGAAAAAGGAATTTTTGTGCCCTGCGATGTCCACTGTGCTTTTTGTCATAAGCCGGAGACAGTCGAACACATTTTCTTGGATTGTTCCGATGCTGTGCTCCATTGGGACATTCTCCAGCGAACACTTAAGAAGGAATTAACGGTCACACCATATGGTATACGTTTCTTGCCTACCGACAATGAAGAGGGTGTTCCTTTAGACATGTTCATGCTCCTGAGCCTGCATAGTCTATGGAAACCCCGTATGGATGTGAGGCACGCGAATCCAAATGGACGGCCTGCTAAGGATTATTTCACTGAGAGTGTAGCCTACATCAGAGATGTATTCAAACTAGAGGAAGAGCACCCCAGCTGGGTGCACATACTAGACACCCTTGTAACCATGAGACGATTTTGTTTGAGACGACCATGTTCAGTAAAACGCATAATATACAATGGACTGTTCTTATCTACCATTAATTATGGCCACATGGTATGGGCAACAACATCAAATGTTAACATGAACAAAGTAAGTGTATGCCAAAAGCGTGCTATGCCTATAATAGCGAATGCTCCATTCAGGGCTCATACAATCCAATACTTTAAGATGTTTGATATATTACCAGTTGCCTCAATTTATCCTTTCCGGCTCGCTTGCACTTACCGGTCTGCTATTCGAAACAGAAATCTTGATTATGTAGCATTATTTAACCTGGAAGAGCGGCGCTACATTTATGACACGAGAACACATGACCCATGGATTACCCGCTTTTGCCGCACGACATATGGATTACAGTCTGCGTCGTTTAACATTGCATTCATTTTAAACAAGCTATCTACACTTGATATCGATGTTATAACTTCCTCGACTCGAAGCCTCTTCACGTATTTCTTATCCGATGCAACTGGGATCTGATGCCAGTCTGTTACATCGGTTGTCTGATCTTGTGCTACTATTCATTTCTGCCTACATTGCATTCATAAAGGAACTTGTTCCGTTTAATGCAGAGAACACGCGCTCAGCTTCAACGGCTAGCAGTGTTTCCGAGCAACATAGCTTCCATTTTTGTTCTCTTTCCTGCGCTCTTGCAATACACCAGTTCACATCTGGGACATTTTTTTCCCTTAACTATTTTTCCAGTATTTATCGTATTTTCGGAAAACTCCGAAGTATTGTCCACCTGTTACGTGGGCTCTCAAACGTAGTAATACGTAATAGTATCTGTATTATTTTTTAGTATAATCGTACTTTTTATCGTATTTTACCGTGTTGTCGTATTTTATCGTATTATCGGTCATATTCTTTTATTTTGTTTTGTGCAGTGATATTTTACTACGGCCTAGTGCATGCGTTCTGCGGTAGTGGCCAGACATGTTTGTGTATGCTGTATCTTATTTATAGTTATCGCCTTCAGTGGCCTTTTGTTGCGCTACTTCAGTTGATATTGGGTGTTATGTCATGTACTGTTCCTTGTTTCTTTTTTCTATGCCCAAATGTGTGCACCTCATTACTATATCGCTGCTGCATAAATCTGTACCGGGGGGCGCGGGCTTCGTCAAGCTGCTCATGCGCAGCTTATTTCCGCTGTCCTCCCTTTCTTCCTCTTGAAGAACAAATAAAGATTGATTGATTGATTGATTGATTTTAACATAACACCGGCGGAACTGTATTGGTTGGTGTTGGTTTTTTTTTACCTTGAAATGTTTGTATGCATGACTCTTTGTTTTGTATTGTGGTACCAAGCAGGTACCGTGATTACCCGATTCTAATGCGCACTTTTTTTTTCCGGAAAAATAGGTCGAAAAATCGCATGCGCGTTAGAATCGGATACGAAACGGAAACTGCCGAAACAACGGGAATTTCGTCCCACCCATCGCCATCGCCATCTCTAGAATGCGCCAAAGCTTTTAGCAGCGATTTTTTGTACGCAGGAAGCATAGGCGCCTAGGCTTTTCTATCGGCGTTCACACAAACCGTCAAATCGTTCCACTTGCGCGCTCGATAACAACAGTGGCAGTAGCGGCTCCCACGCATTCAAAACGAGCGGTCGGCTGAAGCATGCGCCTCTGGAGAAGCTCGCAGGATGGGCGTGCGAGGCGTGGACAACGATCCCATCGACCATGGTTGAACGTCCGTTATGAAGTGTGGCATCGCGAACGCGCTTGACGCCACCAAGGACGAGATGTTGTGCTCAGCGGAGAGCGACGAGGAGTGAGATGAGTGACATTACTTCCAGAAATAAATCGCCCGTTTCTCTCGCATTCGTTTTTCTTGCTCACAAAGTTCCGTGCGCGTTACGATCGGAGATGCAAGTTTTTTCGTTTTTTTTTTTTTTTTTTTTTTTTGCCGGGAAAACCGGGTGCGCGTTAGAATCGGGGGCGCGTTAGAATCGGGTAATTACGGTAATAAAGAAAAAAAAGCTCTGTGTCCTCGACGTGGAGCACTGAGTACTGGCGCTGATGGCTTTGGTTCTGAAGCGCAAGTTGGGCTAGTTGGTGCATGATATCGAAAAACTTCAAACCGCACAAAAAACGGCGACAAAAACGGAAGGGGGGGGGGGGGGGGGGACACACACACTTGCGCGTGTGTGTGTCCCTCCTCTTTGTCCCCGTTTTTTTGTGCGCTTGGGTTCGAGCCCCAGCAGCATAGGTCGGCAAACTCACTCATGAGTGCCCTCACACACACCCCACTCACCACTCACGAGTGAGTGATGAGTGAACCTCACCGTCGTTTTGGCCTGGTGAGTGCGAGTGTGAGTGAGTGCGAGCGCCACTCATGGTGAGCCCCACTCGCCACTCGTGAGTGCGAGTTCCACTCGCGGCGAGCGCCGCTCAGCACTCGCGAGTGCGAAAGCCACTCGCGGTGAACCCCACTCACCACTCGCGAGTGCGAGTTCCACTCACGGCGAGCCCCGCTCACCATTCATGAGTGGCGAGTGAACGCGCGCTTCTTGCGCGATGTGCGGGGCTTACCGCGGTGAGCATCACTCGCTGTTGGCATTCGTCGCAGGAGCCGCTTGCTGTGGTGATTGCTGCTGGCGATATCCACTCGTACGCACAGCCACTAGTTAATGGAAGAACTGCCTTTAGCTTCGGGAATATGTGGCTACTCCCCTTTATAATTAAGACACCGTGGAACCAACTCTCCAGTGACCTGTTGATTGAGGAATACAGTTTGGATGGACGTCTGAAGCGATAATGCGCTGATACTCTCACTGTCATGACTCATTGAGGGGCTGTTGCGCGCACTCTCGCTGAATGATATTTCTGGCTCGCAGCGTTTTGTGTTGGAATTAGTGTCGGTAACGCCGTCGCAATAAAGCGATTGCACTTCCCTACCGCTGAGCGCTGCGATGGAGGCATTAGGAAGCACCGCGGTCTAGTGCCGTAGTACTTGGTGTACATAATTGGCCGCCTTGCTGCAGCTGTCAAATGGCCATCCGTTCTGAAGCGCAAATTCCGAGCGCCCGTAATCGTTTGAAAAGGTATCGCAGATTTTCACAGATTCGCGTATCAGGATGGCGAAACGGTTCGAATGGGCGAGTTGCGTGTTGTGGAAGCAGTAGCTCATTTTCGAGGCCTTGGTGTATTAAACGTATCAGTTTTTGTCATTACTTGTTACGGCGGCGCTCTGTTATGATACTCGCTTTCACGCGGACTTCATCGTCGTCCGCATGCCGATGGCGTAGGGGTACTGTGACCCCTGAGTGGTGTGACGAATAGTAAGCGTTCTGGGCAGTCGCATAGCGTAATTTGTGAGTGGGTGAGCGAGTCTAAGAGTGCGTGTGTGCGTGTGCGTGTTCACGTGATTGCGTCTGCATGCGTGTGCGCGTCCGTGCGAGTTCGTGCGTGGTTTTTCACGCTCATCGGAGCCCACGGATACCGCGTCCGAGAAACGGCGCCGAAGGCCAGCCCACCGGAGCCCCTGCACTGCCCAGCCGGTAGCCAATGAGTGGGAGACGAAGCAGACGACAGAGGAGCGGGCGAAGGTTGTGTAGGGGGCGTGGGCACGAAAGAGAGAGAGAGAGATGAAACGTTTATTATTAGGAAAAAAGCAGGTGGCGCGATTGTCTTAGGGGTGGTGCCCTCCTTCCAGGGCCCCAGACTCTTCTGCTCCTCTCCGGGCTCGAAGAATTAAGTCCTTCTGAATCCCGAAGTCGGAGCTGGCCAGAGCTGCCTCCCATAGCGCGACCGTATTTGTGGGGTTGTTTCTTGAAGGCCAGATGATAGGGCAGGCCCATGTTGCGTGAAATAAGTTGGAAGGGTTTCCGCATTTATTGCATGCGTCTGTGTGTGTTTGAGGGAACATTTTGGATAGCCGGGATTTGTTAGGATAAGTGTTCGTCTGGATTTGCCTCAGCGTTTGAGCTTCTGCGCCAGAGAGGTTCTTGTCCGGGTTGGGGAACAGGGCTCGTTCACCTCTTTGGACAGTGAGGCGTTCGCCAAAGCCACTTGGGAGGGGCTGCAGAAGGCTAGGACTGTTAGCCGCGCGGTTTGTAAGATCGCGCGCAGCGCCTGGTCGGCCCTCTCGTTTCCCTCCAGCTCCTCGTGTCCCGGAGTCCAGACAATGCGGTGGAATTGATTCGACATTTTCGGCTCTAATTTTTTAAGTCGCAAAATACAATGATAAAAGAGCGGCCTCGGAAAATGGCGTTTCCGACTTCAGTAGAGGCGACGTCAGGGCCTCTCCTAGGCTTTTCTTTCCTCTGTGGTGTTGCTACACGCGCCCTTAACCTCTGGCTAGAGGTGCGTTCCCGGTTTCCCTTGATACTTGGAGAAAGCGCCCTCGTCGCTTTTAGTCCTACCTTTACGCGAATAGTGGCTGCGTGGTAAATGCGTCCAACACCCCTAGGAACGCTAGGATAGGTAGTTCGCAGCAAAGGATCAAAAACACATTTTTTTCACCCATCGAACAAAACAAATGCTCCAGTTGACGCGGGAGTAATTATAGTAAACCTAAAAGTTAAGCCTAGCCTTTTACCGATTTGAGAGTAATCACTGTGTTTTAGGCAGCTGCTGTTACTGGTTATGTCAGCACGCGGGAGGACAATGACGCGATCAATCTTTCTAGTACGAAAATCGGGGCTGACATTCGCAGTGTAAAATATTCATCACTACCCCATATGTTCCGCTTTAGATGTCAGAATTTGTAACGCACAATAACTCACAATTGGGTCTTTGAGAAGCACACGCTGGTTACCCATCAAGCATTGAGCGTGCCGCTATACGCGTTTGATTTGTGTGTGGGTTTGGAGAATACTTCAATAGTACATCAAAGCAAAATTTCCAGAGAGAGAGAGAGAGAAACAACATTTATTTGTCCAACATGGTTTTGATGCAAAGGAGGCCGAGCCTCTTCACCCCCTCAGACGGCGGCCAGAAGTCCTTGGGCTCCGGCGGCGTCTTCGGCCATTTGGACAACCCGGATCTGTACATCCGGATCGGAGCTGCGCAGAACGGTCTCCCACTGCTCCTCGGTCTTAATTAATAGCAAAGCACCTAACGAATTCTTTTTCTGGGGACATTCCCAAGTAATATGGCGCAGGTCTGCCCTGCCTGTACATAGCTTACATTCGCTCGTGTAGAGCCCCGGGTAACAATGGCTGTACAGGACCGGATTGGGGAATGTATTTGTCTGTAAGAGGCGCCATGCTACAGATTGCCATTTGTCGAGAGTACAGTGGGGGGGAGCAAAATTTCCAGTTTTCGCTCCACGTTCTCATCTGTAAACGTATTGTCACAGTAGCTCGTGACGGGCCCAGGGTACATAGGCAAAGCGCTGTCCTTGTTCCGTGCTTCCGTCCCGCGTTCATTAGGCCGGTGTTTATCTTCCCGAATTCATGAAGCGTCGTGTTCGGTTGTGCTGTAGCTAGCCGCCACGTGCGCAGAGGACGCCTTCTCGGTCGTGTCTTAACATGTACCTCGGCGTGGGAATGATCACGGAATAATTGATACGCTCCTTAAGGCACGTGACGCTTACATCAAGGCTAAATGACATCGCTATTATCAGCGGCGACTTCAAAGCAGCCCGCCCGCTCCTGGGATATACCCATTCCAACCACAGGAGCATTGTGCCACACGTGTTTATCATGGATGAAGATGTAGCCGTTCTAACTGACCCAAACAAAGCACACGAATAGGCAATAGCGTGTCGAGGGACACTACCCTCCTCCGCACCCTGATCAAACTTGTCCATGCCACCTGGTTCCACCTAGGTGAATACCTGCGCAGTGATAACGACATCCTGGCCACCACCATGTACGGGGAAGAATATTAGGCCAGGAAATGAACCACCCGTCTCACAGATTGGGCCAAGCTGAGAGAGGTGCGAAGACAACGAAGTCAACCAGAAGATTCCCACACCCCACTCTCCATCGAAGACTGGATCCCCCAACTTTGCCAAGACATACGGCACACACCAAACAACTCCAGACCACAACGACCACCCCGTTCATCGGATGTGGGAGGCCGGCCACAGCCGCTTACAGTGGTGGGAGAAACAACAGCATAACCGCAAGCTTAAGGAGCGGATCGCACAACTCACGGTCAACGCAGCGTGATACGCAGCTATGCTCTGCCGAGAGGACTGGCTCATGCTCTGCGACGGGCTAAGTGGAACATTGAGCACCCGCAAAACCCAGAAACTGCTCCACTACCTTATTATTACGTTCTCCAGATTTTCTTGATGCCTTCTGAGTTCGGTATCTCCCTATTCACCCGTAAGAGGCGCTACCACCATATATTGGTAAACCAAAAACCCTACTCGACGAGGACACCTATTTATATAAAGTCGCGGCAGCCCTCAGGGGTCTTCGCAGGCACGCAGCACTGGGCATGGACCAAATCTTGAACAAGCTTTTGGTCAATTTGGACGATCAGTCCCTCTTGCACCTTCCCTTCTACCTCAGCCAAATAAGGCGGGATGGTATTCTTAATGAATAGAAAACGTCGAAGGTCTGCCTCATAGCAATGCCGGGCAAGGTGCCCAGCATAGGACATTTACGTCCTATTTCCCCAATGTCCTCGTGGGGAAGTTTCTGGAACATATCGTCCTCAACCGGGTCTAAACGTACTTAAAAGACGCAGGAAAGGCACCCTGGACCACGGTGTAAGATAATAATATATCTTACACCGTGCCCCGGACCATGGTAGGCGTTCTTTTCAATCTCTCAACGTAGGACATCCTACTTCAAACCAAAGAGTGGGTAATAGTGCAGGCACACGAAATTCTCCGATCGCCATTTTGGTGCTAGACCTAAAAGGTGCATCTGGCAATGTGAAGCACACAGCCACCTTGCTTAGGCTCCAGTCCCTCGGCTGCGGCGCACGAACCTAACAATAAGTTCGAGACTTTCTCATCAACACCTAAGCCATCCTCAAGGTCAGGGACCACGCCACAGATCTTTTCCTCTGGGTGAGCGCGGCACAGCTCTCGGAGAAAAGTATAACCGCAAGCTTAAGGAGCGGATCGCACCGCTCACGGACGACGCAGCGTGATACGCAGCTATGCTCTGCCCAATCCATGCTGTTTAAAATCGCTTGGCTCGGCCTTTCTTCCCTCAGACTTCCTTCCGTTTTGAACGACATACCTGGTGTCCAACACGGCCTGTATACGGACAACATTACTTTCTGATCGTCCACTGTATCTATAGGGGAAATTAAGAACCGATTGCAAACGGCGGCGGACGTGGTGAACAGCTACGTCCATATCGAGCTTTCTTAATGGTGCCCCACAGAAGTCTGAATTTCTACTTGTCTTTACAGCCACCTTGAACTCTGAAATACAGCCACCTTGAAAATACAGCCACCTTGAACTCCGACGATAAACATCCACATGGATGGCCACGCCACCACCCCCTTTCAACACATCAGGGTCATTGGCATGACTTGCCAAGCAGACTACACATCCTCCATTTCAGTCAAGCTGAAGCAAACCACTGAAGACGTAACCCACCTGATCAGACGTGCTTCCTGGGCGTCGGCAGGACTTTGTCTTGAGGGGGCAGTCCCGTTTCAACGGGGTAGAAAGAGGGGTGAATACTATATACGAGATTCCACAGGATTCAAGGTAAATCCTGTAGAAGAATGAAGAAAGCTCTTTTCTGTTCTTAAGAATAACAAGAAACTAGTACGTTACTCAAAGGTAACATTTTATGAAACAGAAGGGTCACAGGCTTTTGAAGCAATTGTCTTGCGCCGACCACAGAACTATTTAGAGTAAAGAATGTATGTTGCGAGCAAAGACTACGAAAAATGTGTATTTGCCTTGAGCGAACCTATTGTTACTCTCACTCAGCCTTTGGTGTAACACGTGTCTACAAGCGAGCGCGACGCAAAGTGCGAACACACTTTGCCCCTTCTTTGCCATTTTTGACAGCGAAGCGGGTGAGCAAGTCGTTTGTGTATGGTGTCCCCAGTTTAAAATACCAAGAAAATGACAAGCTCTCGTGCATGCGCGTTTCTCAAGTTGCGCATACCCAGTTAGGGAGATTGGTAAACATTGGCGACAAAAAGGTGTCTGCAGTTAGAAACACCACGAAAATGCCGAGCGCTCGTACACGCGTGCCTCGAGCGCACGTTTGTCAAGCTAAACATGCCCACTTATGGAGATTGGCCAATATTGACTAAAGAAACTCCAGCGTTCGCCGCGTGGCTCGAGTGCACGTTCGTCAAGCCAAGCATACCCACTTAGCAAGATTGGCCAACATTCGCGACATAAGGGTATCCGCAGTTAAAAACACCAATAGCATTCCAAGACCATGTGCACGCCTGCCTCAAGCGTACGTTCGTCAAGCTAAGCAGCCCCCTTTGGGAGATTGCCCAATAGTGGTAAAAAAAAATCCCGCGGTCACCGCCTGCCTCGAGCGGCAGCGATCGGCTGCAATCGTAGACTTAAACCGTCGTGATGCTCACGAATGCTGCGTACAGCTTCGCTACCTTCAAGTCTTACGCGTTAGCGTGTTTCTCCTGCATTTTCTTTACGATGCCGAGAAAGTATGCCTAGTCCACACAGACGTTTTCAAGCATCGTCGAACGAAGCCACTTTCTAACATGATAAATCCCGCTAAACCAACCCTCAAATAATGGAGCGTTCCTTAAGCGCTCGACGGCTTGTGACGAAGTCGTCACGGGGAATATAACAACCATTTGCAGAGTGTGACTGATATAGGGATTGAGCACCTCAGCGAATGCCAAAAGATCCAGCGGGTATCCTCTGAAGTCTGTGTTCATTCACGATCGACGTAAAAGTTAACCTTCACTTGTCAAAGTTACGGAAATGGCAGTGTTTGTTAACTGGCTCGCGAGGTTTCGTCTTGAAATATTGCTCGTTCCCTCAATGCCCTTGTTGAATAAATTAACGTAAAGCAAACGCAAGGTGTATAATTTTTTTCCGTGCTCAGAGCAGAGTCTAAATCTATACCTATAAAGAGAAAAGCCCGACTGGCTGGCTAGCTGACTGACTGACTGACTGACTGACTGACTGACTGACTGACTGACTGACTGACTCACTCACTCACTCACTCACTCACTCACTCACTCACTCACTCACTCACTCACTCACTCACTCACTCACTCACTCACTCACTCACTCACTCAACAACGCCAAGCCAAAACTGCTTCACCTAGAGGCTTGAAATTTCGGGGGAACTAAGGCGGAATTTTCGGAAATTCGGCAAGGAAAAAAAAGGAAATTGTGCTGTGTTCTATTAAATTCGAGATTATCTCGCTCATTCGTTGACATATCGAAGTGCTTTTTGCTGATATGCGTAGCCCTTAAGAATATCTCAAAGCTAGTTTTAGGGTTTCGTCGTAACCAGCACTACTGGGGCGATTCTACATTTCGGAAGAATTCCTAAAGATTCTCCAATAAATGTCTCAGCGATTCAAATATTCAATCGGGTTTTGCTAATAAAAAATATAGCGTAGCATTCTTTGCCGAGTACCCCCCCCAGCCAGCACCGTGTAACGCCCCCCATTTCCACAAAAATGCAGATATCACGGATGTTCCTCCTGTAATTGCTATAATGGCGTCAATGGAGATAACTGGTCCCACAAAATTTTGAAAAACTAAAAAATAATAAGAATATGAAAGTTACGGAAAATGGCGGAACGAGTAACACCCTGTATTTCCACAATTATGCAGGTTTCGTAAATGTTCCACCTGTAATCGTTATAACAGCGTCAATGGATATAATAGGTCTAACGAAATTTTGAAAAACCGGAAAAATAAGAAAAATATAAAATTATTACGAAAACAGGCGAACCGTGTAACGCCCTGTATTTCCACAATAATGCACATTTCGGGAAAATTCGAAATGTAATCGTTGTAATAACGCAAATGAAGATAATTGGTCGGACAGCATTTACAAAAACCTAAAACATTTGGTTGGAAAAACTTACACTCAAGACAAGCGGTATAAGAATGCTACGCATTATTAGATATTACGCATGCACACGCCCAAATAGATGTTTATGGATTTCACCCTGCGACGCCATTAAGAGGACAGAATGGGTTTTTTTTTTTTTTTAATTTGCTTCTGACGGGCCGAAAAGGCTTATTCTTTACGTGAACGCCAAGCCAAACTGCTCGTTGTAGAAACTTCAAACCTGACAACCCCAATCCTATGATGGTTTAGGAGCTCAATATTTCTGAATTCTTCAAAAATTACACCCCTTAGAGAGCGAGATGCGCTAGAAGATTGTTCCACACATTTTTATTTTTATCGCATGCCCGTTGAGATATCGAACGAGTTTTTGTTGATGTACGTATTCAATAAAAACTTGCCAAAACTGCTTTACAAGATTTCTCCCCAACAGCCATGTAAAAGACAGAATAAGAGTTTCGGTGAATTACCTGTTTGTACAGATTTCTCAATAACTAGCCATCCCGTTGGTATATCCAATTTGTTTTTGCTTATAAATGCTGCTCATAAAATTGTCCAAAAACCAATTTGAGTATTTTGTCCGATGAGGTGTATAAACAGGCAAGCGGGATATTTTAAATTACACTTCTCTCTAAGCGGAGTTCAGTACAATTTTCCAGTGTAGCATAGCGGTCGCCACCTGTTAGGAATTTCTGCAACCACACGCCTCGCCTATGAGGCCATGTTATTATAAAATTCACACCGATGGGTAATCTGTACACCTACCACGTAATACTTCCCATGAGTAAGTAGCCCCTACAGCCCAATATCTTCGCGCATTTTGTTTCGGGATAGTTTGAATAACGGACGAGTTGCTGCCGTTTTCTATAATCACACGCCTGCGTGAGAACCCCATGAATTGAAAGCCGACAGGAGTTCCTAGTTGCGTACAATTCCACGGGGAAATACCTAATTAGGAAAATTAAGATGTAACTTAAGAAGTGTTATACCCATTCGTGTAATTAGTATAGTGGCCCACCCGGGCATCGCCGGGTAGGATCGCTAAGAAGAAATAAAAATGCCACGAGTACGAGTACTCTTCCGGAGTTCCGGAGGGTTTCGCAGGTCCAGTTAATGATTCGCGGCCCACTGACTTCTGCGCCGAGCTGTCCGGCTGTCTCTTTGTTCTCTTTATACACGTCCACAAATACTTGTTAAGCGTTTAACATGTTCTAGCTTATTGTTCACAGAAGAAGCCGCATGTGTTGCTGCACCGGTGAACTACCCATGTCTATATTTGAACACAGTGCGCAAAGCAGCATAAACTAAAATGGTTCATGCTGCATTTATCGATTGATGCGTTATTTATTGGCAGTAGCTATTTTTCCGGCCGCCGGCAGATTAGCCTGGGAGAAAAGTTGCCGGCCGTTCCTTGTCATTGGCTGGCCCATTCGCTAAACAATACCGATAAATCTTCTCGTCAAGCTCGGCAGGCCTCGAAACTTGCCCCTAACGTTGAAGTTGATATCTCAGGTTGTGGCATCATTGGCGCCCAGGGGGGCATCACTGCCGGGGAAATGCCGGCAACTTTTCTCCCGGGCTAATCCTCCGGCAAAACAGCACCCGCGCAAATGTTCCATCCGAGTAACAGACAGAATAACTTTCTTTGGCCACAGCCGGGGCGAGAGTTCTTCGGTGGTGAAGGCTGGTAAGTTGAGGCGGTGGTTGTAGAAATGCCTTCAGACTCGGGACCGTCGACCAGCTGGGAAAGTTTTCTATTCTTTATAAAACAAGGCACAACATTGAAATTTGAGATGCGTCGCACCTTACCAGCCTTCACCACCGAAGAACTCTCGCCCCGGCTGTGGCCAAAGAAAGTTATTCTGTCTGTTTCGATATTGCTTCGTCCTCAAATCGCCCCTCGCCGGTAAACTTCATCAGACCCAATGCTACGGCTCCTCTCTTTGGCGTTCAAAACTTTTACGTACACCCGCTTTGTGGACAAAAGGCTAATCGATTCTGACATCATTACCAATTAAGTGCAATGCACTTCTTAAGCGACCCTGAACCTGCGTCCACCGGCGATGTACGCGCACGTGGAGATGGGCGCGCGCAGCCTGGCCGCTGACATGGCACATACCCACGTGGGGGATTGGCCAGGAATCTCCTCGTCTTCCTTGGCAACGGGGGGAAATGGGCGCGCGCTGTCTGGCCGCTGACATGGCACATACCCACGTGGGGGATTGGCCAAGAATCGGGCGTGAGAAGGGCTAATGCACCTGCTTAAAGGAGTACTGACACGAAATTTCAAAGCTGAGATCCGCTCTAGCAATCAAGTACAACGACAACACAAATAAGTGTCTGTGAATAAATGCATCTTTCTTTCTTTGTAGTTGTGTGTGTGTGTGTGATCTCTCTTTCGCGAACATTACCGAACCGCGCAAATTCAACTCGTGCATTCGCACTTTCACATTCTTCCCCTCGGGGAAATGCGGGGAATTTTTTTCTTGTTTTTTCTGCTATTTCTTATTAGAATCGGGGGCGAACACCGTGGAGCTGCGTGGCTTCAGTGTCCTCACTGATGTCGTTGTTCGCCAATACGCCCTGCAGGGAAGCCAACTTTCTCTGACGGTGACGATGAATGATCGTGGGTGAAGTGAAAGAAAGAAACGCTCCCCATGGCCGGAATCTAACCTTTGTCCCTCGCGTCATGAAGCCGGCGTCTATCCGATCGCTCCCTTTCGACATGAACGCCAAGCAGCATGTAGCGATTTGCACCGTGCACACTGTTGTGCCAGAGCGCCTGGCCCAAATGCGTTGCACGAGGCGACGCGCCGACAGCGAGGCTGAGTCACGCCTCTCCCTTTCGTCGCTGCGGTGCAGCCGAATCCCGCATCTGAGAACGACCAAATAAGGGCATGTCGCTACGCCTGGAGGCGAGGTCACGGGGACGGCAGGGGCATCGCCCTCCCTTTCCCCATTGGCAGCGCAGATGACTCACCGCTTCGCTACGATTCGTCGGAATTCAAACTTCAGGCAGCGAGAGCCCTGATTAGAGCTATTCGAACTTCTCGGGGCCACAACGAACTTTCCGGGGTATAAAAGAAGCCCGGAGACTCTCATCGTCGGCTTCTCTCCGGCGGCACTCTTCGGAGGCACCGAGTGAAAGGGTGCTGTCGCCTTTGTGCGAGTCATGTAACGTTTGCTTACCCTGTACATACTGTATATAAATGTTACTTCAACTCTTCGTCGGCTCGAGAACTTCATCGCTCTGCTCTGCGCCGCGTCGATAGCGGACGGAGCAAGGCAACGTCGCTACACCGGTGACTGCGCTCGGATAGCCAGTCGCAACAGTGGAGGTAGGATGGCTAGAATGGTTGGTGGCTAGAATGGGAAGGTGTGATGACCGCGGCGCCTTTCCCGCAGAGCGGGTGTTCCCCCGGCGCGTGCCTGCCGCTAGGGCAAAACAGAGCGCTGTCGTCAGGGGCGCCGTCAGCGTTTCCGCGGGGGAAAGCCAGTCCAGCGGCCAGCGTCTGTATCAGCGCCTGGGCGCGGACTAGTCACTGATTGATTGTTGGGTTTAAAGGAGTACTGACACGAAATTTCAAAGTTGAGATAACTATGTAAAACGCTTCCTTTTTATCAGGAGATATCTCCCAGCAAGTTTCAACAGCAACCGTTCAGCGAAACATATTTAAAATCCATTTTAATCTTCGCCCGCACGAGAAAGCCCAGAGCGGGCCGACGTGACATCATCTGCTACGTGCCCCAAACTGCCGACGTCGGGGCTCCCGTGACGAAGCCGACGCGCTGGCTGTGGTTGGCGCGCGCTGCTCGGGCGTGTGTACACGTCATGGTTTTGGGACTGACGTCATGCTGCCCGGGCCTGTGGGGACGGCGAAAACCTCGGCCGGTCTGGGCGCGCGCGTGCGCTCGCTCGCGCGCGCTTCTAGAGAGGCAGCGATACGGCAAGAATGGTGACGTCATGTTATACATGCTGTCATGGCGGCCGCTCGGCGTTTTTCAGTCGAAACCGAAACTGGCACGAATAAACGACGCCCTAAATGAATGTTTACGCTGCGCTCGACCGTCTAATCTGTCATTCTATGATTAGTGGGCTGGTAGGCACGCATAGCAGCGAAAAAAAACGTAACATAAAAATTTCGTGTCAGTACTCCTTTAACGCGCCGACGCAACGGAGGCGATGAGGCGCGCCGTAGTGGAGGGCTCCGGATTAATTCTGACCACCTGGGGATCTTTAACGCGCGCCGAAATCTCGAACACGCGGGCGTTTTCGCTTTTCGCCCTCACCAGAAAAGCAGCCGCCGCGGCCGGGAATCGAACCCGAGACCTCGTGCTCAGTAGCGCACCGCCTTAGCCACTGAGCCACCGCGGCGGGTAGGACTACACGCTGTGTGTTTTGCTGCAGATTATTGCATGTTTCGTGTATGACTGCACTGCTGTGCGGTTGTGAATATGCCTTCTACTTCAAACAAAAAACTCAGAGATGGTGTTTTGTGCTAGGGTGCGATTTCGGATACAAACCTTGTTCCGAAAAAGTGGAGGCAAGTGGAGAGGGCCCAGTCCCAACAGCGGTGACAGCGTCGGGATGGCTGATTCCCAACATCGGTGACGAGCAGGAAGGCGAGTCACAACCTGGGAGCAGCGCTGGGAAGGTCATTCCCAACAACACCAATACCAAACGTGAGGCCTTAGGAGTGCACCCCCGAGAGTTGCTCTGGGTATTCTTGAAAACTGGTGCGTGTCTCCAGAGCACCACATACTCGCAGTGTGGGATCTCTAACCAAATAATCCATCACAAGAAAGCTTCGCGTTCAACCATCGTCGTCGTTAGATGGAGGTGTGCATGAATTTTTTTTTTTTTTTTTTTGAGAAGCTTCTCATGCATATTTCAACTTTGAAGTGGAACGGCGCTTGTCCAAAAGAGCTCCACGATGCTCACGGGCGCGTGCTCACTTTGCCGCCGGGGGTTGCGATGTGCCTTTGCAGGACTTTTCTTTTTGTCATTCTGTTAAGAATACGAGGTGCACATTGTGGCCTTTACTGGCTTAGGGGAGAATGGGGCTAGAGTAAGCATTGCCTGGTATTGGACGAGTTCGATCATATCGACTTGAGACTTCACCTTGAATGAAAAAAACACAGGACGTTAGAAGAAAACGTTGACACAAAGCATTTTCTCTGTGTTTTCTTTTAACGTCCTGTGTTTTTTTCGTTCAGGCTGAAGTTTTAAATAGAGTAAGCAATTGAGTTAGCGTCGCTACGCCAGCTTAACGGCTACACGTTAGTGCGGCCAGTTTCACTTTTACTGCCACTTACAGAACAGAAGAAAAAACGTTGAGGACGGCATGAATTCTTCGCCTTTCGCACTAATGTTGGAAGTTCGACTTCAGGCGACGCAGCGAACTTCCTAGTGCACTTACGGTGCAAAAGTAGTAGCGACGGGTGCAAGCTGGGGCAAAAGAGTTTAATACCGCGGCACTCGGTAAATGCTTTCGAGCGTACATCGAAGGGTAGCTTGCCCACAAATTCGTTTAAAAGACTATGCGTAAACCACCCCGCAAATGACTGCTGCATTTATTTGGTTTTTTTATTTTTATCTGCATTTATCATTACCACCATGGCCTCGTAGATAAACTTTGCGGGAAAAAAAAGTAAACGTACAGCGGGAAAAAAAGCAAATGTCCGGCTCCAAGCAGCTTTCGACCCCACTGATTCGGAAAAGCAAAGCACACAAACTCCAGCCGTATAAACAAATTTAGCTCGCCCCTTATGTAGCTCAGAACCTGCGGTTAGGTGAGGTGGTTGTTAATAAAGAACTTAGGCATAGAAATCCGGCGATTGATATGGTAGGTCTCAAATTCGTTCGAAGTGAAAACTTCGGTTTTTTAGGAAAAATGCTAGAAGCACAACTTTCACTGAACAGGCTTCAGAGTGGGCAAGTTGTGGGGTGAGGGTGTGGGGGACAAGTGCTCCTGCGGCTTGTGGGGGTAAAGTGCCCATTTGGCACCCCTCTGCCGGGGTCCGCAAGCATGGGGTAGACGGACACCCTTCGACTAGTGGAGGCGTTCATCATGATTCATGTTCCAGATCACCTTCTCTATGCCATACGCTTACCTGTCCACGACAAAACTTACGATTAAGTAGACACAATAATCCGGAAAGCCTGCAAGCAAGCCATCGGACTCCCAGGAAGCTCCTCCACAGACCGACCCCTCAAGCTTGGCATACACAACAACACAGAAGAATTAATCGATGTCCACCTCTCGAGTCAAAGAGTGAGACTGGGAGCGATTGTCTCTGGGAGCCATTGAGACTGGGAGTCATTGTCTCCCGCCCGGAACTTGCAGTCCCGCTTCAACATTCACTACTGACGTAAGAAGCATCCAACACAAAATCCTTCAATGTGTCATTGTTCCCCCTCAAGCGCACAACATGCACCCTGTGCGTCATGCGACAAGACGGTAGGCTCAAGCGCAAGAGCAATTTCGAAGCAATGCGGAAATGAAACCGACACTGCCTACACGGATGCTGCCACATAACCCGGGATTCAGGCCACGACAGCTGTTGTAGCCATGAAGACACAACAGTACACGTCACTATACCACAACAGAACCGACTTCAAGCGGAGGAAGTGGCCATCGCCCTCGCCAAGAGTCAAACTACAGATGTCATCACCATCGACTCGCAGCAGGCATGCAGCACTTTTACCTACGGAAGAATTTCGACACAATCCTCACAATCCTTACTCAACGTGCCCTAAAACGTTTCATCAAGATTATCTGGACCCCCGCTCACCTCGACGTTCCTGGCAACGAGACCGGCCACACCCGAAGAAAAAAGGGAATCCGTATACTGATTCTTTTTAGAGAGTCATTCGCTTGCCACAGAATTGACCCCCTTGGGGCTAGGGAGAGAGTCACAAGACCAAAGAGAGTTCTGGGACTTTTAGGCCAAGAGTCGTGACCAAGGCTCGAGAGACAGTGCGCAGGGCGCCATAGGATGTCGTCACTATGACTCTAAACCAATGAACAAAGAGAGCCCAATTGACTGCTTTGTGACCCCAGTATTGAGAGTCCCCCTACTCCTTTTGAAAGGGTCTCTAGAGACCATCTGAGCAAGAGCAGAAAGGGAGTATGCAGGAATCCATTGAACGCAGTCCCTGCTACTCCAAATTGACGAACAAAGGGAGTCTTGTTGCTATTTCGTGATTCATGTAACGGTGGTCGCCAGACTCTTTTTGAAAGAGAGTTTCATTAGTTGAAGAGTTCCATTAGATGAACAGAGTCAATAAGGAGTATGGGTGGCTGCATTAGACTTAATCGCTACGATTCTGCAAGGTAATCCAGGCATGCATACAAGAAACATTAATGCCAGGAACTAAATTTTTTTATTTAAATACCAATCTAAAACAATACAAATTTAAATGCCATCACCCATGAAGGTTGACTCAATGACGAGAAAAAATGTCAACTTAAACACAAAATCACGAGAGGTAATTTTAGAAGCTATATATAATTAAACGAAAAAATAATAATTTTAACAGTACTGGTAAAAAATTTACAAGATCACAACTCACATCAATCAAAAATAGCCCTTCATTGACCTTTCAAAAAGACCACATGTCAGCATTTGATGCATTAAAAATACAAGCGAAATGAAACTCAAACGTGAACACCAATAATAGCCGAGTGGGCTGCCGCCAGTGCAGGCCAGAGTTGGGTGGGAATACAACATTCTCGGAAACCGCAAAAACGTGGTAAATAAACGTAAAATTTCAGTGCAACACTTGGTGCAATAGCGTACCTCATACAAGGAACAAATACAACGTTTATGCATGCTGCATGTATTTTCTCAGTGGAAAAGAGTATCTGCTAATATCATCATCATTATCATCATCATCATCAGCCTCTCTAAGCCAAGTGCAGGGCAAAGGCCTTTACTATAGGTCTCCAATTAGCCCGGTCCTGTGCCAACTGTGACCAATTTATCCCGGCAAACTTCTTCATCTCATCTGCCCATCTAACTTTCTGCCGCCCCCTGCCACGCTTGCATTCTCTAGGGATCCGCTCTGTTACCCTTAATTACGAACGGTTACCTTCCCTTCGCATTACATGCCCTGCCCACGTCCATCTCTTCTTCTTAATTTTATTGTTAATATCATAAACAATAAAAATTGTCGGTTTGCACAACGAAACTACATTTGTGCTATGACGTGCGCCCTAAAAGGGGGGGGGGCAGCAATCAATTCGTCATCGTGGGGTAAAAAAGCTAGACTGCAGATGTGTAACCAGCCAATATTTTGTTCCTTTTGCATTCAAATCGTCGATATTAGGGAGCGTGAAGGAATTTCGAAACAATAATTTTCAAACAAACAAACAAATAATGGTTTGAGAGAACGATGGACCCCACCCTAACGTAATGACCGACATGGTTGGTTGGTTGTAGCCAAGACACATGGGTGCGTACCTCTGTGGGGGATTGGCCATGTCAGATTGGGATCTCATTGTGAAAGAAGGTCAAATTAAAACCAAGATAAATTCGAAGTTAAAAATCGTGGGAAAAGTGACGTTAATAATTTTAGATACAAAGAAAAAAATTTTTAAATACAGAAGTAACAATACCTTAATATTCAGGGAAACGAATGTCGGTGATGCATTTTATTAACGAGGTAAACGACCTGTTTAGGCTATAAAAGGGAAGCGTGCGACAAACATCCCCGTGCCAAAAACCGAGCCCCAATACCCCAAACGACATAAAATTACGAACCGACGAGGAAATGTTGCTGCCCGAGTATTGCCTATGCAGGTGCTGAAGCAAGCCGTGTGCGAAGCGTTACGTCCAAACGGTGATTTCGGCGAGTCGCCAGTACCCGAATTGTGTTTTCGGCTTCGCGTAGGTAAGTGCCGTGACACCTAAGTGCAAATGGTACCTGTAACAAAAACAGCATGTCCTTTTTACACTCCAAGGCAATCCTGTGTTTCAGAATTTTATTGTATACTTGTTACATGGGGGGTTTCTCTACCGCAGGGTGTGGGCTTCCTGCCGTCAGAGGGCTGCGGCTCCGGCTATATCCATGGCCACCCATTCTCTTGCACTCAGGCTGCGTTGCGCTTCTGAGCACGAGGTCACGGGTTCGATTCCCGGCCGCGGCGGTCGCTTTTCTGATGGAGGCGAAAAGCAAAACTGCCCGTGTGTACGAGATTTCGGCGCACGTTAAAGATCCCCAGGTGGTCAAAATTAATCCGGAGCCCTCCACTACGGCGCGCCTCATCGCCTGCGTTGCGTCGGCGCGTTACAACCCTACAGTCAATCAAATCAATCTTGTACTCAGGCTCTTGGGGCCGTTGCGTGCTCACTGCAACGTTTTAATTAAATAATATGGGAACTCATACCTCACACGAAAGCTTTCATCATAACTCTTGGGCTATGGCCAATCCCTATGAGCAGAGACTCACGCGCTAACACACAGCGTAGATGACCGAAAAAGAGGGGGAAGACAACAGCCTGATCCAAATTCTGCCGGAGGTAAGCGTCTCCAACCCTTGTGAATCTCTGTTTTCATTGTAGGCTTCCTGGCGAATTATCCGAAGAATTGGCAGGTACAGCTTCGTACTATCACCTGCACTACACCATGGCTGTCTGTCATAAATGTTCCCCAATTTATTTTCGACATTGCCAGTGGGCAATTGGCAGCGAATGGCGCATCGAATTATCGAGGGTAAATGGACAGATGGGGAAATGTTCTGGGGCCTTCATAACCTCGCAGAGGCACGAGAGCATAGCGAAGACTACAAGGAAGTTTAGTCTGGTACAGTAAAAGCTCGTTGATTCGAACTCGGTTAATCCGAACTTGCAGCTAATTCGAACTAACGCCGTGGTCCCGGCACAGCCCTGTATATTTCTATAAGGAAAAACTCCCGATAATTCCAACGCGTCGGTATCCAGAACGGTTAATCCAAACTGAAATTTCCTGGTTTCCATCGCGCCTCGCAGAAGACGTCGGCACAGAAGTCGGTCCAAAATTAAAAGTAATCAAACGATTACTTTCAATTTTCATTGCCTCGACCCTGCCATGTAAACAAACGTGTGTTCGAGCATCAACAGCGTCATTATTTTGACATTACAGCTTGGTGTTCTATGAATGCCTTTCGGTGCCCGTTTATGGTGTGTAACTGACTGATCAATTAATTTCGTTCGCTGTTCCAGCTCCATAAACATTATTCACGAAATCACCTGCCACAAACGGGAAGCAGCGACGAATTCACGATGGCGAGTTCAGAGGTGGCTTTTTTGTGTTCTGCCCGCGCAGTGTGGCGCGATGTCCATTCGTTTTAGCGGCCGCCCGCTAATTCGAACTCCGCTTAATTCGAACAGTTTTATGGTCCCCTTCGAGGTCGAATTAACGAGCTTTTACCATTACCTTGTCGCTTGCTGTTTCTGTTCTGGTGAAGACCATCTTTTCACTCGTCGACGTGCTTACATCCCCTGATGAGATCGCTCGTTACTTTTTACTGTCTGCAGTCGAAATGTGCGTGATACGGAACGAAAAAAGACCGCGTTCACGCTCTTGTTTTTAACAGGAATATAGAGGACGTCTTAAGGATAGACGCTGGCAAATCAGAACAATGTAGCTGCCCAAAACCAAGGGGATTCTAAGCGCCCTTAATTGGGTGTCTTCAGGCAATGTTAGTGCTGCAGCGTCGCAAAACCGTTTGCACCGTCGTTGACTTATTCGCTGAGTGGTGGTGACTACCAGGACCGGGCTAGCTGCTTTTAACAGAACTGTTCTGGGACTTGCCCTGACGACAGTCTGTCCTGGCAGCTTGATAGACTCTTCCCTGGAGCAGATGCCTCCACCCCGCAGAAACCGGTTCCCAGTACGAAAAAAGAATAAAAGTAGAAAAGTACTAGGCATTTATATGTAATTGACTGTTTTGAAGTGTAGCCAACCTTAAGAGTATTCGTGTGAACTTGGTCTTTCGAAGCTGGCTTTCCCATATTTGGCGTTTCACAGGCAAGCGTGGCCGTCTATAGAGGGATAATGTTTAGGGAAAACGGCTCGAGCTCTGGTATTTTCAAAAGTATTCAGAAATAAATTACATGACAGTTAGCCACTTAGTCGAGTCTACCTTTACACCCGGGGTCATTTACTCGTCATAAATATTTAATTCGCAGTGAAGGTTTCAACGTTATAGAGTTACTGTCTGCTCGCAATGCATGGGCATCTGCAGAGGGAGTACGGTTGCAGGAAAAAGCTGTAAATTTTGTTTTACCAGAACTATTTAAAAACAACTTAACCGCAGCTTCGCTCCTCATTCTTTACCGAGTGGACGGGCACTGAATTTCTTGCTTCTGCCCGTGTGTTTGTGTTCATCCTGGATTTGTTTCAGAATTTCAGCCGCGAATTCTCCTCTCCTCTTTTTCTGTGCTCAGAAAACCTTTGTTGTTTATTCATGAAAGCCACATTTACATCCGTGTCTAGGCTGCATTATCTGTAATCCCTGCAGTCACTGCCCGACATGACCTTCGTCCCAGCCGACCCGTCGGCCTGTTGAACAAGCACCGGAAATATTTGGTATCGCAAACGCTGTCTGGTCATCCAGTATCAATGCATGCGTCCCCAATGGCTCCAATTTCTCGAGGGTATATTAATGAGGCAAACACATGCCAATTTCATTTGTTCCTGGTTCTTAGCGAAGGCGAGTCGCGGGTGGGCGACGGGGGAGAATGTTATGTGGTATCGGTTGTTGCCTCTGCTTCCTTTGAGCGCTTTAGTTCCTCCATTCCACTTTAAATGAATTTTCACTGCTGCCTTGTGCATATCATTTGTATCTGACCCCACACGTACATTTGACATACCAACAAGCCGTACTAACATGGATAACGCTTCTTCTGTCGTAAAACGAGCAATCACTGGGACCGTCTTCGTGCTTCTACCGTAGATATACCTGATTCGGCCGTCCTCAAAGATTTCTGTACCTGAAATCCCGAATTGATGCTGAAATTATTTTCTCGTTCCTGTAAACAATGTAGACGCCTTTCTGTAAACCCTCCGGGCCCTAAAAGTACGCTAAATAAATGAATACCTCTCTAGGGACGCAGCTGCACTCACTGCAGGTGGCATCACGCACCTGTCAGTCATTGCGTAGCTGCGTAGTGACGGGCGTACCGGCTGTATATTCCTTCGGGCCTCGCGCTAACTGTCGCCGGTCACGGCGCTGTGCTCGTGGTCTTTGGCGAATTTCGTACGGCTCTGATGAAGCGACGGAGTGCACAGCCACTCACAGACATTTAGGATTCCCTAGGAACGTAAACTGCTTGTTCCTGATAGAAGAGGAGGTGACTACTGGGTAAAAAAAAAAAGTCACCTGAGCTTGAAATTCTGCGCTTTCCAGTAGTCACCGCTTTTAATAGATGCTCTTGTTTTGAACGGGTGCCAAATTATTCTCGCTATCCTACTACTTTAAAGTTGGTCATTTTGTGCGACAGCGTTAAGAATTTTTTTAAAAGACGCGATAAGAGTGCCATTTGGTAAGATTATAGAAGACGGCAAATAGCACATGATTTTCTTATTGACAGATTTCTACTGTGGTGAGCCAAACGTAGGAGCAAGCTTCTTAAATTGACCACGATTATCCACTGGCCGGCAAAGAAAGCGTGCCGTTCGAAGGTGACCTACTGGCTTGATATTAGCTGACCCTGTTTCAGTCGTAGCTCGTTTATTTGAGGCTCCGAACACCGTAGCTACACCTGGGCCGTGAGGTGCACTGCAGTGGAGAGATACCAGGTAATCTAAACCACGCGCGCATCTTTCCGTGTTCACATTTTCTCCTCCATCAACGGCCGTCACTGCTGGGACCGAACCCAGGCACGCAGGCACAGCCGCAAAGCGTTTTTGCCACTGGCGTGCATGGTAACCACTCGTGCGCGGAAAGGACGTATGATTCTAGGTTTGCTGATAGCTCTCGGTTATGTTACGCGCCCACGTAAAGGTGGCCCGTTCTTGCGTTTAAGAGTGCGTGTGTGTGTGAATATCTTTGTGTCTGAGCGCGCGCGCACACAATTCTGTTTCGCTGTTAATCGAGTCAGAGAAAACGTTTCTGAGTCTTCTAAATCGAACTCCTAGTCCAAAAAAACGAAGTTCACCCAATTCACCGAAGTTCACCCCCTTCACTTAACCGCTGTGTGCCCTCATGTCTCAGAATGACGGTACTGTGCTAATGGCTCGCGCCCGTTGCCTCAGGTTGTGTAGCGCCGAGGCACAGCCACCGCCTGCCCACATCGGTACTTGGAGCCAACCTTCAGAGCAATGAGCCAGCAGCCGGGAGGAGGCTACCCTCAAGGCGGAGGCTACCCTCCGGGCGGGGGCTACCCACAAGGGGGCAACGCACCTCCGGGCGGTGGCTACCCTCAAGGTGGCAACTTCCCTCCCGGAGGTGGCTATCCTCCGGGGGGCAACTTCCCGGCTGGCGGAGGCTTCCCTCCAGGCGGAGGCTACCCGCCAGGGGGTAACCTCCCTGGTACGGGCTTTCCTCCGGGAGGAGGTTATCCACCTGGAAACCAGGGTATGCCACCATTCGGCGGTCAGCAGGGCTACCCCCCTATGGGAGCAGGGGGTCCGCAAGGACCAGGTGAGGCCACTAGATTCTTCCTGTAGGACCTTGCTTGACATCCGATATTTTGGAGTTCATAAATTTCGGGGAATTTATAATAAAGAGCTGCACTAATAAAAAAAAAACAAGCAAAATTGATGTACTTAAAGCTCGAGCGGGGACAAACTGCTCGCGGGCCGCTAAATACTTTTATATGCGTACTCCTGGTTCACATTAAATGTTGGGCAAAATGACGGTTGTCAAAGAGAAATGCGTGGGGTATAACTGACGCCTCTCATTCAGTGGGATTAGACAAGACGCGAGAAGTTACAAGTCACGGACCGCTGCCGACTAGCGTCAACAAATGCACGCTGTTGCGAAGCCGTTTAAGTACTGCACCTTTCCTCGTAATTCGTTTGTTTTGTCGCCTAAAATGGGAGCCACCGATGTTTCTGTTCCTCCGCTGTCTTTCTCATCATCCAGTATTTATATGGGCCACCGGGCAGGTGCCCTAATGACAGACCCAGGAAGCACCACTATATTCAATTTATTTGACATCACTTTGGTATTTCTTAGCGCCAGTGTGGTTGCATACAAATATTTTTAGAAACTGTACTACTGCACAGGAGCCAAGACAAGAGAAAGTGAGAAATTTTGGGTACAAAAATAAAACAGAAAAAAATGCGTCATTGCGCTGTCGGTGCTGAAATGGCTCCCGAAGATCGGATATTCGCATGACCTACCTAATATCAGACGCCCATGAAGAGCGAACAACTTAAGGCTGGATTGTTCGATAAGAAACAAGTGGGCATTTAAAATTTGCGTACCCATATTCTGTTCCCTTTCAATCTTTTCTTTCTTTTTGTTTTTTTGTGTGTCTTGTTGATTTGGCTAAAAGGCTAAACAACATTGCGTGAACATAATGCAGTACACATTTCTCTCAGTACACGTCACAGTGCACAGCGCAGAATAACTCAATTGTTATTCTGTGCTGTGTTCTTATCTCTCCTTCGCTTTCATGCAGTGTAGTTTCTCGCGAAGTTGAAACCATTATATCTAAGCAGCATCTAGCCCAACAGTGCTCTTTAAAGGAGCCATGAAGAGAAAATACAACCGTGTTTAATTTGAAAGAACTATGATTTAGCATCTCACTCAGCCCCATTAGAGCCACAAAAGATGTCTTTTTAACGAAAAAAAAAAGCAAGAAGTATTTAAAAACTTTCAAATTTTGCGCCACAGTGACGTGTTATGAGCAAGAATGACGTCATACGGGCCAACAATAAAACATAATCTTCAGTGCGTTAACTGCACGTTAGCCTTCAAGTAATGCGGTCAAATGGAACTAGAGGCCCCATTACAGACGTCCAGTCATGTGTCGTCGCGACAGGTCAGTTAGGCGGCCGCCAATCGCACAAACAAGGTTCACTGACGTCATAGAAAAGTTGCGGGAAATTGGCTAGGGGGTCGCGACTGCTTCACACGTTTTCTTTAATATATCCGTTATTTGTTCGAAGATTGTGATGATATTGGTATCATTGCTATCGGGACTAAGCAGTCTTTCAGTCTTTCTTATAAACCCAACTTGTATTTTGTCTTCATGGCTCCTTTAAGCTATTCCACATCTAGAATCAGTTCTCCATAGACGTTCACGTGTGCTTAGAACATAGAACATAGAAGGAAAAGCAAAGGTAATGCGTGCTTCTGTGCGTTTCGTTGATTTGTGTCTTCGAGGCAGCCACTGCTTACAGGCGATATGTCTCGACTTCAGCGGCTTCAAGTGCCGTTGTGTAAGAGGGATTGGCGGTTCTGGCAGCTGTTCACGTGGATTCTGCTGTAGCATGATGGCGTCGGTTCAGGAAACGGCCGATTAGGATGACTGTGAGCGAGTCAGAATCCAAGAACGTTTTCGCTATAGTAAATGTTGCTGCGCAGAGAAAGTAGGCAGGGGAGAGAATTGTTTTTTGGAAATAAACAGGTGTCCCACTAAGAATCGCATTGCTTGCCTAAACCCCCCACATTTATGATAATGAATGGCCCAAAATTGTTTATCCGTCGATGTTTTTTTTTTCTTGCGCTGCGGGCACAAGTGTCTTAACGTAAACTTCCTCTATATGTCCACGATATTCCTAGAGGCGAGCGGGTTGATGTCACATATCAATTATAAGAGGGTTGAGAAGCGTCTCATTAGCGCGTCTACCCTAGCTGCCTCACGTTTTATATATCCGCGTTCGTGTAACAGTTCTGCATTTCACTAAACATTATGCTTTACAAACTAGCGGTTACTTAGACGCGGAAAAATTATCCGCAATTGGGCCCTGCAATTAACCTAACTGAAAACCGGCGAAGCTCCCATTTGTTGAACACTCCTAGGAACGCCACAACGGTGGCGTCGCGTTGCAACTGTCTCTCGAGCCAAACTTTACCAGGACGGTATTCGGTATATTTGCACCTGTCGTTAAATAGGTGCTTCGATCACGAAGTTTCCCAAAAATTAGCGTTTGCTCAGCTCGGCTATACCAGGATATACGTAGCGTGACCTATGATTCAGCTGGTTATTCTTAGGCGGCTTGCTTGTCTAGGATTAGTTTATTATCATGCTTACTGCTCCTAAAACGATTTTTAATCCAATCCAATCCAATCAAGTCCAGTCCAGTCCAGTCATGGAGGAAGAAAAAAGTTAGGAGACGGCGCCACCGGAGAAACGTGAAGCCTATACATCAAAAGTAAAATAGAAGTCGGGCCAGGCGTCACTGCACCACGTGACCCCACCGCGCCGCCGCCGTGTGAGAGCGCGCGGCTCTTCAATTTTGTCTGCTCGAAACTACTCTGCGGCCCGTTGTCGCGAAGCCTGCTATATGATGGTTTTTTTCCCACTGCTTTTGTCTTTCGCACGTACGCGACACTCCTGCCCGCACGCAGGCATGAGATCACCGAGCAGACAAATGCAAGAAGGACGGGGAAAAGCTACCGCCAACCAAACACGAGATATGCGCCGGAGTCGGAGACCGCCGCCGCCGCCGGCCCACCCGACCATGGAGGTCACGTGCTGGGCCGACTGCGGCGGCTTGAGAAAGAGAAACGGCGGAAGGAGCAGCGTCAACGGAGCTGGGCTTGCGAAGGCTAGCTGCGTGACGTCATGCCGTCTCCTAACTTTTTCTTCCTCCATGAGTTCAGTCCAGTCAGTCCAATCCAATCCAATCCAGTCCAATCCAGTCCAATCCAGTCCAGTCACTGCTCCTCGCGCATGCGTAGCACGGCTCTCCAGGAGCCACGCGAAAGGGCTATCAAGCGGCTCCGGCGCAGCGTCAGACTTCGCTACTGCGCAACGGAGGTGCACAGCTTGGCACGCGCCTTGCGCCAGTGCGTCTGCCGCGGCTATGACGTCACTCCTCTGGAATGCGCAGATCGGCGAATGCGCAGACCCAATTCTCCGAAACCCGTACTCCAGTTGGACTGAATTTCAAATCCAATCCAATTTAATCCAATTCAATACAATCCAATGCTCCTCGCGCTTGCGCAGCACGGCCCTTCAAGGTCCACGCGAAACTGCTCAACCTCGGCCACCGTAGCTTGCGCTACAATAGGGTTACTGGCTCTCTTTCTTTAGGATACGGTGCTCCGGGTGGCGCACCGTATGCTCCTCCTCAAGGTGGAGGCCCAGGCCAGGGCTACGGGGCGCCACCAGGCGGGGCAATGGGCGGGTTCCCGCCGCAGGGAGGCTACGGGGCTCCCGGGTACGGCGCCGGCGCGGGACACCAACCCGGAGGCTACGGTCAGGCTCCTGCGGGTGGTGGCTACGGTGGAGCGCCCTACGGCGGTGCACAGCAGGGAGGATCCGGACCCGGAGCGTACGGGCAAGCCGGGAGCTACGGAGGACAGGGCGCTGGTTACGGCGCAGCGCAGAGTGGTTCAGCAAGTTCTATGGGACGCTCTAGTGCACCAGTGAGTACGCCGTCCGTAAAATGACGGCTAGTCCAACACATAGCTACTTTTTTGTCACATAACTATACATACGGTTTATGTATGCATGTTTCGGGACATTGGCGTAAAACTTACTGTGTGCTCGTGCTGCCTTGAACTTTCAGGTCAGTAGCAAAAAAATCCCCAGTTTCTAGTGGAATATATTTACGGATATATGAGGCAGAGATAATCAGAAGGATAAGAATGAGTGGAGTGCATTCGGAAGGCATTCTCAGATAATGAATGACAGCCTACCATTGTCCCTGAAGAAGAAAGTATATGGCAGCTGCATCATCCCGGTACTCGCCTATGGGGAAAAAACTTGGAGGCTCACTAAGAGGGTTCAACTTAAATTGAGAACGACTCAGCGGGCAATGGAAAGGAAGATGATAGGTATACCATTAAGGGGCAAAAAAGCGGAGCGGGTCAGGGAACAAACGCGTGTTAAGGACGTATTAGTAGAAATTAGGAAGAAGAAATGGACGGGGCAGGACACGTAATGCGAAGGCAAGGTAGCCGTTGGTCATATAAGGGTAACGGAGTGGATCCCTAGAGAAGGCAAGCGTGGCAGGGGGCGGCAGAAAGTTAGATGGGCAGATGAGATCAAGAAGTTTGCGGGGATAAATTGGTCGCAGTTAGCACAGGAACGGGATAATCGGAGATTAATGGGAAAGGCTGTTTTGTTGCAGCCAGTAACATTTCTGTTACCATTTTATAGTAAATATGTCTCGCTTGTGTAACTGTGTATATATTGCAGTGGTACTTGTTTGTAGTGAAGCAGCGTAGCACAGACACTGGAGCGAGTCGGGTGAACCAGGCTATGACGGGCAGACGGACCTTCAGCTTCTCCTGTTCCCCTGCTGTTGCTGGCGAAAATTTATGAAGACGGGGGATGACAATGATTGATGTAATGGCATGCGGGTTCGGCACGTTGTCTCTCCTATCGACCTCCAGGCGTGCTAATGGAATGGTAGAAACGGGACTTCGGACGTCTTCCCCGCTATAGACAGTATTGCCGAGCTGAGGCAAGAAACTGTTCATTAGTGTCACCGGACCAAGCAGCCAATATCTCGCCAAAACTATTCCAAGCATGTCTGGAGAGGGTGTGAAAAAGCTTGACTGGAAAAACATAAAATTAATGATAAACGGGGAATAATTGAGCCATTTGAGGCTTGCGGACGACATAGTTTTGGTGAGTGAGGCTGCAGAACAAATGCAAACAGTGTTTGAGGAACTACAATCAGAAAGCACGGCTGTGGGGCTTGTGGGATCCGTCGACCCCCAAGGACGATACTCGAGCGTAAAAGGGGAGAGAAGTGACCATCAAGGTCTGTCTTTTAATGGAACGTCAGGGGGGAAAGGAAGACGAAGAAGCAATGCGCGCGCTCGTGCGCCCTTACACATGACGATGATGCCAGAGCACAGGGAGATTGACCTCTGTCCCTTCAAGACAATGGCTGTCCACACCAGGCCTATGGCGGTCGAGGACGATGCGGCTGCGACCCCTTCAAAGAGATTCTAGATCTTCCCGGCCGCCAAGGACGTGGAGCCAGCATGCTTCTGAAGAGTATAGATGTTGAGCGGGCAGCCTGGTTCAATCGGGTAAAGTTCACCGAAATCGAAGTCAATAACTGAAGGGTGAAGTACTGTGCCCTAGCCTCCTCCGCTGTTTTCTGTGGCAGCCCGAGATGACTCGTTAGTTCCTGCAGCTCCCGATGCGAAGACATCCACGCAGGTTCTTCCCACCACGATGGGGACTGTAGCAGCGACGGGTCTCCTATTCCTTTTTTAGGGCGTCAGTCAGGTTCTCGCTTCTTGACCAACACTGCCCCTTATCCGGGGTCTCAACCAACTGGTCACATCTTCGCTCTTCTGCATCGAAGTTGTCGGATAGGTCGATGTCCTGCTTCCGAGGAAGAGCGTGTTCGTATCGCGCGTCTTCTGAGACTTGAACCCTCGTTGAAGCTTTCGAAGTTCTGCGACGTCACTCGAAGACGAAACTGCTCTGATGTCAATCAGTGCCCGCAGGTGGTCTTGAACAATCGGAGTCTGATCGCCGAACCGCTTCAGGAGTATTTCTATTGCGTCGTTATAGCACTGTTCTGTAACGGGGAGCCCAGTTACTGCGCAAGCGGCCGATCCGGTAAGCAGGCTGGTCAAATAATGAAACTTTTCAGTCGCTCGCAGTTCCCAATTCTTTTGTATGGCATGCTCAAATTGACTCCGCAATCTGGTCCAATTGTGATGGTCTCCATCAAACTTCGTCAGTTCTATGGTTGGTAGCTTCGTTTTGGTGGTTGCGGGCTCACTATGAGGCGGTCTCTGTGCAGAAGGCAAAACTAGAGACTCACCAGCTTTCTGGTCTCGAGATCTGTAGCGATGCTCCGCCATGATCGTCACCACCTGGTCACTGAACGAAGTCGCGCTGGAGGTCTCTTCTGTGACCATTTCCTCCATCGCTTCCAGAAAAATGTCGTCGTCCAGCTTCTGGATAGGTCGATGCATGGCCTCGATCCTCTCCAAGGATATCGCTGCGTCCATCGTTGTAGTCAGGGTGCCACTTCGGAGGCCATCTTCTATCTCCGTCAAGACGGCGGAAAGCTTGTCGCGAAGGGCAGTTCGTCGCCGCAGCTTGCACTCGATTGAAATCATCCTTGGTCCTTGGAGGTAGGTCCGCCGGTCAGTCAAGCAGAAGCCGTCGAAGAAAGGCTATCGGTCCTGCTTGTCGGTGTCGGCCTGGCAGACACGAGTCCCGGGTCGTTTCGGCACCGAGTTGTGGGATCCGTCGACCCCCAAGGACGAGATTCGAGCATCAAGGGGGGAGAGAAGTGACCATCAAGGTCTGTCTTTTAATGGAACGTCAGGGGGGAAGGGAAGAAGAAGAAGCAATGCGTGCGCTCGTGCGCCCTTAGACATGACGATGTTGCCAGAGCACAGGAGATTGACCTCTGTCCCTTCAAGACAATGGCTGGCCACACCAGGCCTATGGCGGTCGATGACGATGCGGCTGCGACACATTCAAAGAGATTCTACAGGGCTAAAAATAAACAATAATAAATCTAAAGTATAGAGGAATAGGCATGCCAAGAACGTCCTCTTCAGCTTAGGAAACGAAACGCTAGAAAAAGTAAAAGAATATAGCTGCCTCGTACAGATGGCTAGGGCTGACCCCAACCACGAGAGAGAAATCCGGCGCAGAATAGGTATGGGTTGGGGAGTACTCGGCAAGCATTCCAAAATAATCAAAAGTAAGCTAACTCTGTCAATTAAAAAAAATCTGTAACCAGTGGGGACTGCCGGTGACGGCTCACGGAGGTGATACTTGGCACCTTACTAAACAATTTGAAAGGAAACTTAGGTCGGCTCAACGGGCCATGGAACGAATAATGTTAGGAATAACACTCAAGGACAAAAGACGAGCTACCTGGATCAGACAACAAACTAGAGTAGAAGATATAAAAAAGAAAAAGAAAAGAAAAAAGTAAAGAAAAAGAAATGGACTTCGGCTGACTATGTAGTGGGACGACGCGAAAACCGGTGGACATTTAGGATAACAGAGTGGATACCAAAAGATGGGTCTAGAAGAAGGGGAAGGCTATTAACCCGATGAAGGGATGAAATAGAGAAATGAGCGGGTTAACTATGGACTCGAGCAGCGCAGGACAGGAGCGCTTGAAGGTCGGTTGGAGAGGCCGCCCTGCAGTGCACCTGAATACGCTGATGATGATTATGATGATTAGACGCAGGAAAAAAATCATTCACTACAAGTCCATTGAATAGTGACGAGCCCGTAGAGACTGTGCATATATTCTGATATTCCAGCCAAAGAGAGTGTACCATAATTGGGAAAAGGGTGTTGGGAAGCCATAACATGCTTTTTTTCTGGAATCTCAACCCCCTTTTTTGTAGTTTTACACCTCTTTTGTGTGAAAAAAGGGTGTTGACCAACTTTAACACCCTTAGTAGGGTGTTGAAAGGGCGTGGAAAAGGTGCCCAGCGGTTGATACGTCCCTCCTACCCTCCTTTCTCCTCGTACAAAATGTTTAAAAGCAAAAAACAAATTTCATCTGCAATGATCGCTCGTTTCCAAATTTTACTTCATGGCCCAAATTAAGCTTTGGCACGTGAAATATCAATTTGAAATTGTAAAATTAAAAAGACTATACATACATACACACTAAACTGTTTTAGACCCTTGTTGCCTATAAAGGTGTAGCATAAATGTAATAAGGATGTTGGAAAATCATTACGCCCTTTTTCTGACGTTCCAACACCCAAACTTGTAGTTCTACTTTTGTATGGCGAATAGCGTGTTAGCCGACTGCAACACACCTGGTTTTCTGTATGGTGTTGAAAAGGTTGTAAGTAGGTCTTCAGTTGCAAAAAAAATACTGGAGCTGGAGATTGACCTAGCTTCTTTCTGTGTTGCTAAGTTTGATAGGTTTTACTAGGCTTCGCTAAGTTAGGTTCTGCGATGTTCTTACTATAGATGCTAAGCGCGCTGAGGGGTGAGGCCAAGTTTAGCCGGATTTTACAAGCCTGTTCCAGTGTGTCCCCACACTGATGAAGATTCAAGGGGGAAACAAGCTACGTTGACCCCCAGCTCCGCTGTTACTACCGCCTTGCAACACTAGCGCAAGCTACGGCAATTTTTGTTTTGCGTTTTAGTACCCCAAAAGGACTAGTACACTTAAAATAGTATACTAAGAGGTGCGCGTACGCATGCGCAACTCGCGCTCACACTCGAACATGCTCGAAACCCGGCTTCACTGTTATAACACCCTATGCCTCGGTGGTGCACCCTTTACAGGCGGCGCAGTTCTGTTCCTTGCTATCTTTCTTGCTAACGTCACGGAACCTATCTCAGGTCCGCCCTGTATAAATTATGCAAAATCATATTGCTTTAAACACCGTGAGGTACAAAACATCTCTCCGATTGCACAAATGTTCAGTCCGTCTGTGTGAACTGGTACAAATACCTCCAAAGTTGGAGGTCTTTTGCACCTTTTTTTCTCTTAGTTGGTGGTCTTTCACACCTTTTTTCTTAGTTTCCAATACCCTAATTTGTAGCTTTACACCCACGTGGGAAAAAAGGTGTTGAAAGGATCAGCACCCTTCTCGGCGGTGGTTGAAATGGTGTGGAATAGGCGCTTGATATTTAATAAAATTGTATGACTTCTTGAACATGATGACTCCCTCACGATTAAAACGTTTTAGCAAGTCCGCATGCTGATTTGTATATGCTCACATTGATATGCATAATCCCAAAATTAGCGCTAAAATATCTGATTTTTTGCGACAAGCCCACTGACTTTATCGGAGGACTTTCCTCTGCTGCCTATAAAACCAAAACGAGCAGATGTACTTATAAATATGTACTCGCTCTGCCCGTGCATCCCGTTGGTTTTCTTGATCAATTCATTTGTTGCCCAAGTGCGACTTGTGCGGGTTGAACGTGTCTGTATGTCATGCTGCGGGTCATCGGGCCCACATCGTCACGCGTAGCTGCGCTTCCCTCACGCGCAACCCCGCCGACTTTTTTAGGGTGTTCACAATAACATCCCTTTCCCATCCTTACACCGTTATTTAGCCAAAACACCTTTTAAAGGTGTGCGCCATGGAACAAGATTTTTACACCCTTTTCAGTCAAAAAAAGTCAAGAAGTTCAGTGTGCAGGCAAATAAACCTAACCGAGAAGTTCGCATGGGGCCAAACAAAACTGCGAAAACGCACCTGAAAACAAGGGGGAACTGAGGTGACAAGTGTCGTTGCCCGAATGGCAAGAATACCGCAAGCCCTCGAAAAGGTGTGAGCTGGTCCCAGAGGGAACGAATGAATGAATGGAAGCACGCGTAAACGGACAGCCTTCATGATCTGATTTTCCCCGTTATTTTGGAGACAAAGAAAAAAGAAAATTAAATAAAGGGTGCGGGTACTAAAAGAGGCTTCACCACCAAACGCATGCTAATTAGTACAATACCGCATAAATGAACGGCATACAAAATCATATGGACATATTCATTTGAATGCTCCGGTTTCTTCAGCTAATACCGTCTACCTGCACGTACATGTGCACACTCAGGCGCGTACACACACGAGCGCACGTGTATATAAGGTTTTTAAGTTGCCATTGCCATGTTTATGTACATTCTACTTCTGCGCGCCGCGTCGCATTACCGTTATATAATTATAAATGCGACCGCAAAACCAAGCTGTCCAATTTCTATTGTCCTCTCGCGAAGCCCTGTAGAAGCACAGCCTCATGTCTTCTCGTCAAGTACACGTTTATTCGGCCTTCAGAGAAACGGCCGTTCCACCTTTTACCGCAGGAAAGCAGTAGTTCACAACAACTATTTCGTGTTTTTTTTTTTTTCTTTAATGCCTATCTGCAGCGTGGAACCCTGAGGCCGCACCCAAGCTTCAACGCCCAGGCAGACTCCCAAGCTCTAAGGACGGCCATGAAAGGATGGGGTAAGTCTGCCATAAAGTATAGTGCAGGCTCGCACCTACGCTTGCTTAGGGGACAAATAACCAGTTGCAAGCGCATGCCGCAGCCACTTGTGAAGCTCTGTGGGGGTTATTTTCATGAATTATCTGCGCAAAAGGGTCTTAGAGATACTGGGCACACTCCAGAGTTTATGTTCACGTAGAAATACATTGTATACCGAAGAAGGTGCACGCGCTAAAATCTTCAAATCGCTGATATCTTGGCATCAGTCTGGGTTGCTTCTACAGGCTACGCGAATACATCTTTTACCTGCCACTACTTATTGCAAGCCAACTCCCGGCACATTTGTTTGCCCTCATAGTCTGCAAATTGTGCAAGTTTGGTGTGCAACAATGTATTTTAACATCTCCCTTTACAAAAAGTGCCCTCTTCAGTGACCCGCCGCAATGGCTCAGTGGCTAAGGTGTTGTGCTGTTGAGCCCAACGACACGGGTTGGATCTCGGCCGCAGTGGCTGGATACTTTTCTTATCGAGCCGAAAAGCGAGAACGCCCGTGTGCCGAGACTTCGGCGCATGTTATAGATCACCAGGTAGTCTGAAGTAACCCGGAGCCTTTCATTACGGCGCGCCTCATGGCCCTGGTGTAGCTTCTGCGCGGTAGCTACCACAACCAATCAATAATAAACGCTCCTTAGTGGAGTTTTATTCTCACAGAGGTTTTTCTCTTGACCGCGTTCCTTGGAAATATTGTCCTCTCCACCGGTCGCCATGGCACGAATATATTTTTTAACATTCTTATTAAGGTGGCGAAAAAAAACAGCAATAGTTTCGTCAAAAAAATTCATGTGTAACATTTACAATAATAACATTTACATAATCCATTTACATAATAAATTCATAATAACATTTACAAAAGCGGGTCCAGTCGGGATCAATTTGAAGGTGATCGCTTGGGTGGCAAAGAATCAAGCAGCCTCGCTATGTTACTTGTTGTATCAGGGTTGTATCATGCAAGAGGCAACCTGCAGAAGAAGGCGCTGCTACCTTTATCTCCAAAGTTCATAAAATGGCTGCTTTGTAGGTCGAAATGTCCACTGATCGATGCTCCCGTGATCACCTTCAAATTGATCCTGAGTGTACATGCCACAAGAAGGCGATTGTCTCGGTATCATCGTGGCAATTGTAAATAAAATAAAAGCCCCTCGGGAACTCAAGTCCGATGTTGTGTGCCAGGACAAGCCTTATACATTCAATGCACGACAGCAGATTTTAGTACCCAATGACATTTTTGTTATAGCAACCCTTCTTTTTTTACTCTCTGAGCTCCTTGTGGTAGCTTTTATGGCAACGCGGCTTTTTCCGTGCATTCTAGGGACGGACGAGAAGGCCATCATCGACGTTCTCTGTGCACGTTCCGGTGACCAGAGGCTGACTATCGTACGCACGTACAAGCAGATGTTTGGTCGTGTAAGTGAGGCTGCCACCTCCAACTTTCCACACGGAGTGTGGGGCTCTTGGAGAGGGTATACGAACGTTTTTTTTTTTTTTTTTTTTTTTTTTTGAGATGGTGCTGGTCTCTTACATTAACGCCATTCTTAAAGCTTACCCTTCAATATATGAAGTCGAATCATAATTATTAAAGAAGATACGTTTTTGAACACCATAATGATTTTCAGGCGATGGGGTGCTTAGGGTACCAACGTTAGGTCCACTCGTGCTTTTTAGCCACGAGGACCATCGGGGGATATTAACGAGCGATGGGGATTATTATGGTCTCCCTTAAGTTCTCAATGTATTTCGCTCATACCTCTACTCGTTCTATTTACCACACGCTACAATAGCTTCTGTGAAGTCATAACAGCCTTATGACTTAGAATTGAACTCGGCGATTTTCTAGCTTTCACCACCAATTCAAGCACAAACTGCGACCACCAGTCAAATTAAGGTAATTACATAAAATTACGCGTGACAGTTTTCTGTGAAAAGTGAAAGCCGTCTTATACAGTTCAGGTTCTCTGTAGTGGGGTCAGCCTTCCCGCGAAGCTCTTGACTGAGCGGTGACCAAAAGATGCAAATTCGCCAAATTTTTTCGCTACTATTTTTAGTTGGGTCTTCCGGGCACCCGCCACCTTTGCATAACAACGGGTGATCTCGAATCCTTCTAGTCGTTGTACGGCCAGCCTAATGACGGCTGATCAAGTTGCGAGGTACTCGAAACTTCGTTCGTTTGACTGGAAGAGCTGGCTACAAAGAGAAGGTTGGGGTAAGCGCCGAATTCGTTTGGGTGCAGAAAAATACAGGCAGTGGCGGGAAATGACGGAAATGGCGGGAAAGGAAATGGCGGGAAGGGAAATGGCAATGGCGGAAAGGGGAGCAAAGACGCTTACTGCATCATCACAGCTCTCGGGCAGACACAGACGATGGCGAGCAACCTTTGCTGTAAAGCAGACGATGATAGGGCCGAAAATGACCATGAAATCATTGTGGTGAACATATACGAAAACGATTACTGGTGCAGGATCTCGTAGCAGACATCAAGTCAGAGCTTCGGGGTCGCTTCGAAAGCATCATGCTGGGCCTCCTCTACCCCATGGAAGAGTTCCTTGCCCGCGAGCTACGTGCCGCTATGAAGGGCCTCGGCACCGACGAGGACTGTCTCGTTGAGATCCTGTGTACGCGCAGCAACAAGGACATACAAGACATCAAAGGGTGCTACGCGCAAGGTGGGAATCGTGCACTATGCAGTTTGCTGCGTCACACACCACACTAAACTTCGGTTATGCTGATAACCATGGTTAACGCAAACCGAGCTTGGCATGCTCACTTCTGCCGCGCTAACCGCCGTCGCCGCAACAGCCGCAGTGCTCAAAATCGCGCCAATCAGCTCGCACGCAAGTGGCGGCGCATCAGAAGAGGCGAAAAAAAATCACCTGACGGTGCGGAGGAGACGACGGCCCTCACAGAGCCGAAATAGTGGGCGCCCCAAAGCTGGCCCCAAGAGGAGATTGCGTTCCTTGCGTCCTCTCGCAGTCAGCACGACTGCGGGTGACCACGACAGAGGCGAAAGCTGCGGCTCGTTTCCAGATCCACCCGATCAACTACGACAATACCTGTGCTAAATTTGCAAATTCCGTGCGTTGTCTGCCAGAAATGAATAAAGCAGGAAATCATGAAGCGTTTTCAAAAAGCCTACGGAAACGAACCGCGTGCACGCTGGCCGTGCCCGCAAACACGCTGGCGCGACGTCCCACGAAGCGGCTCGAACCGGCCCAGACCACAGCAGCAACAGCTTGTCGCCGCTGTTGGAAATCAATCTGATCGCAGTAAATAAATTCCCCATGCGAGAAAGTGGATGTTAGTGTGGAGAAAAATTGTGCTATGTATTGTAATTCGCAGTTGTAAAGACAGCGGTGGTCAAATATTTACCCCGATAAAGTTTCCAACACAGAGCCGACTTCAGAAACCCAAGCCGGTTTCGAGCCTCTCCTAAAACTTGCCGTGCGCAAGTGCGTTGCGTTTCAATCTAAAACAACTGTTTTAACGATATTTCCTTTTGTCTACACTGCTTCTTCTTTTTTTTATCGTGAGGTTAAAAATTTGATAATTTAATTTCGTTACACTCACAATCACGTGACTGCTGTCGCAACACTTGGGATTTCGCGTGTAACAGCCAAAACCGCAGTTTGCGATAACCACGGTTAAAGTTTAGTAACCACGGTTAAACGTAACTGCGGGTATTTCCGCCGTGTAACTAGGGTATTACAGGTGCAAGCCAGGAACTTCCGCTTTAAATGATAAAATGCTGAAACGGCCCCTTTTAACAGCCGTCGTTCTTACCTTTCGCGGTACTCATTTTTGTGTAATGCTTTATCAACTTCCTCAATCTTCTACGTTAGGATAGACAATAGGTAGAAACGTGTACGTAAAGCGCCGGCCAGCCATCCACCCAGAAGGGAAAAAAGTAAGGGTTTGCGATTATTCGAAACTTGAGAACGTCGCGAATAATGTTTGGTATTCGATCCGCATCGCACACTTACCGGTCGCAATATTTGAAGTTTGCGGAATAAAAATAGCTCTAAAGCACGTACATGCCAACTGAGCGTTCACTTCACAGCATGCCCTTTGGGTGTTTTTTTTTTTTTGCACCATGCAGACATTCTGCTAAAACGCCTTACTCGTGTGATAATTACGTACAACAAGTGCATTATAACCAGGGGCGTAGCCAGGAGGGAGGTGTTTCGGTGTCAGAACACCCTTCAAAATTTCCTGAGCGCTGTATCTCCCCCTGCCCCGCCTTTCTGTTGTTTTTTTTAATGCTATGTACACTTTTCTTTAATGCTATTTCGACATTGAATCGATATATTAAAATAATAAAAACAAAAATAATAACAGCGTTGGTTTGTTGTTTGTGTGCAGAAGGGCTGCGCTTGCTCTTCATTCAGCACACTGCACAAAAACGAAACGAATCACGGTCACCAAACGCGAAACAGCTGGCGAGTGCTCTACCGGGACGTTCATTTTTCTTTTACTGAAAGCATTGGCACCGGTGGTTTGTTTGGCTTGCGTTGTCGCCGTCGCTACTAAATGACAGTTCATACAGCTTATCAATACATACTGTGGCTCGCAGCGTGTGACAAAAAACCGTGACGACTCGAAAAAAAGTCCCCGCAGTAGAGACACAAAAGAAGGTAACATTGACTCTACCAGCCGCCAACCATGCAAATACATGCCCATTCTTTAAGGTGGGAATGGCTTCCAAGAGTCCTAGACACAAAATTATGTAGCGGATAAGAACTGATAGATGAAACACTCTGTTCTTTCATAGCAGGAGTCTCTGTCTCCAGATATCGTAGGCCTTTCGCGGTAGGCCGGCCGGAAAATCATATAGCGCATATGACGGCCATCTTGGATTTGTCTATGGTTTACCGCAGACTAAGTGGGCACAGCATACCCTTGCCCACTTCGACGGCTGCCGTTTGGTTTCACCGGCACTATGTAAAAAAATTTAGAATAACTGTCAACGGCACACGGACATGCTCGGACGAAAACGTCCACAACTATTTAGTTCACGCGGCGCACACACCGTATCTATTGCGATCGCTGGCCCTGAAGGTAAGGCCGTGTAAAAAACGAAACAAAATTCGCTCCCACGAGCAATTAGCGTGAGAATGTGCACAGTTAACGACGCAACAGTTCTTATGCGACATCACGAAGTCAACGTCTCTCCGTAACAACCTCAGGGCTGTCTGCTCAGCTTCCAACCACGTAGTGTGGGAAGTACCCACGAGGGCGGGGCCAATGTTCTGTTGCACACTCGATTTCCTTGTGTGTGCATGAACATGCGACATTCATTTGAGAATAATTTGCCCTTATTTGACTGCCTTATTGTTTATAACACATGATTTATGACCAGACAACTGCAGAACATTCTGACAAAACTGCTGCAACGGTCGGTGTCCCCTACCGGAGTAATGTGTAAACGGTATCATGTTTACCTTGTCTCGAGTTCTGTAATTGACCGCCAGTGCATGAAAAACAACAAATCTGTTTCTACTTCAACAGTTTGTTCTATCCACAGGAATTACAACACTTTATTGTGTTTAAGAATATTTCCCAACGTAACAAAATCAGACATTCATAATAAATCTAGGACGAATTGGGGTATTGAGTTAGCCACAACTACGTCGCTCTGCTGACGCAAAAATTGTCCGGACGACACGACTACGCTGTCATGATTCGGTGAAGACATTTATCGCTTTATGGCCGCTCTGAATGAGTCCTTGTACTCCGCACCTTCATAAAGTCATTCCTATATCGAGGGGCTTTATATTATTCCTTTGAAAATATTCTTTACAGTCAGTGCCGCTAAAAAGCGCGACACACTTTATGAAGGAGATATAGATTAGGTCTAGGTGATTTCTTGTTCAATGAGCAAGTACCTTGAATTACGTTTTTATTGACCACGTTTTCGTTAAAGGAGACACAGGTGAAGCTTATTGGTAACCACTCAATATTTAGTTACAGTTAAACTGCAGAACAATGTTTATTGAGGGCTCCCTCGGCCGCAGTATAAAGAGGTTATTTTATCTGTTTCAAAATGATCAGTTTCTACTTTTTCTCCCGTGTAGTTTTTGTTGGGGTTGCTTTAAATATACCTTTTTGTGAGGAAACATTTACCCATCTTTGTCATCCCGCTTTGGACACGCATCAAGACAACTGAAGAACATAACGTCTGTGTAATTGTTTTATGGAGATGAATTATCGAAAACAAAATCACCCTTCCCTCGCATAATTTGCTCCAAAAACGTGTGCCTAACCTAGTTTGCATGATGTCACGGACACAAAAGTTAAACGCACTTGCAAAATAACCATTAAGATGGTAGATGCATAAACCGTAAAGCATCACTTAGTGAAAAAGTCTTTACTATACTCGGTTACAACTTAAGAACGGCACCACTTCATGTAGTGTATCACTCCGCCAAAGCGCCGGACCCGTGATGTCAGTGCGCGCGTGTTTTGAAAGGGGTTTGCTATGAATGCGTGATATCGTCTGCCTTGTCTCACGCAGTTTGTTTGTCGTTACTGGAGTCGTTTATAAGCATAATAAGTCCAAAAAATCACGGGAACGGCTCACACCATGTTCAAAATATTCCCAGTAACGCCCTACTTGCGCCGCGCGGAGAAACATCCGGCTACGGTGATAAGGCACAGCGGCAACTTCTGGTGCCGTTCTTAAGTTGTCACCGAGTACAGAATTCTGCTACCCACAGTGCAAAAAGGAGGGCATTCTTTGGAGACTTAGAGTAAGCATAGTTCATTAGCTTGCATTAGTGTCGCGGTACATGCGAAACATCATGTCGTCAATATTTGCAAATCTATTAGGCAGAAACCCCATTGCTGTGAAAAAGGTTGCGCGTAGCTTCAGAGATTGTTAAAAATACCTCAAAAAAGCTTTCGCGTGCCCCTTTCGCCGAAATTTAATAAAATGGCCCTTAGCAGCATCCAAAAAGCTATTTTGTCGATTAACGTTGAGACAACTATACTTCGAAAACGCACTATTTCCGATGTGGCACAAGCCATTATTGGAAGGGTGAAGCTGTCATTTAATACTATTGACGAGCTTAGTATATTTTTGAGTTAGGTTTAGGACGGTCCAAGTCATTGGCCGTCCGACTTCGTCTTGCGGGACTGTGGATGGGGGCACAACAAATCCTTATCTAAGGGTGCATAGTGGAAGACTTCAACTTCTCCTTTTTTTTTTTTTTTTTTTTTAGGCGGTTACCTGAGCAGTGCTCGGGAGCATCCGTAGGTGTGACGGCAAACATAATTTTACTGCAATCACTTTGTAACCCAATTATTCACTAATTTAAAGCGGGAAATTCAAAACTGCGACACGGAAAGTTTCCTGAAATGTTCACTTTGCGTAAATACAAGTTAAACGTTCGGAAAATGTTTTATCCTGTACTGCCCTTTTCCTGACAGTGTTCGGGAGGGACCTGGAAAATGACATTAGGAGCGAGACATCCGGAGATTTCCGAAGGATCCTGATATCAATGTGCAACGTAAGTATATATACCGATTTGGCATTGGGAAGTGGCTGCAAAGGCTACCCAAACGTTTACATTGTTTTCTCGTCATCGCTATGAGCGCAAACCCCCGCCATTCTTTTGTCGTCTGGTTGGCCCCCACACTTCGTCGTCCATGATCTTCTGAAAGGCTTGTAACCCGCCTTACGTTAAGTACTAAGGGACCATGGTAGATAGTGCATAATGTTCGGGTTTCTCATTTGCGAACGTGAGGTCGCCCTGCGGATGAAGTTTTGTTTTCCTGTGTCAATCTGGGGGGCGCACAAAGCTGCTGTTTCATAAAATTCCGCTTATTTACACGCGGCTTGACACCGGGAAGAATTATTCAGGGTCAAGTGATGGAGACTAGAGTCTGCCCTCTGGCCATTATTACTGTTGTAGGAGTTGTTCCCGACGCGGCCCCTACTGCTGGTTTTGAAGCGTTCCTTATTATGCACCGCTAGAACTAGATTGGAGAACAACATATTAAGGTTCATTTTTATGTACCTACTTTGAAGGATTTGCAACTTTATATTTATAAAACAGAATAGTCTAATTCGTATAGCCAGCTACAAAGACAAACATTAGGACCTTTGATGAGGTCACCGGAGCTCCATTTTATTTTATTTCCCCCTTTCTCGCTCCTGAGCAGCATTCCTTAACCATCGTGGTTGCACAGGTTGTAGCGATGGGAACAAAGAAGCTTCAAAAGACGCACTGACGCAGCTGTCTTTGAGCTATTAGTGCTGAGAAATTAAAACCTGAGGACTCAGGTCAGGAATGGAGACATGTGAAATGGAATATAAATATTCGCTGACAAATCAACGTACCCTCCAGCGAGTGTAGGATCATTTTGTTTTCGGAAAATCCGGGTCCTAAAATCCAGGTTCTTTTGCATCTTCTGTTGCAAATGGCGGAGTCTGTCGTACCTATGCTTACAAATGCGACAAGATGCGGTAACACGTGCTCGTAAGCCGCCGGAATAGCTGGACTCCCCTCGAGCAACGCTGCCTCTCTACCACTCCCGGTCATGTCACACGATTTTCTATGGGAACACTGGGAACGCTTAGTTCGGATTCTCATCGGCGGTTTGGGGCGCGCGGCTCCGTCACTTCGCAAATTATCTTCCCGCGAATCCGCGCAGTTCCCCAGGCAAGGGTAAAGGGGAAACACATGTCCGTTTTAGCAATGCAATTTCCGACGAGGCGCGTCAAAATATCTATAGTTCATTCCATAAGCTAGGTGCAGCACTGTGGAGGCTACATTGTTGTCAACAGCCCGCCCCCTCAGGGTGCCTAAATCACCGCGAAGGAAGCGACAACAGACGCCGGGACCCTGCGGTTCCACTTGCCGAGAGGGGAGAGGGGAATGTCCTTTCAGGACCCCCTTCCCGGCGAGTTATGCACCCTCAGTGGGCGCACTGTTGACAACAATGTAGCCTCCACAGTGCCCCACCTAGCTTGTGGTATGAACTATTGGACGCGCGCGGGAGCGGACGGTGCGGCGGGTCAACCGGCAGCCAATCCGGTTCTCGGAGCGGGGGCGCGTGCAGGGCGCGTCCCTTTCCGCTCATGTGTTCTACCCTTAATTTGGAGACTAGCGAATGAGGAGGAGCGGGAAATGGCAACAGGAGACGGGGATGAGTGACGTCGCTTTCGCAGTGCCGCCTTCTACACTCCCGAGGAGAGCCATCTCGGCGCGCTGAAGGACGCGGTCACGCGGAAATTTTGCGGTGGCGCGGAAGAGTGACGGGGAAATTTTGCAGATATGCGCCATCTACTGCTCACGCAATATGGAAAAAGTCAACTACACCTCTGTCGAAACGACCACATTGAGGGAACTCGAAGCTTTTCAAAATCAAGTCCAACAGCAAATGAACTTACCCAGAAGCGAGCCGCTGTTTTTTATCGGGACGGTTTTTCACATTGCGTTTGTGTTTTCTGGTGCTTTACTCATCATGACTTTCGCTATAGTTAAACCAACGTCGTCGTTAGACGGAGGGGTACGTTTTCTGAAATTTTGCACGTCCATGCACCACTCTCTTAATCCAAACTGCTTGAACCATGCCGGAATGGCGCAATCGGATAGACGTCGTATTCATAACGCCAAGGGACCCACGTTCGATTCTGACCATGGGAAGCGATTTAATTTTTCGTCACTTCAACCACGATCATCCTCCTTGTCAGGGAAAGTAGGCTTTGCACACAGTGCGTTTTGGGTGGACTCTAGAGGACATCGGTGAGAGGCTGAAAGCTTCGCTTTAAAAAACGAACAATGACCAATTTTGGGAGCGCATTTCGTGGCCCGGCGTAGCACGTAAGGCAACCTATTACATGATTTTGGCATTAAATATAGTCACCTACTATTGCATTGCGTAGGCGCAAGTGGCAGAACTTCTGGATTTTGGTGCTACAACAAGTATGAGCTATATGGAAAGTTGCATTCCCAATTCGAAATAAATTGTGACCACACCTTGCGACGCAGAGAATAAAAATCATTTGAGTGGCGGCGCTCGCGGCCACAGAATATACAAGCTGGAGGAGGACCAAGGTCATTTTAGTCAGGTGGACAGTGTCCCTGCCACAAAGAATCGACAACGCCTGTTTACAGCTACTCGTCATGCCACAAAGTCGCTCGTAGACTTGTGTGTTAAAAGTTGATACTAACAACCTTATTTTTAAAATTGCAAATCTGCTAGGCATTATTGGCGGCGATGAACATATTGTATGCAATTAAAGCCATCAGACCAAGCACAGATAGACTATAGGAGTGTCGTTGCCTCCTCTCATCATGCTCTAAGATATCTATCCCTTATTCCGTCTCCCGAACGTCGTATGATCAGGCCCGGCCTAGCAGTGAAGGCTTCGCACGAACACACACAAACACGCACACACACACACACACACACATCTTTACGTGCGTACGCACGCCCACACGCATGCACATACACAGAAACGCACACCCACGTACACACAGCACACACGCCTACACACACACACACACACTCAAACACACATAGGCACCCCTATAAATACACACACGCACTCATTTACGCACACACGCACACACGTGCATTCACGCACGCACACGCACACACACGCACACACACATGCACATACACGCACGCGTTCACGCACGCATGCACACACAGACACACGCACGCACACGCATAGAATTAGTAAAAGAATAAGCGGAACCCCTATCCGCCACCTGTCGGCGCGATAAAAGCAGTATTCGTCCGAATATTTTGTGCTTGTGTCGTTGAATGAAATCATTTTTCCCTGAATTGAATTCGCCCAACCTCTCCTCCTCTGCTTTATCTCTTTTTTACTTCCTTATCCTATTCAGCATTACTGTTCCTCTGGCATACGCCATTTTAATGCAATGTCGCCTTTTTTTTCTTCCTTACCTTTCTTCATTACCTCTCTCGTCCACTCCTGTAGCCGTGCCCTCCCCACGTTGACAGTGAAATATACATCGTACGCCGGGAAACGGTTTGACAAATACCGATTGGCGAAGAGCTATGTGAGAGTGCCCAGTAACGTCAGACGTTACATAAATTGCGCACACTCGAAGGAAAGACATGTAAGATAAGCATCGGTAGGAGACTAGTATCTATCAAGATGAGGTCCCTTGAAGAAGACCACTTTTTTGTATCCGAGTCTGTATCTGCTTTGTAGGTCAACGTACTGGAGGCCAGGCCGTGGCCTATACTTCAGCGAACCATGTCTTTTCAACATATTTCTGGCTACTTATAGATCCCATTTTCTGTTTTTAAAGCATGTCTTTAGATGCCTTAATGAGAGCGTAAATGTCCGATAAAACTTCACTGCAGGGAAGCCAACTTAAATAAAGCACCCTGCAAGAAAACCAAATTTTCACAATGGGTTTCAAGGGGGTACGCCAATCAAAGCCGACATAGCGTAACAATAGGATGTCTTTGCACACCTCACGGACCTCTCGTAATACGCAAAATATCATTTGGCAGTACACACGCTTGGCGATTATGACGATTAAATAATTCTCTAAACAGCAGTGTGTCAAACCGGAACCAAACCCAGGCGAAAACTGGAACAGAACTGATATTTTTTTCCGGAACTGAAGACGAACCAGAAGTTCTTTTTGAGCCCGCTGGACTCGAACCAGAATTTAACCGAAAACATAAATAAAGGTTACCGGTTCACGTGAAAACAGTTCGAGCACCCGTAGTTGATAATGACCAGTCGATGTCACTGAATGCTCTTCTCTTTCACAATAGATCATTTTCGAAACCTTTTACGCACTTTCCTTCACCAGAGCAATCGAAACGCTATCACCTCGTGGTCGTAACGTCGGGAAAGGTATGCGCGCCACTGTTGCAATGGTCACGCATGCGGAGTAAAAGGCTGAGTGAAAGAAATGACACTATTTCTTAATCCTGCAGGCGTTATTAAACATCCACTTGGCCCTTCTTTCGCGGTGACTTTATTGGAGCGATCAGCGCACAAATAGCTGCACTACGCAACAGTTAAAGCCCGCACTTTAAAAGGTTCATATCTTAATTCAATGCACAGGATTTAAGGGCTCTAGAGGCGGACACTGTCCTGAGATTTACAGATAGGACGTATCTCTACACCCATCGCTGTTTTTAGCAGATGAACCTGTGTTTCCCCCCGAATCATCTCTTAACTTACATTCGAGACATTGGATTTTTAGAACTGTACCTAACGTGCGGAACTCCAGAAGGGTATACGCCAAGACCTTTACAATTCTTCATGTCGAAAACCCGCCGCGGTGGCTAAGTGATATAGCTATAGTCTGCAGCGACAAAGAAAGTGTTCGAAAGGCAGTAAAAGAAGCTGGAAAGTTTTGTAAACATACGGGTAGTGCTATAAGCTGGAAAAAGTCGCTAGGTTTCTGGCACGGGGAGTGGGAAGACACACCTGAGGTTTTTGAAAATATGCAGTGGACGTTAACTCCGGCCAAATACTTGGGCGTACCACTCAATAACTACAGGCAGCCTACCGAATTTTGGACGCTGGAAACAGAGCGCACAAGAGTTCAGACAACCAGGTGGGGTGGGAAGGATTTGTCGATGTTTGCACGAGCTACTGTGTGCAACTTATTTCTTGTAGCCAAAGTGTTCTATGTCCTTCAGGTGCTGTCCATGACGAGAGTTTCTGTTCAGAAGCTACACAGAGTGTTTGCGGTTTTTATTTGGGAATCGACTTGGGAGCGGACCACCCGCTCGAACCTGTTCCGCGCGGTTCGAAAAGGAGGCTTGGGGCTCTGCCACTTGTTTCTGAAGCAGATTGTGTCCAGGTTTTGTTTCTTAAGGGATCAGAATAATCTCTTTCTACGTACTGTCATTCAAGTGCGCCTTCGTGATCACATACCTGAATTTGTTGTGTCCTCTTTTGGGGATAGACGAACGAGTCTATGTGGTTTCATGCGCGATGTTGTATGGGCGTTCAAATTATTGAGAGTGAGATTTTCGATTGAGTACTTGAGCAACGTACCACGCAAAAAGTTATATAAGGACCTCATTGATGTTATGTTAGCCATTCCCCTATACAGGTCTATGTATGCAGTGGGATGGGAAGGTGATGTGCTCGAGAGGGTAAAGAGAATGCCCGTGCGCGCCTCCGTTAAAAGTTTCTTTTTTCAGCTCCACAGTGGCACGCTTCCTGTAAAGTCATGGCTCCACGAGAAAGGATTAGACATACATTGGAACATTAACTGTCGCATATGCTTAAAGCCGGAAACTATTGACCACATTTTTCTAGACTGCTCAGACGCGAGATTTCACTGGGACATCCTACAGCGCACTGTTAAGAAGGACCTGCCCATAAACTCTTTCGGGATTCGTTTTCTGTCTGTATGTGATACAGGAGGCGTGCCATTCGACATGTTTATGTTGATCAGCATGCACAGCTTGTGGCGCACAAGGATGGCGGACAGGCATGCCGATCCCAATGCGCGGCCCGCCAGAGAGTATTTCATTGAGAGTATGGTCAACATACGTGAGGTATACAAAGCGCTAAGCGAACCACCTGAATGGTTACCAATGCTCGATGACCTTGTTCAACGGAAGAGATTTTAAACTTGTGTTTATATTAAAGGTGGCGAATGTTATAAAATCACTGTAACCTAGTTTTTCGTTTGAGACAAACGGTAATAAAGAAAAAAAAGCGGTGGCTCAGTGGCTAAGGCGTTGCGCTGCTCAGCACGAGGTCGCGGGTTCGACTCCCGGCCGCAGCGGCTGCTTCTGAAACGGTTGCATGCATACACAGTACCAAACTTTTTTTTTTTCATCGACCGACCGGACGGCACCTCCGATGCGGACCTCGTCCCCCTGTCAGGCAGGGAAAGGCTGTTGCCATTCCGGTCATTATTGTTTAGGCGGGGCCCGCTTCCCACACGCGCACTCATCCCTCAGTAAGCGGCATTCGGTGGTCTGGCGACTCCTACAGCGGCGCTACTCCCCCGAGGTCATAGATGTCAGGAACGAGCGCATCCGGTGGACGTGTTATGGCAATGTCCGCAGACGCAACGCAGGCGATGAGGCGCGCCGTAGTGAAGGGCTCCGGATTAATTTTGGCCACCAGGGCATCTTTAACAAATGGTCGCACAATCACTAACAGTAAGCAGTGGGAGACCGTGCTGCTCAGCTCCTGCCCGTCCTCAACTCTGGGCCGTCCAGCTGGCCGAGGACGCTGCCGGAACCCAAGGGTCCACTGCCTACGACTAAGCATTACAGTTGGCAAACTATTCATAAAGTTTATTCTCTATATCTCTCTTCATAGTCATCTGATAATGCAACTCATCGAGCCGTTTCGTGAAATAGTTCGGCACGTGATTTATTTGAACCAGAACTGAACCGGAACGAAAAGAATTCGCCCTAATAGAAGGGTAACCGAACCGGTATTTTTTTTCTGTTCGACACCCTTCTAAGCAAGGTTGGACTTTGGCTCTGGACTTTGGTGGTGTGGGGTTGAACGTTGACTTTGGACTTTGGATGAGTTGAAGCGGACTTTGGCTTTGCACATTGGGAGTTTGGGTATTAAACTTTGGGAGAGAGTTTTGGACTTTGTCTTTGACTCAGGTTGCACGGTAGAAAGCTCCGTGTTTCGACCATGTTTCCAGTTAGATAAAAGGGGCTTTGAATTTTTAGTTAATCCTTCCAGTACATCATCGGAGTAACTTTTTCCTTATTTTTTCTGCTGCTTTCATCAGGCCCATCGTCAGGAAGGCAACGCTCCGAATGCTGCTCAAGCCCGGAACGACGCTCAAGTGAGTATGGTACCTTGAAACAACTGGCTATTTTCGACAGTGCCCTTTCTATGTTGGTACATTCTTTCTACACATTTACGCCTTTCAAACACTGCTTCGGGTACAAGTGCCTTTTGATCTCTGGCATATCCGGGAGTTGAAGAATGACGATTATAAAAAGGGGTAACAGATGTTTACTTCCTCAAGGGTGGTGTGATAATCTATGTCGCTGTTCCCAAACCGGGTGTTGGCAAATGTTTATCGTTTGATCTGGTCAAATCAAGCGGTTTCACGAGCTTCTCTTCAAAACCTTATTACCGAGTGCACAATCCTATTAAGATATTTATTCTATTCCAGAGCAGCTTTAGAGCACAGCGTCTTCCCTCGTGTAACATTCCGTATATGCAGAATTACGGGAATACGAAATTTTCACCTTTTCTTACACCCGGCCGGAATAAAAACAGATATGTGCCCGCCACGTATGAGAATACAGTAGGGCATGGGCGTTGGCAGGCAGTACAAAAGGGGCATGCCCCCCACTAAGCCACAGCAGCACAATTGCCCCTCCCCCCCGTCCACATCCCCTCTACCCGCAACACAACAGTATTGGCCCCCTCAGGACAAAATCCTGCCAACGCTCGTGGAGTATGGTATTACGTTAAAGATTTTGACACCGGTTTTCTCTCTCTACGACCGCCACAAGCGCTAAATCATGGTCAATATGCATTCTGTACCTACGGAGCATACGAAAAACATACGGAAAACATTGTCGCCGTATAGCGCGCTTTAATAAAGACAGAAACCCAAAAACTGCGTCAAGCGTTTCCATCCTGACAAATCGTTTGATTTTTATGCTCTTGGAAACATTATATGCATTAGCTAAGCCGGGGAGCGTAATACTCCGTATGAATTCCGTGTTCTCCTAATTCCGTATATACGGAACGTTTCGTTAGTATTCTATTCAATTTTAGTCGAAGTGAAAGAAATCATAAGTATAAATCCTTGTTAAAAGTCGCCTTGCCTAACCTAATTTCCACACTTTTACGATTAAACGCATCTTCAGGACCATTTCTAATGAATGCAGAAACGAATTCGCGCTATTTTTTTACGCAGTCGAACAAGATGAGCTGTGATCCAAGATTGCCGTGCCCTCTTGCATGTCATTATATCGTCAATGAGGAGCTTTAAATATTTTTCGGTAAAAATAGCCTCAGAAACACGGTGTGAACGTGGTCTCCGGTTGCCTGGTTGGCGCCTCTTAGACTAGTGGCGCAAGGCTGGAGAAACAGGAGAGCTGACGGCCCCTCTCCCTTCATTGCAGGCCTGGCTGTTGCACCTCACATGGATTTGTAAACGTTCCCCTGAAAGTTCTACATGACTGACAGGCCCGGATCGTTTTGTCCAGAGGCTATCACATCTCTCCCACGCGCTAGAACCAGCGGCAACCGGCTTCGCGAACTCGGCGTCTGTGCTCCCCATTTCAGGCGTGAACGCACGCTAACTGGCGAGGAGAACAGGGGCGGTATTCTCGTAACTGTCCCTTTTAAAAACGTCCCTTTTGCGCCCCTTCCTCGTGACGTACTTTCGGTTAAGCAGTGAGCGTTGGCAGTAGGTTTGCCGCGTTTGCGTTACGTCACTTCCGGTTGTTTGCTTTTAGCCAATCAGGGCTTGCCAAAAGGGACACTTTTGAAAGGGACGCAAAAGCGACAAAACTCGAGAATACCGCCCCAGCACGCGAGGAAACACACCACGAACGCCTGGCAGAGTGTTTTCGAAGGTCGAGCTTCCCGACGCCGGGCGCTTCCCACGAGGCGCATGCTCACGTGCGCTCGATATGTCTTCTTTGTATTTTTTGCGAGCTCCTCACATGGCGCAAGCCCACGCGAAAGTCTGGACGACGCCAGGATATCCTCACGAGGCGCACGCTGACATGCGCTCGGCTGGGCTGAGTTTTCTGCTAACGCTCGGCGGCAGAACTAAAAGCCCAAAGAGCTCTTCTGTTAAAACAGTTTTCCAAAATGTCGCTGCAATCGGATTAGCAAATACCTTCGTTTAAGCTTTAGTAATCACTTGTCTTGCTTTAAGATTGTGCTTTGCCGGAAACTTATTTCATAGCACAAAGAACACGCAAATGGTACAACGCAGGCGGCAGAGTCACCAAAAAATGCGGACCAGTCTGATTGGTAATGAATTCATAAAACGGGAGGACAAAACCGGCTTAACGCTCGTGGGATTACTAATTAATTTTCTGAAAGCTGCATTCAGATCTGGATGTAAAACATCCTTTACTTGCGCATCCTATTATTTTCGAGGGAGATTTCAGGGGAGGTTTACGCGCCGAGGCTACCCCAGGCCTTTGGGGGGCTCCGTGGTAGTAGGCGGCCCACTATGCATTCCATCTGAATGAGTTCTGTGTGTTGCAGCTAGTATTAAGTGCAGAGCACTAGAGATGCGTCGCTCAGGAGTGATCCGGTTCTTTTGAGCCGCTCTTTTTGAAGAACGAGTGAGCCGTGGCTCAGTAAAAGTGAGCGGCGGTTCTTTTGGAGAGAGGGAGACCCTTCTCGCCCCCTCAGTGATCAGTGTCGAACGGGGCGAGCCACAGCACTGCAAACCATGGAGAAAGAGCCAACGGAGCCTAAAAGCCGGGCCAACGCTCTCTCGCGCCAGCTATTGCCGGCGCGAGAAAGCAACTCCACTGCCGGGCCAGCTGGGGCTAATTTTCCAAATTTCTCCAGCGCCCCCTGTCGTGGGAGCAGACAATTCGAGCCAGGAGAACCGGATGCAGTTTTGACCCGTTCATCGGCTCTTCCGGTGAGCGGATCCGCTCAGTTACTGAGCGAAAGAACCGAAGACCCGGGTCAAATGAGCCGTCGCTCTGCGCCATCTGTTATCGGCGCGGGAAAGCAACTGTACTGCCAGGCCAGCTGGGGCTAATTTTTCAAATTCCTCCAGCGCGCCCCCTGTCGTGGGAGCAGACAATTCGAGCCAGGAGAACCGGATGCAGTTTTGACCCGTTCATCGGCTCTTCCGGTGAGCGGATCCGCTCAGTTACTGAGCGAAAGAACCGAAGACCCGGGTCAAATGAGCCGTCGCTCTGCGCCATCTGTTATCGGCGCGGGAAAGCAACTGTACTGCCGGGCCGGCTGGGGCTAATTTTTCAAACTCCTCCAGCGCGCCTCCTGTCGTGGGAGAGCTAGGAGAACCGGATGCAGTTTTGACCCGTTCATCGGCTCTTCCGGCTCTTTCCGCTCAGTTACTGAACCGAAGAACCGAAGAACGGCTCCCGCTCTTTTCGAGAGCCGCTCCTCGCGAAGCGGATCTTCTGAGGCGCCATTTGGGAACCGCGATGACGGCGGCGGTGAATGACAGATCGGGAGGCCGCAATGGCAGCAGTGAACGAACTGCGTCTGTATTTTCAAAGTAATAGGAAAATAAACTCCTGTGACCATATAATTCACTAGAATCACTACAGTTACATTTGTGCGTGTAGCTGTTGTCCGAATCAGGAACGAGCCGCATCTTCTTAACCGCTCAGTTCCGCGGCGATTATCGGCTCCCGGCGGTTCTTCGGCAGAGCGGCTCTCCTAAGAACCGACGTTCAGCGGCTGCTCGCTCGATTAGAGAATCGTGCTGAGCATGGCTCTGAAGGAGTCGTGTCGGCACGTTCCGGTAGAGTTATTAGAGGCGTATCGGCCGACCCAGCTGGGTCTTGTGTGCAACTTTCGCGTCATCTATTATCGCTGCCAGAAAGCGGACCCGTCGACCTCGCTTCGAATAAACTGAACAAAGTGTTGTTCACCACCACAATATTAAAATTAGTTTCTTGTATTATGTCCAGAATCATTTTTTCTGGCGTCACAGCTCACTAGTAGAGATCATATTTGTGAGGTTATAAAGTTGACAAAAAGTTGCATTTTCTTCTATATATATCGACCGAGAATGATTCTGAAATACCACTGACACATAAAAACCTTTGTAATGATGGTGAGGCCAATTCTTTTCAGCACAAATACAGCGGATGTTGTTACAAAATAAATGACTAAATAACAATTGAGTAATAATTTAGATTATGGATGCTTAACACAGGTTACAAACCTAAATGAACCGCTGAACCGTTCAAATGAACCGGTTCACTTCAGTGAACTGAGCCGTTCTGAGCCGCTCACTGAAGTGAGCCGTTTTGCCCATCTCTACAGAGCACTTTAGGCGCTCGCTTTGTCGTCCTAGCTCGCTCGCTCGACCCAGTATATGGAGCACCATGGCGGCGTCCCGGGGTAACGCTGTTGTACGCGGCGTGCCCCAGAGACATCGAAAGCCAAGAGGTTTATATAGTCGTAAGCGTTCGAAACTTGTGAAACGCTGGCGCTTGTCATACATCTTCCCGTTGTTTGGCGCGAAAAGAACTATAGGTACATTTGAGGAAAAATATACGTAATTAACCGGCAGCGCCCGCGTTCCTTTAGTTAAGGAGGCCCGTTGGGTTGGTTTTTAAGTTAGTAAACGCAGAATGTGGCAGTGCAACGCCGGCACGTGCGGGGAGAAAAGCGCAAAGAGAACAGAACTCCCGCCTGCGCAGTTTCAGGCAGGGGGCGCGCGAGCCCTGCGAAGGCGGGAAATTTGAGGTACTGTGGGTGGCATAGTGAGCGGATAACGGCGCTGCAGCTCATTATGGCGAATCCCTGCTCTGCACTTCTGACAGCTTTCACATTGAGTGGAACGGCTCTCATTTTTTTTATTATTATTGTACGATTCGCTGGTGAAGCACGTGTTAGTTTTTTCGCGAGAGGACACTTGGTGTTTGAATGGTGACTAACAGCTGCCTCTGTTCCCGTTCTTCCACGCAGATGCTGCAGCAGGCAGGAGTGATGAAGTGGGGAACCGAGGAGTCGGTGTTCAACCAGATACTCGCGAACCAGAGCTACGACCACCTGCGCCTGGTCTTCCAAGAATACCAGAACATGTCGGGCCGCAACATTCTGCAGGCCATACAAAGCGAGATGAGCGGGGACCTTCGAACAGCGTACCTAGCCATCGGTAAGACCGGAAATTCGGAGGAGGGGCACTCTGCAAATGAACGAATACACAGGGTAGGGGGAAATGTACAGTAAGAGCGTTGTCATATGAGGAGTCATGTTTTTTTGAACTACACAGAAACCTGATGGCTTATTCGGCATCGATAGTCGTATTGTTCATGTTATAAGGCATCGACAATGGTAGTACAGAATGATTTCGCAGTTTTTACAACCATGGGAGCAGGGGAAGGTGTTAGATAATTTGTCCATAGCATGCAATTGTCGAGGGTGTTTTCTACTGTGGCGTTGCGTAGTGCAGCTAAATGATGTATATGCAGCTAAATGCCGATTCCTGAAGATGAGTGCATCTAAACGATCTCCAGGAATCGGAGAGTGACAGGTTAAGCAAGCAGCACACGGTGTAGGTTGTTAGCATGACGGAAGCCTGCTTTAAAGGTTAGCTTCTCTCATTTTCAGCACAGTTTTGAAAGTTATAGAACATAGAACGTTCAGTTAAGAGCACAGTGGAAGCATAGAGGCGTATCTATTGTTTAGCAGAAATGAGGGATTCTACTGCATGCACAGAATATATTCCGACCCGCACGACTTTTTTGCCGATCTTAGAACGTTCTGCGTCAACCTGCGACTGATGGGCAAAATTACAAATGGGACAAATTCTATAACATTTTGCGCATACGGTTTTAGGTGTTTTATATTATACTGTTTTAGTTATCTTATATTAGGGTGGATCCCTATAGAAGGCAAGCGTGGCAGGGGGTAGCAGAAAGTTAGATGGGCAGCTGAGATCAAGAAGTTTGCGGGGATAAATTGGCCGCAGTTAGCACAGGACCGGGATAATTGGAGATTGATGGGAGAGGCCTTTGCCCTGCAGTGGACGTAGATAGGCTGGTGGTGATGGTGGGGGCGGTGATTATCGTCGACAACCTAAGTAAAAGTACGCAATGTCGGCCGCGAAGGTATTTATTACACGGGAAGGTAAAAACCAAATCAAAACAAAATATTGCCCTCCTGTAAATGTACTTCGGGGGTGCGCGCGGAGATTCATTTCTTTCTTGTCCCCATTTTTATTACGCAATTACAAACTAAAGTGTCCCTTGGTCGTCGTTCCGTCGTTTCAGCTTAAGCTGTCATTGGCTTGTAAACCTTCCGACCGAAACAGTCCTAAAAATGGTGCTTCACTGCAAAGCAGTGCGTACCCAAGCAGAGCCAGCTTTACGCACAAGAAAATGATAGACAAGTGAAGCATCTTAAAGAAAGTTCTGTAGAAACATTTTTTACAGGAACCAATGCTTTTCGGCAATAATCGTTTGTGTTTGCTATTTCGTGCCAACGTTATGCATAAAGCATCGACAAACTCGCACCACAAAATGGCCATATACTGTAGTCGTTGCTCGGATACAGAATATCGCGCGAACACAAGGCGGCAGAAGGGACTTCCCAAGGAGCTGAAAATAAACAAAAACAGTTTTAGGGTCATTTCTGCGCAACGGCACGCCTCCCTACCCGCAAAAATTGGCAGGAACACGTGAAAGTGTGGGTGGATCAGTGGCTAACAAATGTTTTCCACATGAAGTCCCATGGTTGATGGTATTCAAGGTGCGAGTTCAGTAACCAATGGTTACCCCCGTTGTTTTCTGTGTTCCACGTGTGTCACATACGGGAATCCACTGTAGCGTTCACAGGGAATTTAATACAATCAATTTGCGATTCCCTTTTTTTGCTCAACGATTACCAAACAGGAGGTGTTTTGGCGTATGAATGTTTTCGGCCGTACGGTTTCATGCCTCGCCAAATAGGGTATGCTAAACTGTTTCTGCTTACGAGGAAGAATGGTTGTGAGTGGAAGCGACCATGCTAAATAGCAGAACGAAACGCCGTGAAGTGTTCTTGCATAATTTATATTGTTTTCCGCACCGGAGTGCGGGGACTTTCAACGGTTGTTTTATGAAAGCACTGTTATAGCAGCACTCTTCACTTGTTTAAAATTCTTGCGGAATATTTTGATCCGATTGATGCAAATAAAAGATGGTTGTACAATTAAAAAACTTTCCCCAACGGAGCCGAATTCTAAACAATGACGCTCTTCAACCAAACTACGAAACCTACTTCACAAAGGCGCGAACGTACAATTATCAGGCCCCTAACGGTAAATTTTTTCTTGAGCCATCCTTCTGGCACGTGAATCAAAATTCTGATGGCCGCGCTTGATATCAATTGCTTGACGTCAGCTCTCGATAGTTCCATTTCGTTCTGTGTACAGCCAAGTACATTCCCAGCTAGCCAGCAATAGGCACATAAGTAAATTTGATATTGCACGTTCTTTATTATTATCGGGTGATCAACCTAGAAAAAGTCAGAAGTTTTGTAGTTCAGTGAACATTTATAAAATAGCAAATTTCTGTGGCGCAGAATGATTCAGAATGGGTTGTGGGCATCGCCGGTTTTCTGCTGTTGTCGCCTGTATTCTACTAAGCACACATTAACTTCACTTACAAACAATAATTTTTAGCTGCCACTGAATTACCACAAAGTTAGTGCAAGTAAAATATTCTATAGGGATTACGACCTAGTGCAATGGTTCTCAAAGGGAGGCAGTCTAAGCGTTACGCTAAACATTTGACTTTTCAGTTAGACATCCGGATATGCTAGAGAGATGCTTTTACGTATGTAATTTAACTTTTTACGACTTCTCAGAATTTCACTCATGCAATGTTCTTCCTGTTCGTACATAAAAATCGACGCTCTTTCTTGCCACGGACACCTTAGTGCGCCAAAAGCTTCGTTACTAAAACGTCATCTAATGGTGTACTTGATGATACCTACGATTTTAGAGGAAGTGCTTTTTTAAGACGATGATAGTCCTTTTGGGGCTACTTAAACGCGAAAAAATGTCTGTCTGTATGTGTCTGTTTGTCTGCCTGTTCATTGATTCAACCATCATGCCAAAAGGAAAATAAAATCTTGAAAGGGAATTTTATATAGGCAAAGTTTTTGCTAAACCACTAAATGTAGAAACACATTTCATACTTATAAAATTGTTCAGGAAAGAAAATGCATTGGACATATTTGAGGCACATTATCAATACATGAGTAAATGTTCTTTAAATAAATACACATGACTGCTTGATTTTTGCAGTAGCAAAAAAAAACATTCGCGTTAAAAATCTTTTGACTCACAAATACAAAACCCGACTGCGCACGACCCTATACCATGTGGCCGCATTCCAAAAAGGCCAACGGTAAATAAAGTTTCCAGCATATGGCGCGCCAGCAGTGAAATCCCGCGAAATTTAATCGACCTGAGCCAACCTCTCCCGCATTTACCTTGGAAGGTAAAGAAAGGGAGGAGAGGAGCGCTAGAGGCCGGGAAAGGAAAGAGAGGCATTTACGGGGCGAAGACAATCGTCTTGTGACAGAAGACTATCATATTGCGCGACATTTACAGCAAAGTGAACAGATACGGGGCCATTTTTTTTTTCAGCTCGGCACGCGTACGCATATTTTCTCCGTATATTCTATAATAACAATGTTTTATTCTTTTCTATTCTTGTGTAATGTGATTGAACTTTTAGACTCTGGCGTGCACAGGTTGTTTTCATATGCCATTGTATTCCGTGCATTTTAAAATATTGGAGGGTATTTAACATGTGAAGTTTTACCTGTTTTTCTATCTAGGCAAACGTGTAAACTGTACGCCCTAAGAAAGACTTCTTTTTTCCGTGGACGATATTACTGATAGCTCGGTTGCCCTAAACGTCTTTTCGTTTCTTCCTTTCTGTCCCACGCAGCAAAGTGCGTCATCAACATCCCGTACTACTTCGCCGAGAAGCTTTACAGATCCATGAAGGTGGGTGCCAATTCCCTTCCTCTAACATTCAGCACCTGTGTCTTGTACAGAGCAAACCCCTAACCTGGATTCCTGGTTCGTGTTAGCAATCCGCCACAAGCATCAAGAAATTTTGTGCGTAAACATGATGTAGATATGCGTAGCTTTAAAGGAACGATAAATATAATGCAGAACAGCACTCCTACATGGAATGCTACTCTTCCGTTCTATACCCTGCTCGAATGGATTCAGTAAAGTGTAAATTAGCATCTTAGCCGGCTTCAGTCACATCGTCTTTGGAGTTTCGGCATCCAACTGTTCGAGTTAAGCAAATGTGAAATATATTTGCTTTAACGTTTGCATTCAAATTAAGGTACAATACCGCATTTACTATTCTTTTCTCTGCGGGATTCCCTTCTGACATTCGGTGCCTACGAAAACATAAGCTGCGCCATAGTCAACCTCTGTTTTTAGTCGCGCCTGACGATTTCTAATAAACGTTTTTCGAAAGCCATTCTACATCTTCGATGCATCACCGAGCAGATTTACCATACGTGTGAGACTGGTGGGCGTATGAGTCTCCCAACACAAAACTTTTAATTGTCGCTGTGGGGACCTAGCCTCACTCATCCACTCTATGTGGGCCTGCCCATAAGACCCCTTTCCCTCCGTAGTTAGTGAACAGCAGATGGTGGGGGCGCTGGGCAGCTCGGTCCCAGAGGTCCAGACGCTTCGGGTCACCCGCACTGCCAACATCGTCGCCGGACTTAAAGGAGCCATGAAGAGAAAACAAAAGTTTGTTTTATTCGAAAGATTAGGTGTTTCATAGTACCCCAAGCGCTTTCCCGGAAGCAAATGATGCTTTATTCACTGAGAAATAAGGCAATTTAAGCCAAAATTTTAAATCTCCCGCTAAAATTGCACATTTGGTGACGTGAGCAATGGTGTCACACGGGCCGGTCCATGAAACAGATACTTAGTATGTCGACTCCATATAGCACCCACACGCGGGAGTCGACCGAGACGGCGGCCATTTTAAAAATGCTAGTAAAACCTAGTGCACCCGCAGCCCTAGTCATGGAATCGCCTGATCCGGAGAACAAAACTCTCGCCGAGGAGCTCGGGCTTGCATTTAACAACCTCACACCACTTGAACGCTCAACGCGTCTAAGTGCACGAGCGGCAAGAGTTGTGGGATACGCGGTGGACGGGAAAGCGACCATTCCGCGATAGCCACAACAGACGAACGCCCTGCCGTCGGCACCGCTGCCTCGTCAGCGCCGTCGCCACGGACGAATACAGACTGGTACGTATGTGCCGTATTTTTATTACGGTTAATAATAGTTCAACTTCAGTAGCAGTATCGCTTATGCCAGTTGGCCGGTGTCGTGTATGGAAAGCCGTTCGCGCGAGCTCTCTGCTTCGACCAGAAAGATACGAGCGTCAATGCGCGGTGTTTACGGCATTTTTCCTCCAAGGTCAGAGCGCCTCGAACCCGAAAATTCGTCTGCGCGACGGCGAGATGTCGAGCTCGGCCAGGCGGTTGTTTCGTACGCATTGGCGCACACGCTTGCGTGTTCGTTCGGAACTTCAACCGTTTACTCCACCGTTCTTTGTCATAAAAAGAATGTGCAGTATGTTTCACGGGCATTTAGCTCGCTATGCAAACTGTAAGCCCTGCCTAACATGCGTTTGCTTTTGCCGGCCTCCGCCAATCGCAGAGCTTAGCCCATGTGACGGCATAGGTTCTGTTGCGGGAAATGAGCTGGTGGGTCGCATGACCAGTCCCGTTTTCCCTAATTATGTAGCTTATTTGAGCGAAGTTTGCGTTATAAGTGGTGTCGTTATGGTTCTAACGAGGCAATCTTTCGAATGAACCAAACTTGTGTTTTCTCTTCATGGCTCCTTTAAAAAGACGGCCACACCACTCCCTAAACCAGCCTAAAACTCCAAAAACTAACTCTCTCTCTCTCTCTCTCTCTCTCTCTCTCTTTCTCTCTCGACTGCACACTCTCAAGATTTAGAGCAGCAGTACCTACTGTCATTCCAGTTCCTAAGACCTCGCTGGATCTGTATTTGCGTTCCTGTTTCGTATGAAGCGTCCCGTCACCACTCCTTATTTTGCTTCTTGCCTAACAACAAGAGCGACCGAAGCGGGGCACTTAGGAATTTTGAACATCCAGAAACACCAGTCCCTACATTGGCCTTGTAGTGTACGTTGTTATAGCGCTACAGCTTGCGCCAGCCATATATGGCCCTTCAGCGCGCGCAGGTGCTTAACCATGTAACGATGCCCCATGCGTGGTTCACTCTTGCAATCGGCTTTAACTAAGTGGCCTGCGGCCCTCATTCCGAATATCACAGCAGGCCCAGTGTATTTTCTGTCGGAAAGAGGGCGGTTGGCTTTGACTCTGTTCAACTGGTTTGAATTGAATAGGATTTTTAAAATGAATTTATTCGTTCTTTCTTTTCTAAATACAATAAAAATGGAGGGAACGCAAAAGGCGACCTGCCCGACAAAGGCCTTCCTTCCGAGCACAGTTGACACGCAGGTACATGAGCCCAAGGAAGCGAGTTTCAATCCCGGCAGTGGAGCTAGGCCGCTTTTTTGAGGGAGGCGAAAAGCAAAAACGTCCGTGTGTTCTAGATTGTGACTGACGTTAAAGATTCCCGGGGGGTCAAAATTAATCCGGAGCCCTCCACTACGGCGCACCTCATGACCTGTGTATAGGGTCGGCGAGTTAAACCCTACAATCAATCAATAATCAATCAATCAACTCAACGCATGTACATTTGTACGCAAACAGAACAAAACATGAAAATTAATTCCATAACAGAACATGGCAATAAAAATGTTTTACAAAGAAATTGGTTTATATACAGACACACCCTTAACAAAATAAAAATACACAGCTGTGCATTGAAAATAAAGGCACATGTAACGACGTCATTCTAATTATTAAGGCATATTAGGATAATCATGGGAAAACAATGGAAACAAAGTACCGGTTGTACTTGAGAGTAGAGAAACTAGTCGGCCCATATTAAGTAAATACAAGGCACATAATCAAATTAGGTACACTGAACATTACTTTTCATTACTAGAACTCTAAATGTATGATTCGATATAGTGTTTTTAAAACCTAATTGCATCCCAACCATATTTAAAATAAAGAGAATTTGCTATTCTATATGTTGTCTGCCATATTTTGTTGTTGTCTTTGGGATCTTAATAAGCTGTTCATAATGAAAAAACTCAGCGCAAAGACGACGAACTACAAAAAAGAAGGGAAACGGGACACGCGCTATCCTGTCTCCCTTTTTTATTATAGTTCATCGTTTTTGCGCTGTTTTTCTTTTTTCATCATGAACAAGTACCAAATAGCCCAATCGACAGTCCTTCTTAATAAGCTGTTGGCGGCGATACCTATATAACGATGCTTCGGATACGTTATCAGTGATGTTTATTTTTGTATATATATTTTGCAAAAGACAAAAATAATAAACTTGATTTGCTTTCAGTAAAGAGTATTTCATGTAAAGCCGTAAGGAGTATTTTATATAACTGAATTTCAATAACCCCATTGGCCTGCGCTGTGGAAAATATGAGCCCTTGTTGCTGCGGCATGTGCCCACATCAGTGTATACGGTAACATGTGCATATCAGCAGCTTAAATTTGAAAAAATGTAAAACACTTGTTTTGTGATAAATGGAGAGCACTTTAGAATATTATTATCTGCAGAAGGTTTTGAATAGTTTGCAAGCCAACACTCACTATAGCTTTTCAGACTTCCAGATATTTAGGGACTTTTAGCCTCTCCAGCTGTACGCATGGTAACAGGAAGGCAGCATTATTTCTTCACGTAGTGCGATTGAAAATCATACGGCCAGAATGATACTAGGTGACAAAAACTGAGCTAGAAAACCTACCCTAACATGTTTGTGAGCACGGCTAAGTGCTTCTGTCAGTGGGCTCGGTGCAAACGGGGCGGGGCGTCTTCAATGAACCGTTCTCGCTCGTGACGGTGGTTGACTCTAGTGCACCAAAACTATTGATCACTTAAAAATGACAGGACGCCAATGAGCACACGTGACATCCCCCAAATCATGGGCGTGGTATTACCACAGAGTGCACAAAAACTCCACATCTAAGATTGCTTGTTTGAGATTTTTTTATTGGCGCAAAAGTAAAAAAAAATAGCAGTGGCTCAGCTCGGCTATGCCAGGATATACGTAGCGTGAGCTAAGGTTCAGCTGGTTATTCTTATGTTTCCTGGTTGTCTAGGATTAGCCGATTATCATGCTTACTGCTGCTAAAACGCTTTCCAATCCAATCCAATCCAATCCAGTCGCGGCGGTGGTTGCGGCTCCGGCGCGCCAGCTGTGCGCTGTGAGACGTCACTGCTCCTGGCGCATGTGCAGCACGGCTCTCCAAGAACCACGCGAAACTGCTCAACCTCGGCCAGTGTAGCTCACGCCACAAAAACGGTAGGAAACGGGCGAGAGAAAAATACAGGGCATATTTTGGTGCTTTCGTGTTTCGGCACGTCCACATATGCAGTGAATCTGAAACAGTTCGGCTGAAAACATTTTCTGGAATCATCAAACAGGCTGGAGAACATTTTAGAAAGAGAAAATGGTGGTTGTGACTTTCTCTCTCGCAGGGCGCAGGCACCGCCGACAAGGCATTGATCCGTATCATCGTCTCTCGCTGCGAGGTAGACCTGGCGCAGATAAAGGAGGAGTACGTCCGGAACTTCAAAGTTGAGCTGCACGACGCCATACGGGTACGACGACGATGACAGGGTCTGAATGCGCAACCCCGCTATCCGAATAACGCTTCTGCGTGCGTTGTTCTACGCGCGGGTAGTATTCATAAATTTTAAAACAATACCCGCAAGTCCAACAAGATCCGCTTATTTAAAAACAGCATTTGCAAAAAAAAAGTGGGGTTAAGAGGGGGTACGATCGAAGCGCTGGCTATAAAATGACGGTCACAACAGGTCGGCGGGTGATAAGGGGGAAATCATTATGAATATACAATCAAGCTGATGGTCTGATTGCACTATGCTCATGAAGTAAATTGGTTACAATGCCAAGGGGGAAAGGGCGATAGCTTTATTTGGTTCATCTTTGTATACTTGTTGCCTTCATCAGTTGGTTGTTTCATTTATTCTTCCTTTATGTGCGAGAATATAGTCATGTTCAAGAGCTTTGCAACGAGAGCCTCCTCTTTTTAAATGAGAATGTACAGTAATGCATAATTCATAATGACAACTGCTGCTAAGAATAAAACTCGTGCACTGCCTCGGTATCATCCAGTCACAGAAAGCACATTACAGGTCGAATGAAATATATTTGTCAAAAGCGCAAGAACCAGTTTATCGCTGATGTTGCGAAGTGGAAAAGGTAGTGACGTTCAGCGGCCAGGCTTGTCAATTAACTTTCGCTTGGCCACGTAATTCTAAACGTCGTGGCACGCTTTGATTTTATGAAAGTGGGCCCAAAATAAACAAAAGGTCTGTGGTAGAAGAGATTTTATCAACTGTGTGTTTTTAAATTCAAAAATTTTAAATGCTGTCCTCCAAGCAGAGGCTCTACTGCTAAGTCCCCAAAGTTTTTCCCAGCGGCACATTCATCAAAGCTCAAAATTCGCACAAATATGGCCCTCGGTAGTTTATGTGGGCTTCAGATATTAACGGAGTTTTGAGTGGGATTTTTTTCCAACAAAGGGTATCTTCAATTTTAGATAGATCGGCTGTGTTCGTTGCATATCTCGGCTCAAAGCCGCGTATCGACCAAAATCTGAACACGCTAAGGTCACAGGCTTTTCGGTAAAACGTCGAGTATTAAATTCCATTTGTGCCAGTTACTCTTGTGTGACCTTGAATCGCTAGCCACAGGTTTTTATTGTTTTGGAGCTTCTTTAAAGCTGAAGATAAATTTTCACCGAAAGTATGATCAATGTTTTTTTTTTTTCTGTTACTGCATAGTTTTTATCATGTACATAGGCCACCAGTCCGTAAATTTAACGGGGCGTACTTGTCAGTATGCGGTTATATCCTCCGTAATCAATTTGGCGGGAAGGGTGATGCGATTCAAACTTGAAACGGCACTAAAAGAGAGTCTTTTGGTTACAAATTACCCTCAATACAACGTAAGAACACACAAGGCTTACGCACTCTCAGCTTTCATCTGCCAAGGTGACCAGATAATGCACTACCTTTATGAAATTAAAGTCCTGCAGTGCACCTTAGCATCAGGATGATTATGATGATGATGACGATGATGATTATGGTGATGATGAATGTGAACACGGAATGAGCGATAGCCTTGTTCGTCCTCCATTAAGTTACAAAAGATTTAGTACGTGAAAACACTCCGTCCGGCGCCTGCTTCTCAGCGTAGATGAACGACGCGATGACTGGAATTATAGCGCGTATTTGCCGTTCGTGGTAACAGATGTGCGGATATGGCGTAACCGCCTCGAGTAAACTTATTTGTTTCACTGGTCGCTTTAAACAAATAGTTTTCACCTGATTTAGAACTTTACTTCACAAACGACCGAAGAAACAAGGGTTTCCCCTCGAGTGGTTGTACTTACAGCTCTCTTTATGATCTTGAAGTTCCCGTTGGAGGAGGTTGGTCAGAATTGTTCTGTTTTCACAGACTGACACGTCCGGAGACTACAGACAAGCCCTGCTACTCTTAGTCCAAGGAAACTGATCCCCGTTACAAGGTTGGCCCAGTGGCTCCACGGTAAGCTACGCCTATATTTTTGTTGAACCATTGATATACACTAAAAGTACACCTCCCTTTTTAGGCGCCCCGCATAAACCGCAGGTGGTTATGGCAAGGGGTGTTAAATAAAAATGAATCAGCTTTGTGTGAAGCGAACGTGAGCAAAAAGCATGCATAAAAGCTCCTCACGTTTAAGTCGTCGCGTGGTTGTATTTACTTTTAGCTGTGTGCTAACTTTTTTGTGTTTTGAAGAATGTAACCTTAATTAGAACAAGTTGCACGGCTACAACAGATATCACCTGCAAACCAAGACTATCATTGAACGACAGGACCCAGCAGCACAAAAACCGCGCGGAAAGGCCACAATAAAACTGCACTGGCAACGTGTACACAGCCCATTCAAGTACATGTTTTATTTTACAAAACGAGGTGGCTTACGCCCACCTTGTATGATATTATAGGGTATTAACGATAACGCAGGGAATGCATGTATACTACGGACAAATGCCTATGTTGTGAGCCCTTTAAAACCGACGCCGATTGTTAACCAAGGGCATGCAGGCGACAAGACGAAAGAGCGGCAAAGATTAATAAACGCCACGTGTATATGCTCAGTGTTTCAAAGGTAGCATAGAACATTCCGACGGAAAATGAGAAGCTCACAAGAAACTAATTACGATTGAAATATTGATTGATTGTAAGGTTTAACGCGCCGACGCAGCACAGGCGATGAGGCGCGCCGTAGTGGAGGGCTCCGGATTAATTTCGACCACCTGGGGATCTTTATCGTGCGCCGAAATCTCGTACACACGGGCGTTTTTGCTTTTCGCTTCATCAGAAAAGCGGCCGCCGTGTCCGGGGATCGAACCCGCGACCTCGTGCTCAGCAGCGCAACACCTTGGCCACTGAGCCACCGGGGCGGGTACGAGTGAAAGAACTGTCCTCAAATTAAATTTCCAACTCCCCTGCTTGAAAATGGCACAACAATAAATTTGTTGCCTTTAGGAAACCAAAAGTGTACTATAGATTCCCGTGATTCCTCTGAACACACGTTGGCGATACAGCAATGTCGCCACAATAAAAAGACGAGGATGAAAGTATGTGGTGCGTGTGGCGGGTGTCTTGGCTCAGGGCGGTGATGGCCGACATTTTGTAGATATCTTCATCCTCGACCATGGTTCATTTCGTTTGTCCTGCCATCGCGTAACATCATTGGTGAGTTGCGGTTGGGCGGGGCTGAAGCTGCCCGACACGATCCTCGTGCTATTGACGACAGCGCCCATAGCGAGGCGATGCTAAGCTAGGGCCAGGTTCCGTACTTCCAAATGCTTCACTGCATTACACCCCCCCCCCCCCCCCCCCCCCGTGATGTGTGTGATATCACGTCGCGCGATGCATAACATTAACTAAACATAGTCATAGGCTGCTCCCCGAATCTCAAGCGACCTAAAGGGAACCAAATCACCATTGTTCAGAAAAACAACGCGTAGAATTGATCTCAGAAAACAATGGCACAGCTTGCACTAATGGCGCAAGGCAGGAGAAACAGCGGAGCTGGCGGCCCTCTTCCCTCCGTCGAAGATTCGGCTGTTACACCTCCTCCCACTTCTGAACTTGCCGCTGAAAGTTCTTTATGACTGGCAGGCACGGATCGTTTCGTCCGCAGGCTTTCACATCTTTCCCACAGTGGACGCGCTAGAACCCGCGGACAAGTTCAAAGCCAACGCCTGCGCTATAAGAAACACTTGGGTCACCCATCCAGTGAAGAACTTCGGTACTCCATTGGAGTTTTACAGAGACAGTGAGCCATATTGGCGTGCGCAAGCTCAGGGTCGCTGCGTGAGGAAGCGAATAAATGGAGAGCCAATGGTTTGTGTTTGCTAGGGCAAATGTATGCAACATTTTTCTGGCTAGCAAATGTGGTTTGTTATGCAAGCGCTGCATTGTTTTGGACTTTCTTGCTCGAACTGGCCTATACGGCATTCTGTAGTCCATGAAGCCGCTTGCCTCCCGCCACTTTCGTTTTTTTTTTTTTTTCCAATTCCTCTGATGCCCGGGAGCAAATCGGCGCAAAAAAAAAAGAATATACGACGACTTCACCGGGTGTTAGCTGTATTTGTATGGGCTTCCACTTGGGAGAGGACCAGTGTACAATGAATTTGTTTCGACGAACCCGCGATGGCGGTCTAGGGCTGACGTACCTGTTTGTAAGAAAACTCTTGAATCGATTTTCGTTTTTGCGGCACGTTCAAGACCCTTTTTTTGCGCACAGTAGTTCAAGTGCGGCTCATGCGGGCTTTGCCGAAATTCGTAGTTTCTGCGAATAGTATCACAGGGGGCATTTATGGATGCTTTTAAAAGATTATTGTGTCATCCCGTTTTTTGTTTGCTCGATTTTCTATGCACTATTTGGTCAATGTTACGCGGAAAAAATATATACGGATGCATGCGATGTGGTCTTACCTGTACCATTGTACAGAGTCTTACACCGTGCAGGCCCAGGACAAGATGTTCTAAAAATGGTGAAGCGAATGGGAGTATCACCAGGAGCGATGTCTTTCTTCTTCAACCTACATGCGGGCACATTTTCATTTGCAACATAGATGAAGGATAAGGGGATTTCTATGTCATGGGGAACTGACTGTTCTCTTTGCAAACAACGGGAAACTGTGGAGCATGTCTTTCTCCATTGTTGGACAGCAGTGTTTCTATGAGATGTTCTCCAAAGGAAACTTCGAAAGGTCTTTCCCCTGAACCCCCATGGCATACGGTTTTTGTGTAACGACAGAGAGGGCGGGGTGCCGTATGATCTCGTCATGTTGTTGGGCCTCCACAGTACTTCCCGGTCACGCATGGCATGGCTCAACTATGTTGTAGACGCGCGGCCGACGCGGCAATATTTCCGCGAAATTGTTTCCCAGTTAATTGAAGTTCAGAGAGGGAAGTTTTCTGTTCCTGCGTGGCTGCCAAGGGTGGAACCCCTCGACACGCTTAGTGAATTTTAAAAGACAACGCCAGCGCACCATGGCATGGCGGCCATATTGTTTGCTGTTTTTTTTTTTCGTTGTACCTTTGTGTTGTGTCGTACTGTCGAAGACCGCCAATAATGAAACAAGCGAGGGACACAGGTTCGGTTCCGGCCATGGAAACGTTCTTTTTTTTTTTTTTCAATTGGCTGCACACGTTCTTGTTCCCCAGCCACTGCTAATCACGTATCCCTCGTACCTTTAACATGGCCGAGTGGTTAGGTTGCCGGTTTCACGACGCAAAGGTCCTGAGGTGGATTCCAGGGATCTCCCTTCCACATTCTTTTCTTGAGGCTTCGAGATTTTTCGGTGCGACGGACGTACAAAGCTCGGCCTAAACATATCTGCTGTTGAAAGCGGTTTCACAAGTACAAACGCCTTAGCTCTGGTCGGGTGGCTGAACCGAGGCACCGATGGAGAGACAGACAGACAGACAGACAGACAGACAGACAGACAGACAGACAGACAGACAGAACGACAGAACGACAGAACGACAGACAGACAGACAGACAGACAGACAGACAGACAGACAGACAGATATACCAAAATGTCCGCGTTTAGGTATCCCAATAAAGACTACCGTCCTTAAAAAATAAAATATGGTCAGGCCCTCTGGGGCTGGAGACCAGGCCGTCAGCGCTAGTACCCACAATTCCACAATGAGGCCACAGAGGCCGAACGGCCACAAGTTCTTCCGAAATAATTTCAGCGCAAAAGCCAAATACGAACACAATAAAGGAGGCTGGACTTGTCTCCTAGCGCTTGTCCTGTCTCATTTCGCCTGCTTTTCGCGCTAAACTTATTTTAAAATCATGAACCAACTAGCCACCGAACAAGTTTTGTTAAATTATCGGCCACAAGTTGCTCAATAGAACCGCACTCTGAGAACACGCGGCCAGTTTGGGGATGAACCCGCACCTTTCCAAATGTATTATTCTCCGGCATGGCAAATGAAACCAACCCCGGATGAGTATGAACTGATCTAATTACATATATCCGTCATCTTTGCACTGAGCCAAGCCACGCGCCAGAGACATAGCTTCGTCCTGTCCTTATCGTGACTACCTTGCTGTATCGACAACTCGTGTTTGGAGGGATACTACTGACAGTGTCACTCTTGTTTACTGAACCCAGGAAATTGTATTTTTCTGTTTTCAATCAGCTGTGAAGTAAATTTGGTTTCAGGACCCTTCTTTTATCCTTCACTAGCTGTAGTACCCAGCGACGCCGGGGTGGGCAACTATGCTAATGGGTATAACACGTATTGAGTCTTTTAAGTGCGAATGCACTTATGCGACGCTGAACCTGCGTCCACCGGCGATGTCCGCGCACGTGGAGATGGGCGCGCGCAGCCTGGCCGCTGACATGGCACATACCCACGTGGGGGATTGGCCAGGAATCTCCTCGTCTTCCTTGGCAACGGGGGGGAGATGGGCGCGCGCTGCCTGGCCGCTGACATGGCACATACCCACGTGGGGGATTGGCCAAGAATCGGGCGTGAGAAGGGCTAATGCACCTGCTTAAAGGAGTACTGACACGAAATTTCAAAGCTGAGATCCGCTCTAGCAATCAAGTACAACGACAACACAAATAGGTGTCTGTGAATAAATGCATCTTTCTTTCATCTTTCTTTCTTTGTAGTTGTGTGTGTGTGTGTGTGTGATCTCTCTTTCGCGAACATTACCGAACCGCGCAAATTCAACTCGTGCATTCGCACTTTCACATTCTTCCCCTCGGGGAAATGCGGGGAATTTTTTGTTACTTAGTGTACCATGAAGTTGTAAACTGGAAATCCCGCCAACTGTCAATACGAGGGCTCCTACCGAAGGCATATTCATGGAAACAGCTGGAACTCGTGTTTTATTGGGACTATCCAAAAACATTTGTACCAGTATAGTGTGCTCGAATGACTGCTTACACTAAGGAAGTGTTATTTCCGTATGAGTGATAGATAGCCATCAGTCACGGTTTTATGATAACTAGCATGGGCTCCTGCAGGAGGCGCGTGGTTGCACAAACCCCGATGAGATGGCGCGTGCTATTCAAACGCGGGAAAATTGAACTGAATTCCTATTCTTAAGGAGTGTGAATTGAAAACTTCCATTCGCCTATTTATGTGTTTGTTAGGACAAAATCTTGAAATAGGCTTGGAAATTTGTATGGGCAGCGTTTGTAAGCATGCAAGAACAAATTTAATATATCAGAGGGCTGAATTGTTCTGAGAATTTCATAAAATCCGCATTTTTTTTTAAAATCGTCATTTCGCCTATACTATAAGTATACTCTCATACTTTTAGTGCTTTGTGCTGTCTTTCTGAAGGTTTTATTTGCAGCAACGATATTCTTTTAGGGTCAGTAACGATCTCTTTAAAAAAAAGCAATGTCAAGAGTTTAATATTGCTGGTAAATGACGACGTGTTGTTTTTTTGTTGTTGTTGTGAAATGAATAATTATCGGCCTGTGGTAAGGCGCTCCTTTATTTTCAATACAGGCGCGATACGTAGCCATGAAAAAATCCATATGAATGCCGAACAAATACTTGAGCCCCTTTTCCAGAGTTCAATACTACATGAGACATTGGATGCGCGCTTGTGCCGTCCGTTCGTTTTTCCCGTGCTTCATTTTTAAATACCTCAAAAATCTGCAGCTTCGAGAGCAAAAAGTATGTTTAAGCTGTGAAATAGGTCTTTCTGTTAGATAACATAAAATTATTTTTTTCCTCTAAGCCCTAAGCCTAAGTCCTCGAGGAGAACGTTGTCAGCAGGATGCATTTTACATCATTTCGCTAAGTATAATACCTGTATGTTAATGCATCTTACAAAATGGTATGCACACATGCCATTAGCGTTGTAAAACAACAGAGCAAAATTATTTGTACGAGCACTTGTGAATAGAAACGTTTGCACGCAGAGGCAACTGCAAGAAAAAAACACTGACGAAAACGAAATTTTACCGCCCACATTGTGTGTACCATGAAAGCTCGGTGAGAACCTATGAAAACCATGAACATGAACCATACAATTTCGGAACAACCTCGGAATTGTGGTCAGTAATAAAAATAACATTTAAAGCAAAATCGACGGGAGGGAGTGTCAAATGACCGCAGGAATTTGACGAAAACTAGACAATGGCAGCGAAACTTTAATTGCTCAATGGCGAACTAAATCTGAAAAATATATTAGTAGCAGAACTTTCCCCACAGTTAGACAGAATAAACCGTTTCGAGTTTACTTGTGTCCATGTGATGAGCTGCACTTCCGTCAGCCACCAGCCTGTATGTCGTTGCAGAGCACAGAATGCACTACCTGATGCCAGTCAAGCAAATTTTGCACTAGCATCTTCTTTGCCTTCACAGATTGCCTCGACTTAGTAACGCATACCTTCTTTGCAGGTTTCTGTGGCAGACTAGGGTCTCAGCACACCTGTCTCTGCCCTGCATTTGCTCTCACCTGCGGAAATTGGAATCAGAGCTCAGCTCGTCGCAAAATCGACCCGGAATCTGATCTGTGGCCAGAAGAAATCCCCCCCGAAAAGAAAGCACCCAAGGGCGCACAACGCCACCCAAGCCCACCTTGCCGTACCGATGTGGCAGCCGTGACACTAATCGGACTTCAGTATAGCGACAAACACATGCCCATGACGAAGCTGTCAATAAATTCGGAATGTTAGGAGGGGGAGTGAAGAAAAATTGGTTAAAGGGTGAAAATGTGTCAGTCTATATTTTTTGCAACTGAGTTTTCATTCATTTCCACGTTGCCGAACTATGGGTGAACCTGACGACTGTCGCTGACTTGTACGCCGGGCAATCATTGCTCTCCAGGGTTGAGATCACAAAATCTCCACTTGGGCTTCTGTACTTAGGAACCACAGCCATTTCTCTGCGAAATAAACTTCTGTGCAACTGCTACCAAATAATTTGTAATAAACGTAACCCGATGCCACAGAGCAAGAATACATTAGGAGGCGAAGCCCCAACTGCGGCAGGCTCGGGCAAGCGTCCAAATAACGTCAATATCAAAACCTAACACGGGCTACTCATTCTTGGTGAAGGAGATGATGACAGTCAGGAAATGCGAATGGAAAACCTGTGTGTGGTTCGCACATCCTCTTCGCTGTGTCGCATAGACCAGCCGGTATTAGACGCTGATTCACATAAAAACGTTTGCCTTAACGCCAATTTACCCTCCTTTCTGCAGGGATTTATACACCCCCCCTAACACCCCCCAGAAGGACTTCGACACCCCCCCCCCAAAAAAAAAAACATTCCACAACCACAAGCACCCTGCCTAGGGATTGATACAACACCCCCCCCCCCCCAAACATCTCACCGGCACCCCCCCCCAAAATCGAAATTCTGCATAAACCCGTGCCTTTCTGTCTTGTGTCTTCGAGAACTCCCACCAAATTCCGGGTAATGAGGCTGCTAAGATTTGTCCCCGCGCATCAAGTGTGCAGGCAAAGCGCGCTGACGATTATAAAGAATAGTGCATTGATAAACTACATCGTGGTAAGTTATGTTAATGTGAGCTGTACTCTATACACAATTGCTACTCATTTGCCCGTACACACACTCTGGACGCATTCTGGTAAATAGAGCCAATCGCTAATTACATCAGATAACCTTGTTGGGATACGACCTATAACGCTAGCTGTAGGCAGTTCGCTATTCAATGACGTATATTCTAGATCCAATGCCGCACTGCGAATAAGAGTTACGCTTGAGGTGTGCATCACTTTTCTAGAATGCCAGCAGCAAATCTCAGGTGTCCACTCCCTAGGCCTAACGTTTGTGTTTGGGGTCTACGGAGTGAATCGGTACCTTCTGCTTGGCGTGCAGTCAGTCCTGTTGCGTCAGGGTGCCGGGTCAAGGTGTTAAGGCCGAACCGCATGGAGCGTTTTTTCACGCGATTCGGCGAGCGTCGGTGTTGCGCGTGCGTTTTTTCGACGCCCGCGTCGACGATTCCGCGCCCGCGGCAGCATCTGCCTTGGCTAGATTTTGACGCGCGTCCCACGCGGCAGTGGGAGGAGCCTGGCGACTTGCGCCAATGGGGAGGCGCGCGCCTCATGGCGGCTGTTTCGAAGCTCTGGGGGCAGCCGGCTGGCTCCACCGGGGACGTTTATTTTATTTATTTAATTATTTATTTATTTATTTATTTATCAAATACTGCGGACCAAATATGATCCATGCAGGAGAAGGCGATACAGTTCAAAATTCTTCAGTATACATACACTTCTGCTGCAGTATACATACACTGCAGAACAAAATTCATGTTATACTTGAAATTCGTGAAAAACAAGGGACAAATACAGGCAAAGAAGCAGACTTAAGCGACAAGAAAAAGTTATGCAGTTTCATCTCGGCATGTCGAGCATAGGGGAATCATGGGGCAGAGAATTCCAATCAGACACTGTTTTCGGGAAAAATGAATACTTGTAAATGTTAGTACGTGCAAATATAGGTGTAATGCTAAGACTATGTTTATGACGTGAAGCCCTGGTTGTGTCCTTTGTCATGTAATCTGGCGCATGCAATCCTGATCTGGAAAAGTATAGGAGGCGGAAAAAGTTAAGCCGTGCAGTTTTCCTTCGGCCGGCCAAAAGTTGGAGGTTCGAATCTTGCAACATGGCTGACGGCGAATCGCGACGTCTATACCGATTGTATATAAATCGAGCAGGTAATCGTTGTATTTTTTTATTTTTTGTATATTACCAGCTGTATGGGGGTCCCACACAATGCTGGCATATTCAAGAGAAGGGCGAACTATGACTTTATAGGCTCTAAGTTTTAGTGAACTAGAAGAACGACCCAATTTATATTTTAGAAAGCCTAATTTTCTCCGGGCAGCAGAACATATACCATCAATATGTGCTGTCCAGCTAAGCTTCGATGTAATCGTTACGTCCAAGTACTTGTATTCTTCTACTTGCCTGATAGTGTATCCGCCTACATTATAAGTAAACTCGAATTTTCGGATTTTGTTACTCAGACATAAATATGCGGTTTTCTCAAAATTAATTACCATTTCCCACTTTTTACACCATTCTTTTATGTAGTTTAAGTTCTCACACAAGTCACGCTGGTCAGAGATAGAATTTATGGTATTAAAAATTATGCAATCGTCGGCAAATAACTTAACAGACACGCCAGGTTGGATAGGCTTACCACACCAGCAGATATTGAATGGGCGCTTTCACTAGCGACGCGGATGTTTTATAGTGCCGTTTTCATCCACCTTATATGCTCCTTTAACGCACAAGCAACTTCGTGCGTGCCTTGAGCGGCATTTTAGAGAGCGCTTAGAAGCGGTCGCTCGAGCTCCCGACACCACTTCGCTGCCGAAGCCGCCGCCATGTTGCCGCCGTCAGGCGCGGCGCGCGCAGCGTGCGGGTGGCTCCGCGGCAGCGTCACCGCGCCTGTGGCGTGGGCGGTGCGTTTTCGCGAGCTGAAAACGCTCCATGCGGTTCACGCTTTAGACCTCCACAGGTAACGTTTTCACGTACTAAGCCTTAAAATGCGGCGTTAGTCCTACCTTCCTGCGGCTAACATCCTTGCGGCGGGCAGAGCAACGTCATGGTTATCGTACCTTGAGCTTGCATAACGGCTGCCCAGATTCATTACAGAACCTGACGTTAGGCATATAAGCGTCACGCAGACGCATGCCTGAGTCACATCTTCCCTCTGCTGCACATCAGCATTTAGCGGAGGAGGCCTAACGGAGCTTTCGCCAAGCTTCGCAGGAAAGCGTTTGAATTTTTCGACACTTCACCCATGATCATCTTCATCATCGTCAAAAACATTTGAATTTCCCGAAATGCGTTTGGCGTAGGGACATCATCAGTGAGAGGCCGAAAGCTTCGCTTTAAAAGAGATGATCACAGACCCCATAGCAAGGCTACCACTGTGAGGGCCCGTCATAGAAGTCAATAAACCACATTCAGTTACCGCTGCTAGATATCGAAGGATTATAGCGCATCAATTGCGGCAAAAAACAGTTTTAGTGTATTTGAGAGACTCCCATAACCTACGATTCTCTCGGCTATCAGAATGGTACCCTCCAAGTTACTTTGAGGTTGCTAAAACTGCTCTGCACTTTAGTGTGCCCCAGGGGAATAGCTACCTTCACGGGTGTCGTTTAACGAGGACTGTTCTGTGTAGCTAGAATCACGAAGAGGCGTCCGCTGTGGCCAGTTATCAAAAAATAGACAACAGCAACGTCAGATGTTACTTCGCCGGGGGGTTTGCCATATTTGTGGCGGCTCTTTTCAATTAAAGCTCGTATTGGCTACCTTGCGACGTTGATGGTGGCCTACGCCGAAACTCGTTAAGGCAAAGCCAAATTTATCCATGAGCTGTAATGACGACGATTACGATGCTCTTGGAGTGTTATTGCGCACCCACTCGGGGCCTGGCCAGGGATAAAGTTGTGACCATGCCAACTTTATCCGTGTGTGCTTCAGGCGCAGATCCCACTCGCCATTTGCAGCTGGCGCAGACGCCCACGCACAAGTGGAGTCCCACAGGGGTCCATTTTGGCTCCTCTCTTCTTTAATCTAGCAATGAACCGCGTGACCCCGCTACTGTAGAAGTAATAACCCAGTACGCCCTTTAAAACGGCCTCTACAAATTGGTGTAGCGGTCTTACAGACTGTCTCGGACTGACCATACTCATCCACGTCCCATGTCAACAGTGGCATTGCCACTGACTGAGTGAACTGTGCATGTTGTGAATTGGACCCCGAGACTGTGTACATTGTGTGAATTGTGGCCTTTCCCTTATTCCTCCCCCTTCCCATCCTCACTTCCCCGCAAGGCCTCATGGCCTCTTGTCTTTAATAAAGTGTTTTCTCACTCAAGTACCACGGTATATCATGCCACACTGGGGGCAAATCAGCGTCGTCGCTAGCAGCGTGCCATACCGCCGGTGGGGCCGGGCCGCTAATTGCTCTCGTCAGGCAGTTTACCTTCTAGCGCAGCCTGGGAAGGCCGCCCATTGTGCGCTCCACCGAAGAGCGTGCAGCAATTGAAAAGCGTAAACGTCCCCGACAATCGCAGAAAAATGTTCTACAATAACGTATACCAAATATATACGTTAAGGTAAAGCTCAGCGAAATGAAAGAATTTTGTTTTCTTCAATCGATGTGTGGTGTCGCGTCGGCGACGGTCTCGAAGGGGCGAAGCAGGAGACGTACACTCGAGTTGGAGTCAGGCCTAAAGGTAATTTATTCAGAGTGACGTCACATATATAGTGGTAGAACCACCGAAACGCCGAGGTGCGAAAACCCCGGATACTACATACTTTCCCCCCTAAAACAAGCTCTCCCTTGGGAGGAAAGGCAAGATACAGGAAACGAAATAACCCAAAATAGCGACACAAACTCAACTACTCAAAATGTTTAGTCTCTGCTCTGTCTGCCCTTCCTTCGGGAACGATTGGCTACACGTTGCATAGTTTATAAGTCCCTACAAAACACTTTTGTTTTTATACTTCATTTGCACTCTCTGCACAACAGTGCACTGCACTTTCCCGGCACGCACACAGCACTGTTTCTCGCGAGCGCATTTTGCTTCCCTCCACCACATTGTAGGCGCGTGCCCCTCGAAACCCCTCCTTCATCCTACTCTGTCCCTGCCCCTTACCACGGTAGAGCAATGGGACGCTACTCTGCTCAGCCCCGACCAACAAGTTCAAGAGTGTGTGATTCAGCTGTCCGAACTCGCCGCTAGGGCCCACGGGCTCCTAGCCGTCGACTAGGGGACTGTAGTGTGCCGGTGCTCCCAGCCGGTGCCTCTTTCTTAACAGCTCTGGATAAATAAAGTTTTTACCACCAACACCACACCCCTGTCACCATCGTCACCCCTTTTCTTTTTCTTCCTTTTCGATGATTGCAGGTAGGGGGAAACTGCTGTTGTCATGTGGGGACGTGTATACATATATATATATATATATATATATATATATATATATATATATATATATATATATATATATATATATATATATATATATCTTGCATTTCTACCACTTCCTCGTAGAGCACCTGCTCGTTATCTTCATCCTTCTTTTCAAGGCCGTTGCAGCATTCCACCAGTCCACTTTCGTCTCTATGCCGACTCTCTTCTGGCTGGAACGCGGTTATCTCCAGTTCCTTTGGAAGGTCTCGGCCCTTCGAGGTCCCCTTCGTTACGTCTGACTTAATCTGCAACTTCAATGACTGGACCTCGTGCGTCAACTCCGTTTCTCACCGTATGGCTAAGTCAAGTGAGGACAAAATGTTCTCAAAGTGTCTGCGAAGGGATTCAACCTCAGATGTTAGTTTTAGGACCTCCGCTTGTCTCTATTCCGAGAGCAGCCTGTTGTCTGCTGCTTCCTTTTCTGGTGACTTCAGAAGGGAAAGCAAAGTGCAATTCACCTTGACATCAGCGCAGAATCCTTGGCGTGTTGGCGTCGCATGTTGACCAAGCTGGTTGACGACGACTATGTCCTCCTCGTCGTCGGGTGGGACCTCGATGTTTCGTACCGGTGGACGTGGTTGTCGAGTGACACGAGTTGACGCGGGATTGGTAGCTGCAGGATATGGCTTGCGGCAGACATTTCTGAAGGAGCCAATTTTGCCGCACCGGAAACACGTACGTTTTCCCAAGAGCGGGACACTGCTGAAGAGGGTGCCAAGTCCTACCACAGCGGCCGCACGTAGGAGGAGAAGAGCGCCAACCACTGGTTCGAGCGAACCTAAGTCCCAGATGTGATGGTGATGCACTTCTGTTTCTGGGGATTCTGGAGCGAAACTCACGACGTGGAAGTCGGTTGGGTCGTTGTTGTTGCGTCTTATCGGTGGCCTGAACTGTCTCTTCCTTGGTTGCACGATATTGTTGAAGTAAATCCTGGACTTCTGATATGTTTTGTATACCTTAGATGGGTTTGTCGAACGTCATAGTCGGGTCTTCTACCAGCAATCATTCCCTGGTGAACTCTGACGCAAGTCCGACAGTGAGTTGATCTACAAGTGAGGAGGCTTCTTCGGAGTCGAAGTTGCACTTTCCACCCAAGTATTCCAACGGCGTGCGAAGTCGATTGCTGATTCCGTTTCTGCTAGACGTAGACTTCGAAACTGTATGCGGTTGGCCCGTTGTGAAGTATAGCCGTCGAAATGAGCCGCGAGGCCCTGCACAAGATATACATAGTCGTTGACCGTGCTTCCGCCCGCTGGTCTGGCTGACTCGATTATGCGTATGCGAGCAATTCTACCTGTTTCCGTTCCTGAAAATATCTTAAAGAGTGCCGCTTTTCGTTGCGGTGTGAAATTTTCGCAGCCTGCTGCGATAAGGTATGTTGCGAACGAGCGGTGCCACTCGCGCCATGGAATGGCCGGTCTTCCCGGGTCCGGCAGGAATGGAGGTGGCTTCGCTGCTATGTGAGCCATCTAGACAAAATACTGAACGGAGTGGTGCCGCTTTACTTTGCCTTCTGAAGTTTATATCAGCCTGGTGCAAGAAATAACTGGTGCTAGTTGTGGATATCTTCGAGTGTTGCTTCACTGTGACATGTTGCTGGACGTATTTGCTGCGCGTCGTTCGATGAAAGCCGATTTCGGAACTATGGTGCTAGCCATCCGAGTCTTCTCCCCGGTGCGGTCGAACGCGTTCGCCTAACGCTCTACCGAAACTGCCTGAACATTTCATCCAGAATACGCAAAAGAAAAACTTGCGGCCAGTACGGCGGCTTACACGTTATTCAAGAGATGTGGGGTGCTTACATTTTTAGATGATTCAGGAGTCAGCTGCGCCATTGTGGTGTCGCGACGGCGACGGCCCCAAAGGGGCGAAGCAGGAGACGTGCGCTCGAGTTAAGGGTCAAGCCAAAAGGTAGTTTATTCAGAGTGACGCGGTTCCTCCTGCTGTCATACCGGGAGGCGTGCACTTTCCTTTTCGCCTCCCCGTGTTGCATGACACAAAGGACTTTTATGGCCCCATGCTGATGGACAAGCACAACGCATTCATTATTATGCCCGACTTTCAGGGGGAGCTCAATCAACATGCCTCCACTAGCCCTTCTCCACTGGAAACTCGTTTTGTTGTCTACTATTATCGGCGATGGATCCCGGTCATTCCCATTCTATCGTGTTTTTCCGTGACTCGGCCACCCTACCTTGGCGTAGCACTCCAATTACCAACGCGCACAAGCGGTTGCGGGACGCTTCAGGGAGCCAGCCGACGGGCACGTCAGGTAGGGGCTACGGCGCGAACGCAGCGCCGCATCAGCCAGTGTCACCACCGGCTCTTGTATACACCATTTTCCTTGCTAGAGGTGGGCGCCGCCATTTGCTTTTTCTGACTAGACGCTAGCGCCGTCTATGAAGCGACCGCCGAAACCTCCGCGCTGGGCTGTTAAGTGCGCCGTTCTTTGCGTGCGTCTGCTCGGTATCCGTGCATTACCGAGTGAACCGTAGTGGTTTAGCGTTAAGTTAGCGGTTGCAGTGCTTAAGTGTGTGTGTTCTGTTTTGTTTTCATCATCTGCGGACGAATTTTAGTTCCTAATTTGCTGCCAGAGCGGGAAATTCCGACCCCGGCTGTTGCGAGCAGCAGTAGCAGTGTGGTGTTGGTGCCGGTGGTGCTCCGCAGTTCCGCGATGCAAACGTACCGGTATGGCACCGACTGACATAGAAATCGATATCGGGGAGTAAATACATGTTTTCAATGCCACCGTGCTTGTTATGTTGAACGATTAATCATGTTTACGGAAGCGCGGACGTCGAATGCGGAGCGCGCACAGCATATGTGGGTCACGGTGATCCGTGCTCGCAATGGACTTTCGACGAAGCGATTGCTACGCTGTTGACATTGCAATGCAATATAATCTTCCTTAACTAGACTTATGACGGTTACTGACGAAACGAAATTACCTGGGCGGAAAAATAACACGACCGCACAACCAGTCAAATTACTATTCGAAGGTTGAGCAAAACGGTTGACGTTCGGGCGAGTTAATATTGGTTGATCATGATCGTGATCATGATTGACCTAACTCTGCGCAGCGCATGTGGCCTGTCGCTCGGAGCCCACATTTGTGAAACCGCTGCTTGCACCGCTAATGCTTTACGCGACCAGCAGTAACTGTTTTGTAATTGTAATACCTTAGATTCCTTTGGCCGCGTTGTGAACAGGTTGAGCTATTTTCCAAATGCAGCGTTCACGCGTATCTCGAGCTGCGTTTCCACATTTGGCTGCCTGCTTATCCTGCTATCGACCAGCAGTGTGCGATGGAGAAAGTTATCCTTTCATACCGTTTGGCAGTATAATGCGTTGGCCTCGAAAAAGTAAACAAAACGCCGTGATTTTAAACGTTAGATTAGATGAAAAGGGGATTGTTTAATGCCAATCGGTTGTAATGACCAAACAATATATGATATTTTAAATTGACTACAAGTAACCAGAAGTTATTGTAATGTTGTATTGTATCGGCGCTCGTGAAAGATCCCAAAGTGGTCAAAATTAACCCGCAGCCCTCCTCACCCATGAAGCGTCGGGGCGTTAAACACCATAATGAATGAATGAATCAATCAATCAACCAACCAATCAATGCTGTATTGTAAAGGATAAAGTTGCTTCTGATATTTCAGGGGGTTCCGTTCCCTGTCGCAGCTTTGCGTGTGATAAATGGATTTTGCTCCGTCTGCTTGCCGTCCAAGTGCACCCAACAAACCCTTGAGTTGGTCGTTGGTACAAAGTCGTTGTGATTTATCAACGGAATCCACCGATATCTCAACTCGGTGTGCGTTGGGAAGCGATTCCGCAAAAACACGCCGCAACCGCACTGCATTTTCTCCAGGCAGTGTCGTGCACATGCGTGCACTTAGCGACTGTTTCTCGCTTTCTCTGGTTGTTCAATAACCCACCACCGCGCAGTGCTGACCAAGCGGCGTTTGCGCCTTGAACGGCATCGCAGCATTGGCTAAAACAGTTGAAAGTTCCGCAAAAACTAAGCACACGGTGCGAAATACTCCTGAACTACGCAGCGGAGCACACCGCGCCGAGCGATGTTAGCAGCCCAGCGCGCTCAGGCAACGCTGGTCGGCCGCCGAGAGAACTGGTTTGAGAGTATTTTCCTCCTTTCCCGGCTGCTTATGGAAAATGGTGTATAGACTGGAAGTATCTCTCTCCAAACACGCCATTTTTAGATGCAGAGCATCTGATTCACTCGCCTTGTCCCTCCGGCGTCGTCGTCGTTGTCGTCGTCATCGGCGTCGGCGTTGTCCACCCCTCCCCCATTCTCCTCGCCGCGCCAGCTGCGCTCTCCGCCGCTCACCCCCTCTCCTCTCCGATAGCGAACACTCTCTCGCGAGGGGCATCGGATTGGATTCGATTGGATTGGCTTGGCTTGGCTTGGATTGGATTGGATTCGATTTGGATTGGATTGGATTAAAGTGGATTGTGTTGGATTGTGTTGCGTCATAGCCGCGGCACGTTGCGTCATAGCCGCGGCAGACGCGCTGGGGCCGGCGCATGTGCAGTACCATGGAGGAAGAAAAACACACACAGCTGGCTGGCGCCGCATCTTTTCAAAATGCTACGAGTTGTGCCGCGCCTCCGCCAGATGGCGCCACGGGTCCCGCTACCGAGAGAAGACGCAGTGAAACATCCCCCTCGTGAGGGGCACGATCAAATGCAGAGCATTTCCGGGGGCGCACGACGTTAAGTAGTTTGCGTTACGTTAATGTTGTTGCACTTGTGGCAACTGCTGACGAGAGAGCGCTCGTCAGCAGAAATTTGAGTCAACGATATAAGGCGCGTTCGTAGCGTCCCATTCTGTGTCGGCTTTGTGGCGCAGTGAGTAGAGCAACATGTACAGGGCCGTCCACGCTAGGTGCGAACACGGCGCAGCGTGGCCTCGCTCCGCGGAGCGCCAGCGCACAATCCGCGGCCGCGCATCGAAGCTAAGCGGCGCAGGCGCACAGGGGCTTGGGGGCGGGGCTTCGTGTCGTCTGCTAGCGCGGGAGAGCACCGTGCCTGCTTTGCTGTGAAGCACGCCTAACTGTAGGCATGCTTGTAGCGTCTAAGCGCGCCGCGACGGCGTTGCGGGAAAGCGCACTTTCCTTACTGCGGCGCGTTGTGTAATTTCTGCGTACGAGAACTCACAGCTTCCGCTTTTCATTTCTGCTGTGCCAGTTATATGCAAGTATTGTTGAAGGTTGAAGGCATTTCAGAAGTGGTTTGGCTCGGGTTATAGGGGTTAGCGCCACAAAACGACTCTTGCTACGAAAAAGCTGCAGAGAAGTGCTCCGAATAACCCAAGCAACTTTACCGTGCACTGATACCACGCAGCAAACGCGCGTTCTTGCATTTCTCCTCTTTTAAGTGCGAGTGCACTTTATAAGCGACCCCGAACCTTCCGCCGTCCGCATAGCAACAGCTGCGGGTGCGCGCGCTTTTCGTCTTCCTTAGCAACGGGGGGAGATGGGCGCGCGCTGCCTGGCCGCTGACATGGCACATACCCACGTGGGAGATTGGCCAGGAATAAGTGCGAATGCACTTCTTAAGCGAGCCTGAATCGTCGCGCTCGCATAGCGCCTCCTCTCCCCCCTCGCCTACTCTCCTAAAGCCCCTTTACTACTCTCCAGCTCGCAACACCCTCTCTCGGCGCGCCAGCCAGGCCACTACACTATATAAAAAAAAACAGCATCCGGCGCCAGGTTTCCATCTGCGGACTTTGCGGCCGCAGCGCGACGCTCTACCGACTAAGCCACGGACGCGACGTTGATATCAGTGTTAGTAACGCGCCTTATATCTTTAACGCATTCAAACTACGTCGTCAGCGGCGTGCGTTGGCGACTCAGCGGCGTTATTGGCCCCGAGGACATACCGTGGCGCCACCTGCGAGTGACGTCACTTGTAGGACGCCGAATCGTGTTGTCGTCTGCTACAGCAGATTTCCCGTGAGTATGCGGAAGCGTGTTTTTTTCTTGTGGCCACCGTCTCGCCCGCTCCTAGTGGATTTGATGAAAATTACCAAAAAAGTTGTCTGTAAACCAAATAATTCTGGTAAGCAATCGCGACTCGCTTGTTCCCTGCGACACCGCCGCGTTTAGGTAGTTGCTACCATCGCGACCCACAGCTCTTTCATACGCAGCCAGCTAACGCCAAGGACGATGCAACTGATGCCGAGAAAAGTACGCTGTAAATTCATTATGAAATACTTGTGACGGGACATGTGTGTGCAAGCAAACACCTTGTAACAGCGACGGAAACGCGTCGCTCACTTATGATCTCACCGCGCGAACTGCTCGTATTGCCTGGTAAATGAATGACGCAAGAACGCTGATCAGATTGCTTCGCTGCACATGCTTAAAAGTATTGTTATGGTCTGCAGTTTGGCTTGATCAGTGCCTATTTCCCCTACGATGTTTTTATAGTCATGCCCGGATTTGATTAACGATCCTGTACTCTGCACGGCTGATTACTTTTCGCGACTTGTCCGCAATGTATGAACGGTATGAACGCGAGTTTTTAACGCCTTCGAGCGGGTTCGGACAAGGCTATATCTAGTTTTCATTAGTTGCTCGGCGTGGTAATTTATAATTGCAGCGTGTTTTGTATGTTTACAGTAATCCGGCATTTCTCAAGCATCAATTTCGAAACTCACGACTGCTCACAGAAGGCGAGGCTGCGTACGAGGAGAAACACGTCGTTAATGATTTCGGGTAATGGGGATATTTAGAATAGGAGAACCGAGCGTTGGGGGCCCCCATGAAGTTAGAGGAACCCAAACGCAACCCGCGCGTGCGCGACGGGAGGGCCTTCGCCAACAGCTCGCAGCCGGCTTCGGATGCACGTAATCGGATGTTGGGAATTTTAGGCTTGGCGCCGCAGCAGATATTTCATCGCCGTTAGAGTTGCGAGTGACAGTCCCTAGCAGAACGTTTCACCGCGCTGGGAACTCTGTAAGCGCGGTGATTTCCGTTGAAGCGATCGACGATCAAGTTACCTGCACGGTCTCGGCCGATTCTTGCGCGCAAGCATAGCCATCCTTCGGCCGCTCTCCGCACCGTGCGTGAACGGGCCGGCGCTGGCGGGACCGACCTCCGCGGCCGGTCGGCGTAAATCGCGGCAGATATTTGAGCATCGCTTTGAAAACCACAGCTGATGACACTACCTATCAGGATTTTTCATCACACTAACATCCACTTTCACCAATCTGGAACTTCTTTTCCACGACTTGTGATTTTAAAAAGCGGCGACAAGTTGCTGCCGGGACCTGCGTCGGTTCGAGCCGCACCGTCGGCTGTGCGGGCAGGCACGGCGGGTGCGTGTGCTTCTGCGAGCAGTTAACGCTTCACGATTTCCTGCTTTATGCATTTCTTGCAAACAAGGGAAATCTATAAACTTCACTGGGCGATCGTCGTAGTCCACATTGTTGATCGGGGAAACGAGCCGCTGCTTATGCTTCGGTCGCATGCGTAATACACCACCCCGCTCATGGTGTTTGCGGATAATCTACCACAGTTGATACGGTTATACAGTCCCCATTAGGTCGAACTGCGCTTGACGCACTGAGAATTAACTTCAAACGAAGGAAATTAACACGAAAATACTTTTAGAACGCGCTTCCTAAGCGAAGTGTCACGCGCTGCAAGCCAACTGCGCAGAAATATAGGAACGGTGATCCTACAAGTGACGTCAAAACGATCGCAGCGCCGGCCTCTCCAGTGGTGGGCCTCGCGGCCAATAGCGGCTTGATAACTGCGTGGTGTACACGTGATACTACAAACCCGCTAGTTCTGCATTCTCTCACGTGACTGCGCCTCCTCTCCCTTCACTCCTGTCGGCGCTTCGCAGCTGCGGTGCGCTGCGGTGCGGTGCGCTCCTCCTCTCGAACATACACGTTAATTCACCAAGATTTCCGCAGAGGAACAAACGAGGCGTGTTAAGCCGAACGTGATCACGAGGGGGTGTTAATGTAACTAACGGGCAAAATGCCACCAAACTTCAACAAACTCCCCCTCATAGCATCACCCCGTGCTTCGCACTTCCTCATACTCCCCTTCGGGGAAATGCGGGGGAATTTTTTTTTTTTAAGCGGTACCTTATACTGGGATCGGACATGGGTCTCCCGGCTCAGTATAGCCAACCACCCCAACCACTGAGCCACCGCAGCGGGCCAGGTCAAGTCCTGGCGGGTTTTTCAGGATTTAACCGCACCCTAGAATTATGAGGGTACGGGAGCAAAGCTGTATTTTCTGCGTGTGCTCTCTAAAGCAGATCGCCTTATGCCCGAATATGCCGTCCGGTAGGCTTTTTTAACAACGGAGATGTTACTGGCTGTAAGACCGCCGTTGCATCAAAAAAAAAAAAAAAGAGAGAAAATTTTGAGACTCCTGGGCGCGTGCTTGCGGTGACCTCCAAGCGTCCCCGACACGCGCAGTGGATTTAACGCGAATAAAAAACCGGCAAAACCCTCGAGAAGCGAGAACATGCCGAGCACTCGTGAACGCATACCCTGCAGAAAACGCCGAGTCCCCGGCTCGCGCAGTGGCTATAGCAAAAAAAAAAAAAAGAACCACCAGCGCTGTCGTCAACCCCTACCGCACATGTAAGAAAACTTCAGCGTTAATGCTAAAGTGAAATGCTAAAATTAAAAAAAAAAAGCATCCTGCTTGGTAGAGGTCACCGCGACCGACACATTCTCTGGAAGCCATTCTAGATAATTGGAGACATGGCTACGAGTGTGCCAATACTTCTTGAGACGACTTACAGATCCTGCAACCGCGTCTCGAGTCGATGACGAAGAGCTGGTTGAATACTACAATGCAGAGGACGACTTTCAATCCACCACTCGCTTCGAGAAAGACGGCGACCGGTTTGATGCATATGACGACGATTACTAGCACCGCAACTATGAAAATAAACAATGATATTAAAGCTTAACTGCGTTCAGCAAACCTCACCTCCAACAGCTTCAACATTGAAGTCTTGCGCGTGAGTACTAGCTTCCCTAAATTTTTTTTGATCGGAGTATTCAAATGCTCGGTCTTGCTCGAAGACGCTCCCAGACTGCTCGATGCGACTTCAAATATTATCAACGAGCTCATGGAAATCGACGAGAAATATCGTAAATGTGAAAAGAAATCAGAATATGCCGAGTCCACAATGCAAGTGTTTGTTTAATGTAAGGCATTGCATGCATTGTTAAGCATATTGAAAATGTGTTGAAACATATTGGTGATTTTTCTGTTCGTGGCGTTTGGCTAGGCCATGTGTGTGGGGATAGTAAAGAGAAGAATGCAGAAATTGTGGACCTAAAGAACTACGGGTCTTACCAGAAAGGAGGATACGTACAGGTGGCAACAAAGAAAGGGCCGCTGTCTCCCAATAACTAGCCATGTAGGGAGCGCAACCAATGACGTAGGCATTACAATTTAACACACTAGAGTGGGACAAGTCCAGGAATCGACCGTAGAGTAGACAATTGTGCTGGGGGCGTGACTTCCTGGCTGGGCGACTGCTTGAACCATCTCGACGATGCGCAATATTCGTATGTGTGAAAAAAGCCATTACACATCGGGAAGAAATTCGTCAGATCGCAACCCAGCCAATGTGACCAAAATTCCACAGAGGCGAAATGCACAGACAATTATGTTCTGCGTAATGCCAGTGAGCATTAAATAAATCCTAGTGGCCGAAATTATATGATGCCGTTCTATACAGCGTCTCTCATTGAACCAAACCAAGCCAGTCCTTAAATGTTTGCAACCATACTTGCATTTAACCGGCACCACGGAAGTGAAAAGCGGAAGCGGTGAGTTCTCGTACGCAGAAACTACACAACGCGCCGCAGTAAGGAAAGTGCGCTTTCCCGCAACGCCGTCGCGGCGCGCTTAGACGCTACAAGCATGCCAACAGTTAGGCGTGCTTCACAGCAAAGCAGGCACGGTGCTCTCCCGCGCTAGTAGACGACACCAAGCCCCGCCTTCAAGCCCCTGTGCGCCTGCGCCGCTTAGCTTCGATGCGCGGCCGCGGATTGTGCGCTGGCGCTCCGCGGAGCGAGGCCACGCTGCGCCGTGTTCGCACCTATTCGCCGCGAGCTCGACATGTAGGTGGCGACAGCGTAGCGCTGCTAGTGTGGATGCTCCGCTGAGCGGCCCGTAAGAATGCACAGTGTGGGCGCGCTTCGTGCCTTTTTCTCGCCGTATGTTGCCACGAAAGGTGTAAACAAGAGGGGTATGCTGTAGCTCGGTTCCTCAACGTTCAATGTATAGCATGGAAGTGGCAGTCAGTTTTCATTACTACGCCAAAAAAAGCGACGACTCATCGGGAATCTCAGAATGGCCGTAATTGTGACAATGAACTTGTACGCTGTGGCTCGTAGCAAGCTCGATCTTTCCAGATTATGGCTTTGAGCCTTGAATAAAAGCATAAATAGAAACAAATCAGGAAGCCTCGATCTCTGAAATTCAGTTTACAACGGCAATCTCAATCGCTTTCACTGGTAGCATGACGCATTCTTGCGATGCCCTGAAATGGTAACATATACTTAACTACCCCGAAATTCTTTCTGAGAGCTTACGATATTTTTTGTGCGTTCAAAAGGCAACATAAGATTACAGAATTTTGATCAGTACAGATATATAAATGTAACCGCTCTAACGGGTCTTTTAAATGAAATTTTAACGACACTGAAGGAAGGTTTGATGAATAACGGTTTCGGATGACTTATTTACGGCTTTCATCGCAAGTGAACTTGCGAATTGAACTGTCAACGCACGCAGTACAATCAACATCTCATGTTTAGCTAGGTTTTCGCAAAGTGATAAGCAGGTTTACATTGTGCAAACCAAGCTTCTGGGACCTCACAGTGAGCACAAATTTTCTGTTACGGCTGCTTGTTGACCCGCTGCGTTCCTTTTAAAATATAACAGGTGCCTCCAACAGCGAGATGTGTTTGCATTCTTGCGTATATATAAGGTCGCTTACGAACCCTAAAGATGGAAATAAATGAAGTTGCGCTGTTGCAGATGTAGTGAACCATTTTTTTTATTTCTCGTTGCGAATCAGCGCAACGGGTTCCGGGTAACTACTTTGTTTTGTAAACTGAATATCGCCTTTGTCTTGGCATTTACTTCTTGAGGATTGGTTAAAAAATAAAATTCTGTGCATTTCGTTTTTTGTTTTCGGGAAAGGGGGGGGGGGGGGGGGGGGGGGGGGGTCCTGCCAACGTTGCAAGAGCAGCGAGAAGAGAATGCATGTAACGCGAAAAGCCAAACTATGGTTATCACTATTACCAGAGTCTCCTCTGCTATTACTTACAATCGAAACTACACTAGGCGTCGTGTTCTGTAGCGGTGAAAAAGCAGTATTTTAACACGTATTTTCAAAACTGATTAACCCCCTTTTGGTCCGAGATTGTCCAGGAATTGTGGCTCGCCTTTTTCAAAATTGTATTGAAAGCAAGCATTGTGGGAAAAAATTACAAAAAAAAAAAAACAGCGAGTCATGGCACACACCCCTCACACATGTGGGCAACAACGTGCATTATATTACGCGTTTTCTCCTCTTTCTTTAAACTTAGGTCCACCTTAAAAGGTTAAGACGTGACCATATTAGGCATTTGGTTATGCTGAGTGAGACACGTTTCTGGACAAAATGATTCATGTCGGTATATGAAAATGACACACGGAATGCCACATGACAGACGCAAACTCACAACTGCTTAATTTTACCGAAAAATCCCCCCTAAATACTCTTGCGCATCCATAGAAACGTATTTTAAATAATACGTAAAATTAGCAACTCGATACAGTTGAATAAATGTTTATTCCTCCTCCTTAGCATAAACGACTGTCCAAAAATGGTATTTATTTTAGAAAAGGCACGGGAAGGACACGATCACACAGGCGCTTGCGGGTGTAAAATACGTGTCCGGTAATGTATGGGCGATAGCGCACGGGTCGTGTGCAGTGTAAATGTTTTTGTTTGTTTCTTCTTTCTATAAGGACACAGCGCAATTTTACAAGGGTGTGGAATTTGCACGCGTATGCACAGGTCTTGTCGCTTCTTACCCGTTTCGCGAACTAAACTTTTATCCTTTAAATAATCACCACGCCACCTTCAAAAAGCACCCTTCGACATACCATAAACGGCAGATGACTGCACTCAACAATAATAAAAGTGCAATGTGTGGAAGCAATGTTTATAACACGTTTCCCACTCAAGGGGTGACCACGGCGAAGATGTTCCGTGGAATTAAACCAGCGCATTAACCCGCAACGGCCGCTGATTATTGCGTTTCTAGAGGAAATGCACAAGCAGAGGTAACTATGTCATTGCTTACTGCCAAACGGGCACACATATTGGTTGTTTTGTCGTGTGCAGCACGCGTCTTGCGCCGCACGCAACGTGAAAAAGCAGACGACGCGAGAGCGCCATCCACACTAGGAGCGGTTCGTCCCGCCGCCGCCAGGGGCCGACTGTGTTCGCGCTCGGGGCGAATAGCGTGGACGGCCCTGTACATTGCGTTCCGCCCGCAGGGTCGAGGGATCGAAGCCGGGCGCCGGATAGTATTCTTTTTTATATAGTAGGGACAACGACTGTGCGGACTACGGACGTCAACGCGGGTGACATCGTGAGTTACTGAAATGCTCTGCATTTAAAATCTCTGACCAGTGGCTCCTCCTGGCCGGCCCACTGGTACCGTGTGCGTCTGTACGTGGCCTCCGCGATTTGCAGCCGGCGGCGCGCCGCCGGCAGCCGATCGCGGAGGCCGTGGTCTGTACGACGTCGTGCAGACGTCTGATTGGCGGGTTGACGAAGATGTGGGCTATGACAACCGGTGCATATTACCGTTATGATGCGTTATCTGAGCTACGGCCATTGCAACCGCACCTTGCAGAGCCACCGGCCTGTGCCTTGCGCATGGCGCTCGCCTTTTGGAGGCGCTGGGTGGCATAAAGTGGGGATCGGCTGCCACGCCTCCGTCTCAGCAGGAGAACGCCTTCGAAGCTGTGCTGTGTGTCGAACACGAAGACCAACGGGACCCTAGCATTGAAACCACGATGGAAGTGCTGCTCTTGTGGGCGCGGAAACGTGCGACAATGGCGGACATCAACGCGTTGCTGGTGGGACACGACGTTGCACTCGTGTAATTACCCAGTGGTCGTGAAGAAGCTCCACACCAGAAATGAGTTGTCTTCTCACTAAAGACAGATCACGCTGAGCGATGACGTCATCGTGCGCTCGCTGCGTTAGGGAAGGACTCATGTCGCCCCCTTTCGGAGGCGCTGTTACAACTGGTACGAGCATGGCTTTGGCAACGCGTCGCGGGGAGCTCGATCGCTTTGTCGCCTGTTGCGACGAGTGGTGCAGTTTTGACGGGGCAAAGAGAAAAATTAATACCAAAATGAAAGAATTGCCGAAAGTCCGAAAAGCGATGAGGTTAATGAACTTGTTAATTAGCGTCTCACACGCCAGACCACACAAGCCGAACGGTGGCCACCGAAGGAGTTCGAGATTTTTGTGCAAACGCTCGTCCCGCTGCACCCTCCGCTGTGGAGATTCACCGAAAAGGCGGTGGGTACGCCTAAATTGTACATACTTTAAAGACGGAGTATGGGGGGCTAACGACGACACCACGTAGAAACCTTGGCCGAGTCTCCAAGCATAAGCACGCATAAACTTAGCCGAATTCGCTGTTTGCCCAGTCTTTGCGCCAGTAGCGTGTAGCTGCCCCTCCTTTTTTTGTATTTCACAAGGCATTCATTGCGAAAAACAAGCGACAAGAACACCGACCCACAGAAAGCACTGCGAAGAGAACAACTGCTATTCACCTGCATGGCAAGCGTATGGTAATCATGGGGCTTTGACCCACTCAGCGATTGGGCCCCTGTTTTTTTTAAGTGCGAATCCCCAAACCATCCACCGCCGGCGGCGTTGGCGTCCGCAGTGCTCCTCTATATTTGAATAAGAAACAGCATCCGGCGCCAGGTTTCGATCCGAGGACTTTGCGGCCGCAGCGCGACGCGCTACCGACCAAGCCACGGACGCGACGGTGATATCAGTGTTAGTGACGCGCCTTATAGCTTTAACGAATTCAAACTACGTCGTCAGCGGCGTGCGTTGGCGACTCAGCGGCGTTATAGCGGCTTGATAACTGCGTGGTGTACACGTGATACTACAAACCCGATGGAAGAGATGGAAGAGAAGGCGGCGAGGCGGTGGGCTGCGGGGGCCGAGCGCAAGCGCCGCAAGCGGGCCGACAACCGTGCATTCGCACTTTCACATTCTCCCCCTCGGGGAAATGCGGGGGAATTTTTTATTCCTTCCTTTTTGGAAGGGGGGGATCTAGTGGCCGTGGAATAGTTATAGTCAACGTTTGTGCTAGTTCACTCTAAAAAGGGCGCTGGACTGCAGCGTTGCAGCGGTTTTAGCACATAGCAGCGCTTCCGCTGCTGGCTGCATGGCGTGTGGTAACCGGAGTGACCGGAGGTTCCTGGCTGTTTCACTTCCCCTATTCTAGTTCACAGTTTACAACGCACAGAACGGGCAGCACAAATCCAATCAACAATGAATCCTAATCAGTACGTATTCTCCTTTCTGAAGCTGCGTAAAGGTTCCAGGGGTGAAAGAACATGTCATCATCATCATTGTTGTTGTCAACGGCTTCATAGAGTGCACTCTAGAGGTGGGTGGTTTGTGATGCACAATTTGTCCATGCGTACCGGTGAAAAGCGCGGGCTTCTGTAAAAACATGTCTGCTGCCGCATATTGAAGTTTCACTGGGTTTGTAATCGCGATTTCGTTGTCTACAGCCTTTTCTGCTTGCCCGAATATTACGAGCGTGCTACCCCTACTGCGGAGATGTCTATGAAACTGCGGAGCAAGATCCTCAAGAGCTTTCAAATAAGAGGATTCACGTTGCGTAGGTGGGTACACGAGCGGTGTGCGGAAAACAGATTCTTTCACTGTTTGTGCAGAAAGTTGTTTCTTCTCGAGACTAATATCAGCATCCAGTGATGCCGATGTACGCTATCAGGGTGGTTGCCGGTTACTGAAATTTTGTGACTTTGAGCGAGCCGAGCCGGGTAATCCTAGCTGAAGTCGGGCTCACGTTATCGTAGCAATGTGCAAGCTTCAATCGAAACTAAAGGCTGAGTCTCCGGGTGGTGTGATCGTGTAAAAGGATTGGTAGCAGCGACCTGTAATGGTAGCGTTGCTCGTGCATGGTTCGTGCACAAAAACAATGCGTTTTTACAGCACATTGTACCGTGTCGGCGTAAATGCATTAAAGCTAATAATAAAGATGTAAATTTGTATATTTATAGATACTGTCGCTTACCCTCTTGTATCACAGCTCACTTGAAAGGACTATAAACTGCAAAATGCTGTGGGCACAAACTGCAGTTCGGTTGGAGCAAACTGGATTGGTTTCGTGTGGTAATTTTAAGCAAACTGAAGCTGGGATAATTCTACCGAACTTGTACCCGAATTGAAGCGACATGAACGGCATCGGTTTGTGGTGACTCTGATAGCTCGCATCCTTGCGGAGTCGGGCCGAAAGGGGCACGTCTGGACAATGTATTAACATAGTGGTGGACTTGATAATTCTCGTTTGATTTCCATAGCGGCAGCAGCGCGCAGTTACAGACAACGACTGCAGCACTTGCCATTTTTGTTGATTGTCACGCTGTTCAGGTAGCGAAAAACCTGACAAATTGAGCAGCTAACTTTGATGCTCAAAATCCCAATAAGTCAGCTGTAAAGCGGCTGGCGGGATATTGTAAACAAGCACTTATGGACTTGGGCTATGTACAGACTATACCGACGCAAAAGCCATATCGGGATTTTGTGGACTGTAGAAAAACGGCATTCCACGCAGTTTGGTTGGCTGAGACGTGAAATTACGTTATTCTTTGAAGTTATTACTACAGTTGTTGCGGCAACAGTCTGAACCCGGTTTTACAGTCACCTTACTCACAGCAAGCAAACATTACGCCATTAACCATGCTCTTGAAATTGTAGCTTTAAAGAATGCTGTATTCTCCCATAGTATAACCAGGATTGTTTCGGACGAATTTACTTTTTTTTTTTCGGCAATAAAATAATTGCCAAGGTGCTGAGGCAAAAGGCCACTGCAATAGTAGCCTGACTAGGCCCCTAGCACCTGACAGCGCAAGCGACAGGAACAGAAGCAACTATTCATCCCTAAATAAATACAAATACTCCCACACACTTTTAGGGTAATAGACGGAAATAATACCTACTACAAAAACATAATGGCTAAAGACATAAATACAGACATACACGCTTTTCTTACGTAAAAAAATTAAAATAAAATTTACCGTGCAAACACTCCACTTTTGCAAAGGACACAAAAACTATGTAAACACATACATAAAATAACAAAAACTTAGAGGAAAATCTCACACATCACGTAGAAGATATGTTTTCGTTTTCCATTCAAAATGTGCTCAATCATGTCAAACACTACCGGGTGACTGTTCAGGAGATTAAAAATTTGCCATTTAAGTGTTTGAGTGCCATAATTCCTTCTTGTTCGTATTTTTGTAAAGTTTTTATGCCGGAGATTATATGCCCCTTCAGGGCTGCATCCTCCTGCTGCTCCTTTATTCGACCTTTTCTTACCCACATGCTATTTACACGCTGCATTGACGTGTTCTTTTTCGTACTAGTGTTTTAAGTTTGCGAGAAAATAGTGTTCTCTAGAGATAAATTCCTCCGAATTCTAAGTGAATTCGTATTTTTATGCAGGTGTTACTGTGAACAAAACAAAAATATAATTTTTCTGTTTCAGTAAAGCCACCGGGTTATTTACTTATTTTTGTTACTGGCGGTACATAATTAACACCGCCCTAAAAATATTCCTGGCTGTGCCACTGGGTACAATCGTGTTCCCCTGCTGTTCAGTGATGCGAGCAAGTTCCTGGTGGAGTCCATGGAGCCCCTGGAAGAAGAGCGGCAGGACGTGTGGCTGCGACGGGTGCTGGGATGGCTGGAGAGCCAGCGCCTGGAGGGCCCCTTCCTCACCAAGGACCAGCTGTTGAGCTGCATCCGGGAGTTCCAACAGGCCGACAGCGACGGCACCGACAGCCGGCTTCTGCTGGCCGACGCCTTCTCCCTTGTTCCACTCACCTACTGGTGGGTACACGCCCACACATGCTCCTGCCTCTCGCACAAGACTCATAGTGGCCATACATAAGTTGATGTTAGGTTTAATGTGTCGATACAGGCCAGTTGGGATACCATTGTAAGGTTCAGGTTTGTTTAAGTGCCAGGCACGATTTTAGGAAAAGGAGATGCTAGATAGGACGGAGGTGCACTGACAGCTAACAGCTTGGTAGTTGCTAGTGCGCCTCTGTCCATTCTATCTTATTTTCTGGAAGTTGAACTTGGCGCTTAAACCTAAATTTTGATATTAGCTTCTCAATGAATGGCGTGATCCATCCAGTATTCACCATGGTGGCTCAGTGGCTAATGCATAGTGCTGCTGAGCCCAAGGACGGGGGTTCGATCCGAGGCATGGCAGCGGCTTTTCTGATGGCGGCGAAAAGTGAAAACTCCTGTGTGTCGAGATTTTGGCGCCTGTTAAAGATTCCTAGGTGGTCGAAATCGATTCGTTGCATTGCACTATACAGCACACCTAATAGCCCAGGTACAGCTTCGGCCTGTTACACCCCATCAATAATAGTAATATTAATAATAATGACACCCCATCTAGTAACATTTGGTGCAAAAGTGCTATTACCCTACCTCAGCCAGCATTGCAAGAGCCACGTCTGTTTGTGCTGTGCCTTTTTAAAACTGCATTCTATCTTGAGCAGGATGTTGCATGGCTACAAGCAGTCGATTGTCACTTTACGGCTGTTTCTGCTGCTCAGTCTATGTCTTGCTCGTCTGAATATGCGGCTCCCTAAAGATCACAGCATACCTGGCTGCACACATTGGTGGCCAGTTCATAGTTTACATTGCAAGTTGGATGCAGCACAGTGGCTGCTACACTGCTCTCAGCAATCCACCCACATGAGCACACCTAACTCACCGCGACATTCTACAGTGGTCGGGCAAAAAAAAAAAGTGGCATTAGGTGTTCGAGCCTTGGAGGGACCTGTCCGACCCCTTGCTTGGCAGGTGGAACTGAAATGTCCAAATGCCGCTGCAGTAAAACCTCATCACAAAAGACACACAAGGGAGACCCGGGAAACATGTCTCTTCTAAACAGGGTGTCATGTCAGGCTAGATCACTTTATATACATCAGCACCGAAGCGTGTCTAAACATATCAACTGAAAATTGCTCAGGATGGCTCAAATAAGTCTTTCACTGTAGTTATAGTGACCCCAGATTGTATTAGCTTCCTTCCCAACTTCTGGAGGTGAAGCACCTCTCGTTGCAAGCCTTTCTGTTCTCAATATACCATTTAAGTGCTGTTAGATATTTGTCACCCTTAACTGCCAACCAGTCATGGGCATGTTATCAGCAAAAAGTAACAGTGTTACAGTTGCAGTTACCTAAGCCAAAAAAGTAACTTTATTACAGTTACACTTACATAGCTTCCAAATGTAACTTGTTACAGTTACAGCTACTGTGAAAAAGTAACGTTGTTACATTTTTGTTACTACACAAAACTAAGTGATAAATCAAAAACCAAATGATTGAGTTTATTTTATTATAGAAATGTACGAAGGTATGCGTGTAGTCACAATTTCCAGCGGTGAATACCTAGATGAAGGGAACCTACAAGAGGGCGCACTCAAGCTGAACACCAACAATAGTTGCGTACGCTTAGTTTTCTTGCATCACGTTTTTGTTGATGCACCCTTGGCGTCATTTTGGGCGCCCCATTATCAGTGGGCCCCTCTGCGGTGGCTTTTCTTTGCAAGGGTAGGCCAGCTACCTCCCCAGTGAGGTCTAGTTGCGTTTCGTCTTCTTTTTGTTTCCGGTTGAGTAAAGACAAAAGAAAAATGTTTGAAGAAATCACCTTATAGATTGACCTAAGACCTCGGTCTTCTGCAGGGAAGATGGCCGCCTCTCCTAAACTGCAAGGGGAGCCCAGTTGCGGAAAGGTTAAAGGTGGAGAGGATATATGGGAAAGAAGAAAGTCCAAGAAAGTGGAAAGCACGATCTGTATGTCTGCATTTATGGGTTGCTTCTGGATTTTTTTTTTTTTCAAAAAAAAAAAAGGAAGTAACTGTAACAGTATTCTCTGTTACAGTTACTGTGAAAAAAAAGTAACAGTGTTACTGTTAGAAGTTCCTCCAACTTAAAAGTAACTGGTTGCAATTACAATTTGCTGAAAATAGTAACTAGAGACTGGTAATGCGTTACTATTAACTAGCTACTGCCCAAGACTGCTGCCAGCACTCTGCCCTGCAATGTCCTCCTCCTCTGGTCCATCTTTTAGGGCACCATTTAGTGGCACGAGCATCACATGATCTGTAAGCTCCTTAAGAACACAAGGTCCACATCTTCGGACACAAACTCCTCAAAAGGTTCTGGAACTTTTGTGGTTTCTTCGATGCTGGCCCAAGTTTCATCTTCAAGGCAGTATTCCACAGGATCTTTCATATAAGGCCCCTTTCTCCTCTAAACAGTGAAGAATTTGCTCTAGGAATCTAAAAAAGTTGCCCTCAGTAACGGAAAGTCTCTTGTAACCATGTCTTTTGCATGTGGTGTTGCTAACGTGGGAAACAAGAAAACCAACCAATCCATCTGAAATGTCTTTCTTACGACCATGTGTCTCTTGACATTGTTATTGTGACAAAGTTTTACTACAATGTCTTTTCTTGACCAGGCCTCTTTAGACTCACTCGTGTAAGTGGATTGTTGAGAACAATGTAGCATCCACAGTGCTGCACACAGCTCGTGAGATAAACTATGGCTGTCTACATGTGACAGAAGTTAGAAGGAGCAGCTAGTGTTTCGTTGTATTTTCCAAATGTGGTGCTCAACCGAAGAACTTCAGGTGGACCATTTAAGTAGGGCTGCCGCAAGCTTGTGGAAAGAATTTATTACCATCTCTGTGTCTACAGAGCCAGTTTTATCTTTCAAGGATGCTTGAACTGGCAGCTACTGTAGGACTTGGGGTGAATCTCACAGCAAAAAAGGTGTGTTTTTGGCACAGGAGTATACAGAATCTCTCCCACGTTCTGTTGCTGAGCACGAAGATGTGGGTTTGATTCCTGACCACGGCGGCCGCTTTCCTGATGGAGGTGAAAAGCAAAAACACCTGTGTGTCCGAGATTTCGGCGCATGTTGAAGATCCCCAGGTGGTCAAAATTAATCCGGAGCCCTCCAATACGGCACGTCTCATCGCCTGGGTTGTGTGGGCGCGTTAAACCCTACAATCAAAAAGAAAAAAAAAATCTCTCCCAGCGGAAAACGCATGGGGTAGCCTGAAAGGGGAATGAAAGGGCAACCGAATATGAGCTTGTGAAAAATAAGGAGGCAAGTAATTGTGTTTCAGACAGACAAAAAAAAATGCATTTAAGCTGTGTGTTGATTGTGAACATCTCACAAATCACAAGGGGAATGTGTAATGGCCCCCAGCTTTTTGTTTCTTTAAACACACCCATACCTTTATAGTACCTTGGCAACGGTAGGGAATGGGGCTGTCAGCTGTCAAGGCTTTGATTTTCACACATTTCATGGTTAATATATTGGCTGTTTGTTCACGTGCTATTTGTGCAGGTTGAATGTACTAGAAATGCACTAAATATAGACCAGTGGACTTTCCAGTCTGTTGTCGTAGTTGATGTCAGCAAATTAACTGGGAAGACAGGGCAAGGGAAACTTTCGAACGCACTTCCGTCAAAAAGAAACAAAATTTGTCTAAGTCGGCCCGAAAAACTCAAAACATGGCCTATGCATTATAGATTTCAATCTGATAACGCAATTATACAATGTTTACAACTCCTTTCAGCGTCCTTTTAAGACGTTTGAAACAGGCTTCAGTTCTTGACATCCCGAACAGTACGGAAGATACATGGAAAGCAACCTGCTCAACTGGAGAGCCAACTTTGTTGAGTGCTTGCCTGATATTTGGTTTGGGACTGGAAACTAACACGAACGCGGTCGTGGTGGCTACCTACTTTTTAGACGGAGGTGAAAAGCAAAAACCCCCGTGTGTTGAGATTTCAGCGCACGTTAAAAGCCAATGCACTCAAATTTCACCATAACCAAATTTCTTTTAAACAAGCAGTATATACCACCAAACTAACTGAGGCAAGACTGGTAGCCCTTTGAAATGCATTGTTAACCAGTTAGAAACGCTTAGAATAGCTCCGTCACAGGCTTTGCTGTACTTGCCGGTGCATCATGCAAATGGCCATGCAACGGAAGTGACATGACGGGGTGCTCAGTCCTCCAGCTAGCCAGAAAACCGGTTGAGAACCGCTGAGCATGCCTCTCCAACGGTTGTCGCGTGTGCAACGCTGTTGCGCACACGTTTTCTCTTGCTCACTCACAGGCTGCAACGCCAGTTCAGCCTGGCTGTAATGGCCTCGGTCCTCTCAATTTCGGTTTCAAAAACGCAGATTTTTGCTGGTCGTTTGCACCATGCACGCGCGCATTTCAGCGGTCATACTTTGCATATCACAGGCTCTTGTAAGCGCACTACGCGGACATAGGGTTTTCAAGAGGTCAAAATTTTCAGTGCTGTTCACCTTTAAAGATCCCCAAATGGTCGAAAATGATCTGGCACCCCCTGCTACAGTGTACCTCATAGCCCAGGGGTAACTTTGACGTGTTGATCCCCATTATTGATATAAATGAGAGGCTAACACAACTTTGTGCTGTGGTACTGAAGATTGCTGCTCTGTCTGCATTACAATGGAAGGGCGACGGCAAAAGTTTCTCTGTGGTTTGTGTCATACAATCTTTCTCAAGTAGCTTCCTCCAAGTTCTAAACATAGTTGCTAGCTCTGGGAAATACCTTTCATGAGCACATTCTCAGGGGGTTACTTTTTAGTAATTTCTTTGAGAGGGGGGAAGCGGGATTGACTGCGGGTCACAAAGAAGGCTAAGCTGCCGTCACCTTCCTCCTGAACTCTATTCTCCACCGCAGCCAAGAGCGGCGCAAGTTTGTCCCCCGCAAGATGGCCGGCCACCCACTGTCTCCGCGCCTGTTTGGCGATGCGGGGGCCAAGGCGTTCTTCTTCCGCGAGCGGTATCAGCTGGTACTGCAGAAGACCGCCCGGCACCAGTGCTTCTCCTCACGGCTGCCTGGAGCGGCGGGCTTTGACCTCCGACCTGTCGAGCACCTGCTGGGCACCAGGGGGGACACGGTCGTCGTGCTCGGCATGATCTGCCAGCTTGAAGAGGTCGGTCTGCATCCACTCTCCTTTTAAGGCGAAAGCCTTTTAAGTGCCCCATTCTGTGAAAAAACACCGTATCAATAAAAAACCCGTTGGTTCCGATTGGATTTGAACGCGGGTCTGCCTAGTAGCGGCTCAGTGCTCTACCAACTGTGCTACATCCGTACTTTCCAGTGTGAAACAAAAGTTGCCGTCGTCATTGCTGTTCCTTCATATGCCCACATGCATGTAGCACATGGCCACATGGTGGACTGGCCAGGAATCGAGAGTTTTGAGGGGCGATGTGCCTGCTTCACAAAATTCACTAAGCTATGAATTGGAGAAGTAGTAAAATGGTGCATGTCACGTGACACCTGAACGTGAGGGCATATGAGCAGAACTAGTGCGCACCAACCGTGCAGAACTCTACTTCTAGGGAAGCTGTGGCATGTGCCAGTGGGCACTTGAAGACGAAGAAATGAAAGCCAAGAATGGGTATCCAATCCTTCTTGAATTATTTGAATTCGCAAGCAGCTATTGCACAAGATTAGAATGTTTAGGCACTGTGGTTTTATTGACTGACTGCAAGCGGAAACTGTATGCTGAGTAGAGTAACCAGGCGCTAGTTTGCACGTGCTTAGTATTCATGTGGTTCCTTGTTATTGCTCGACTTATTTGCAGGGGAAGTACTTTCTTGAGGACCCGACTGGATCTGTAAGAATCGACACCTCAGGAACGGTATCCTTTGCTTTTTTTTTTGTGGATGAAGCTGCTGATGGGGGTGCAGGGGTGTCTTCCTTATTTTGAGGTGGCAGGAGAGAGGGACAGTGCATCTGAAAGATTGTCCCTGTGTTGTAGCAAACTTTCTTGTGATCAACATTTTGTGACATAGAAGCATTGGCTACACACAGAATCACAGTTGGTGGTACTTTTTCGTTTGTTGGCGTGAAGCTTTGCTCTTTTCGTAGTGTTGTTGCGTAACCTTGGCAGTCTAGCATCATTACTAGTTCTTTGAAGCAGTCATTTGAAGCAGTGCATTTTAGTTAGTGCTTTAAACATTGCAAACCCTCAGAGGAAGCACACCAACAAAATTGACAAATCTGTCTGGGTTAGTAATCTGCTGCTTAGGTCAACGAATTGAGTTGAAACCCTGAACAAAACCTTAACGCCAAACTTCCTCAACAATGAGGCTCCTGCAGTAGTGAATAAGACTAATTGAAGATGTATTGGTGGTTCCTTAAGAATGCATGAAAATCTCGCCCATCATCTCCATGGGGAACTTGTGAACGCCTTGCTCCACGTTCAGAAGTCCGAAATGCAGTGTTTCTCACACATCTTTCGCACACCGTGCCAAGCGTGCTTAGTGCCCTAAGCGGCTAAGCATCCCTGCTAGTTTCGTTGTTGCAGGATTCGACTGTGCTGCGATTTTTATGAACACAGACTTCAGTAAGCTTCGAAACAAGCAAAGTGGCAGAAGGAAACACATCTTCATAACAATTCTCAGGCGATCGTGGCTGCTTACTGCTTTTTCCAGCAAAGCTGTATATGGCTAGGTTCTGACCAAACCTGTGTCAATTGACAGAGCCGTGCCAAAAAATTTTCGTCTCCAGAGCTGGTGTAAAGTGCTCTGTAGCTCAATATAATGGACGTATCTTCACAGAAATCATATACTGACACTGACTGCTAAGACGGCTATCAATTGTGCCGACTTTTATTTATTTGTTGTAATTATTTCACGGTGAATTTGTTCACATTACAGAATTACCATCAGCTGACTTATGTCACTTTTTAGTAAAAGAGTATGTCTGCAAGAAGACATTTATTACTTCAGAGCCCCATATGGACAATTAGCGCAGACCAGTAATGTATCATCACACTCCCTTTAAACTGGACGGCGAAGGCGATGGCCGTGCAGATATGAGTCAAGCAGAGAGTTCACATTGATGGGAGTGGTAGTTGTGGTTGACCGGCCATTTCTGCCCTCTTGTTCGAGAAGCACAAAAGCAACGTTCTGGGGAAGGAGTGGGAAGAAGCAGCAAGATTGTGGGAGGTGCCTTGACCCTTGAACACCCAGAAATTCACCTCCGACCTCTTCCTGGAGAACAGCTTTGTGCTGGCTGAGGGCCGCTACGACGATGCCGTCTTCCAAGTGGACGCCATGGGACTGCCACCCATCGAGGTCGCAAGCGAGTCGCTGTGAGTGGCAGGGCTTCCTGTTTCATCAAATGCAGTTATTACCTCTTTTGCTATTGTTTTTTTCTTTTTTTTTTTTTTAGAGACGATAATCTTTCCAAGGCCACTTAGACCAGAAAATTTTGGGCTGTCTGCCTGTCTCTCCCTCAATTCAGCCGCCTGGCCAGACGTTAAAATGAATTCTTGAACAAGACATTTATATAGGCCAAATCTTTCCACACTACTAGGTCTAGTACCATACATCATACTTCTCAACATTATTGAGCAAAAAAAAATCCATTAGTTATATTTGAGGATAAAAACATCTCAACATAACTGGTACTAAGCAGTGTTCCTTTATTGAACATAGATCTGTGCTGGATATTTGCAATAGTGATTTGCAAATTTGTGGAACTTGTGTAGGCAATTTTTTTGAAAAGCACGGTGCAGCCATGTACACATGAAATAGAAGTGTCTGGTTAGCTTTAGTTGTAGTACGCACGCTTTAGAAAAGGCACAAACTTCAACTTCATAAGGATTAGCGAACGGCAGCCTCACTATCCCATGTAGTAGGCATTGTTTCAGTCTAGGTTTTGGCCACGTGTTTTCACTTCGTGAACAGCTGTAGTGGAAAGACTAATGAAGCTGAATAAGAGTGCAACTGCTTGTTCTCAATGCCAGCATACATGTGTCCAACAAACAGTGGTGAGGCAACGAAGCTGGCTGTCGACTTACTGTTCGTGCTTTCTGCACCTTCACCCAGGTGGCAGCAGCTCACTGCTTTGTGAGCATGTTGGCGGAGCTTGATCCTCTGTGTTTTTGTGACGCACTGCTCTACGTCGTGCGCAAAATTAAAGGGAAACAGAACAGAGAGACACCAGCTGTAAATGTTTGCTTGTGAAAAGAAAAAGATAGGGAAGGCCGTGTCATTGAATAAAAGCTGAAAGAGCTTCAAAAGCTTTCAATCAAATTAAGATATTTTCCAACCTTTAGTGTCACTCATTTCAAATAAGCCAAGAGGAAGCAGTGAAAATTGCTTCTTTGTACACAACTAGTTGCCATTGGAAGTACAGTAGACTCGTGATAATTCAAACTCCGATAATTCGTACTTTCGGTTAATTCAAACAAAATTCAAATTTTGGGTTGGCCCGCTAGTCTTTCAGTGTATTTAAAAGCCGCTTAATTCAGACTCCGTCATTCAATTAATTCAAACTTTTTGCGTGTCCATACCAGAAAATATCTACTGCTTTCCCGCAAATATCTGAAAATATTGGTGCAGTTATGATTGCCGTTTTTGGTGAAAATTTGAAAATCTGAAATCTGACATTTGAAATCTGAAAATTTTGGTGCAATTGTTATGATTACCGTGGGCAATCATAACAGTTAAAAAATGAAAAATAAGCGCCTCAAGCCTTCAAGGAAAAGGGCGTTGCTAGTAAACAAACATTCGAAACGAAGCACAAGTATGGTAGACCGTGATGTTTCTCAACTTTCTAGCCTTCTTTACCGTTTCTACGATGTGAATTAGAAAAACAAATCTAACAGGCCTAAAAGAATGTCTAAACATGATTGACTTCCTACCTTGTCGAAGTGGTCAAAACCATACGGGCCACTGTCGCAAAAACAAAAAGAAAAATGCACAATCACGCAGTCGCATGTCGCAGGTCAGCAAAAAAAATAAAAAAGAAAAAGAAAAACGACACAGAGATTACGAAGTGACACAAACGGCATTCGGCTTGTGGACCTTACGCCTCTGCTTTCTGTTTATTTTGCGCAGTTAGCGTTTAAAAACGCTTAAAAATGAGACAAATGTGATAAAATCAAAGCCTAATCCTAATGTATCCTGTCACCTTGCCCATACTCATATATATGAGAACTTCTGATAATTCAAATTTCGGTAATTAAAACAAAACTCTGGGGTCCCTTCGAGTTCAAATTAGTATCTTATTATATTATTATATAATTATTATATCGAGTTCGAAGAGAAGCATTATCTTCTCTTCTGGTCCTCTTTTTGTTGCATTTGACTTGTTTTGTTTGACTCATACCAAAATCAACTGAAGCGTGCAGATATCTTGCCGAGCGCTGATTGTACTGCCCCCCCGCCACACTCCCCCTCCCTCCTTTTTGGCTGCAGCAAGTACATGGGTGGTGCGAGCATCTTTGACCAGTTCCCCGAAAAGGCGCGGACTCAGTTGGAGTTGAGCGACGTCCCGGAGAACGCCATGTTTGTGCTGCTCTCGGACGTCTGGCTGGACCAACCTAAGGTGGGAGTGCCACAGGGGGAGGGGGGGATAGGCATAGACGGGAACGCCGGTGGTGAAACGCTGGTAACACCTGGATTTTTCAGGGCAAAGTTTGAGCTCTTAGTAGAGACTGACTTGAAGTCTGAAAGAAACGTAGACAAATTGCAGTCAAACAGTGTTAGCGTAATCGATATAACCCACATAAAATGTAAGAGTTTTGATTTGGTATATATAAGCCTCTTAATGCTGTAGGTAAGCTTTATTTTCCTTTTTTTTCCTACTGGTTTATTCAGCATGGTACCAGCAGTTCAACACCGAGTGCATATACCACTGCTTCTGGTTGAAAGCGAGCGAGTGAAGTTTTCAGCAAACACTGCCCCGGCGATGAATTTGTGTTGTTCTAGCGTGTTGAAAGGAACAATTCAAAATGTGGACGTGCTCTCTCACGAAACGGTTTTAAGTGCGACTTTCATGGCCGTGCGCTAAAATGTGGCCACAAACTACAACGTGTTGCACTAGAGCTGCTTGCACCCAAATCCAAGTGCACTGAATGTGTGGCGAGTATGCTCTCTGTGCAAAGTATTTGAAAACATGACGTTCAATTGATTTTTCTTTTTTTGGTATTTACAAGAATGGGGCCAGAGTATACAAATGCACCCAATGGTTATGTGCGGGACATTGCACTTGTGGTCTCCAGAGGCAGAGAACCGTGGAGAGCCTAATTAAGTTGGTGGTGCTTAGTTCTGAATTCAGTTAGTGGCGCTCAGTTCTGACAGCCAACGTTAACTTTTACTTTACTACAGTTGAACCTCGTTATAAGAGACACTGATGTAAGAGACAAATGGGTATAAGAGACACTATTCACCCACATGGTTGGCTGCCCTATCTCTCCCATTAAATCGACCTCTTTTATAACAGATATCGGATGTAGAAGATTGGTTATAAGGGACAAGTCATCCTTGAAGTTTAATCAATAATCTCGCTTGTAACAGACATTTTAACTTCAGACGCAGTGCCACCAGTCACTAATTGCAGTTGCTTCCATCCTGGAAGCACAGGTGGACGACAGACACCTGCAGTTGCTATTTATTATAACTTCAGCAAACACAAAGTGGTTCAGTCAGCTATGAAATGACAATGAGAAGCCCTGCCAATGAAAATGCAACTTACAGAAGTGGTTGAAGCTTACTGCCGTCCATTGAATGGAGCACGATCACACATGCGGGCTCTCCCACTCGCGTAGCTCCCAATCAAGAAGCACTGCAGATGTTGAGTCCTGCAAGCGTAATGAATAGCCTGAGCACACAGCGGAAGAAGCTGTGCGCTCTGGCTATTGATCAGGCTTGTGAACTCGACATCTATGATTCATCTTCCACAAACAAGGAAAGGAAAAAAAGCTTGTAGAATTGGTTGTAAAAAACAGTGTAAATACAGTCATGAAGCAAACAACGTTTCATAAATGCTTGTGCCAAACATTAATTAGAATGAATCTTTTTCAACATGCTGTAGCGTTCTTTTGAGCTTATTTTAGTCATACGGTGCCCGCAATGAACTATGGGTTGATCAGTTGGTAAAAACATGGCACCCTGCTTATAAGAGACATCTTATATAAGAGACAGAAACTGCTCCCCGGTACGTGTCTCTTATAAAGGGGTTCAACTGTAGCTGTTGGGTTTGGTTGATTCCCGCTTGTATTTAACCCTAATACATCTTACCATGATGAAGCTGAGATCTCTGATGAAAATGCATCAATGTATTTGAAGAAATCAAGTTCCAAATGAACAGGATGCAACCCACTGGCACAAGCGTAATAAAACTCAAAAGAAATAATACATGCAGTACACCCCACACTATCAAAAACTACATCGTTAGTCCTAAAGATTCCCTATTTCGTCCCCTAAATCGTCCCCTCTGTGCCATAGGCATTACGTCCTACCACAATGGTAGGGGCACCTCTGCAATGTGGATGGCGCTGTCCATTTGCATGGTGGTCATGTGAAGTGGCAATTGTAGCTCGCAGCAGCAATGTCCTGATGGCGGCACGTGCTGCTTGCTAGCCCCCAGGGTCACCAGGCCCCAGGGATTTTAGGGCTCGTAAATCTCGCTTGTGTCTCGAACACTGTGGGAGGTATACAGTAAAGCCCGCTTATATCGAAATGCGCGAGGTTTGTAAAATAGTTCGATATAGCAAAAATAGAAAGTGAAGCAAAAAAAAACTTACATGAGAGCAATCTTGCCAGCAGAGTCACGAGCTAACGCTGAGCTCTTACCACCCTGCAGTTCACTATTGATACGACACTTTCTCGGAAAGAAAACAATCATTTATTGGGGTGGAAGAACTGCGTGAGTGTAGCCTGCTTCTTGAGCACAACGCGTTGCTGGTGGCTGCTTGCTCCACGGCATCTAATCAGTCGACAAGCACAAGACCGCTGCCCTCAATGGCACTGCAGTATCGCCGTAGCAGGGCCACGGCAGCGACGGCTTTGCTCGTGCTCGGAGGTGGTACGAAGTCCTCGGCATCTTCGACAGAGCGGGGACAAGCATGGTACAAGCGAATAACGGCGAACCCAGCGAACCGAGCGAGTGCGCGCAGCGAGTGGCGCGGACTTGAAGTTCGGTGACAGCGCAGCCCGCAGCGCCCAATGTGGTGCTTTCGGCTCCGACAGCATGCATGCGTGGAGCTCACTGGTGGTGGAGCTGGTCCACTCTGCCATGGCCGGTTTGGACGCGCCCAAGCTCGCGCGGGAGTCGCTAGCGACACCCGCACTGCTCCTGCGCGCCGATGTATTGCGGGAAAGCCTGCCCCATGCCTAAGGAAAGCGAAAAATCTTGCGCGGGAGAGTTTGATGTATCCATTGTGGGCAAAATCGCGTTCGATATAAAAAGTTTTAAATACATGTAATTTTTACCAGAATTATACAAGGGTTCGATATAGGCAATAATCTGATATATCCGTGTTCGATATAAGCGGGCTTTACTGTAGTTACCGAAGCCAGTGGTGTGGAGCTGCCGGTGCATTGGGTGGGGCAGAACACCAGCAAGCCAACAGAGTGAGGCTTATGTGGGGGCATGGGGCAGCAGGAAGCCAATGTTTTCCTCCAGATGATGATGATGAGTACCCACAAGGGGTGATTGGCCAGGGCTAAATACCTTACTGTAATTCGTGAGGCCCTCAAAATATGAATTTATCTTGGAAAGATAGACGCTGTGAAGTGAAAGTTTGCTGTGATTAAAACCCAAATGACCCATTAATTTGTACCCTTCAGCAATTCAAGCGACCTGAAGCAGAGAGAAAAGCTTGAATTCAATTATATATATCCCCTTTTTGCATATCCCAAATTTGTTGCCCCGATAGATAATACAAGGGGAAGAGATACAGTCAACCCCAAAAGCTCAGTAGGGTCCTTCAAAAGCAGTTCTCTAGTGGCTCCCATCACACATTCCTCTTTGAACCCTGATCATCTTCCTCTTCAGCTCACCTTTCATCGCTCTAATTTGTCAACACTTTCTGCTTCTTTTCTTTACCTTTCTTGGGTGTCTTCTTCATTGGTGTAATTCAAAAATCTGCCTAGCGATCTTCTTATTGGCTGGTCCCTCTTCTTGCTCTTTTATCAGTTATTTCTTCTGGCCATGGGCAACCTCTCTTGGGCTATGGGCAAGCTCTGCTTCCTCTTTCTTGTCTCTGTACCCCTCTATTTGCCACGTGACAAACACACACCTTAAGATAATTTTGGCCCCTGTGTCGGGTGCAGTAGCTTGCGTACTCTTGAGACAGGCTGTGCGTTAAAAGCATTTGAAATGTGCTTGGCTGGGCCCCTTAAGTGGACTCACCCGTTAACATTCCTATAGGATGATAAGAGGTGACCCACGGGCTTAAAAACCATTGTGCACCGTGCACCTATACAAAAAGTTTCGCATCTCCATGAAAATGCTCCAAATGGAATAGTTTGCTTATTTTGGAAGTATGTCCCTTCTGTACTGAAATAAAGCGACAAAACTCTCACTTGCTAGACAGCTAGTGCCATCCAGTGAAAACGTGATAAACCAAAATGTGTTTTTTGTATACTTTTTATTTCAGTAAAAACATGACATATCTCTAAAAGAAGGTAACACTGGGGTGCAGGCAGAGCTTCTCCACCACAAATGGCAACTTGGTCGGTGTACCTTGGTGGCCATTTTGACAGACTACTTGGTCGGCTGCAGCCCTTGCGGGCTTGTGCTCCACTGTTTCTCCATGTTTGTCGTTGTGCAGGTGCTGTCGCAGCTGCGGGTGCTGTTTGCAGGCTTTGCCGAGGGGCCTCCCACCTGCTTCGTGCTGGCCGGCAACTTCCTCTCGCGCTCACAGGGACTCCAGAAGGACCGCCAACTGCTCAGGGGTCAGTCGGCGGTGGGGTCATCCGGGGTCAGGGGTCATTCCTTGGGAGGAAGGTGGTTGTGGAGAGGGTGGCGCTGCTTTTCACATGCAACGCGTTGTTTTGGAAAGGCAAGCATTTGTCTTTGGCTGTATTCATAAATGTGTGCGTCAAGAGACGCGGCTTAGTGCGTGCACAGGGGACAAAGCTCCTTCCTTGCGAGGAGTTTGGAGATGGTTCTTGTGAGAGGCAGTGGGGTAAGTGGGGGAGAGCCCTTTTTTTGGTAGCACTACAGGTGGCAGGGTCGAACGAGGGAAGGTCCATCTTGTTCAGCTTGTAGTTACACCCATCTGGCTCAGAGCATGATGTCAGATTAGCAGCGAATCGCAATGAAACAGATCTTTGTTTAGACAACACGCATGCCTCTCCTCCAGGTGGCCTTACTTGATAGTGTCATCGCAAAGGAGAAAGATACAAGGTCGTAAAAGAAGTTTTTCAAGCACAGCATACTCCGTCATTTGTGTGGTGCAAGCAACTCGGTTTAATAAAAGAGCCTTTGAGGTCAATCAAAGATGCCATTTTATGGCAAGTCTGTGTCAACACAGGAACATGGCCACAGTATTCCATTCTAGTGCTAGCCACGTAATCCACTCTGTAGGGCACACAATCCAAGTTTTCTCTGCACGGTGTCTACTATACGGCCTTCCTTCATTGAGGCCTCGAGTCGCCTCCACTCTGCCTTTGCCACTGATGTCCCCGTGCCTTCGTTTACCCTGCAGAAGGCTTCAAGGCGCTCGCCGACCTCTTGAACGAGTTCCCCCTCCTGGTGAAACACGCACGCTTCGTCTTTGTCCCGGGACCCAGTGACCCGGGCCTGTCCAATGTCCTGCCCAGGTGAATGTGCACCCCTTACACCAGAACACTCGAAAACTACTGGAGTGTCCAAAGCCGCAATGTGCAAAGCCTGTGCTGGGGGTTGCCATCCATTTAGCAGTACCCTGCCGTGGTGGCTCAGTGGCTAAGGCAATGTGCTGCTCAACCCAAGGATGCAGGGTAGATCCTGGCCATGGTGGCTGCTTTTCCGGTGGAGGCGAAAAGCAAAAATGCCTGTGTGTTCAAGGTTTCGGCGCACGCTAAAGATGCCCAGGTGGTCAAAATTAATCCGGAGCCCTGTACTACAGCGTGTCTCAGGTGTAGCTTCGGCGTAGCTTCGGCGCATTACAGGAGTACTGACACGAAAATTTTATGTTCCACTTTTATTGCTTTTATCGATGCTTAATGGTCTGGCAAACCCAAAACAGCACTTTAAATACTTCAGCGCGCGATAATTAATTACATTGAACGGCCTGAAAATCATTTGTTTCAAATTCCCGCACTTTCATCCCGAAAGGTGCATATGACAGAATCCCGGCATGACGTCACCGCTTTGTGCGGACGTCAAAACACTGCGGAGGCTGGTGGGGGCGTTGTTTTGACCGCACCGCCGCCGGAGCTGAACTGGCTGAACGGGTGGGCTGCCTGAAGTTGTAGGCCTACCATTGCGGCGGAAATTCGATGACTACTTTTAATAAAAGTCCTGATGGCAACCTCTATTGAGATTCCGGGCTATATTATCGCTTCTTTTCCCATGTGTGATTTTTTTCCAACATTATTTTTGCCAACAGTGCCTTTCTGGGCAGCGGTTATGCCTGTAGCTCAGGCTACGTGCACCCGTTTGTGATTGCGCCGGCGCGCATGAAGTGACGTCACGAGTTTTTGACGAGCGCTGTCGCGTCACTTCTTTTGGCTACCACGGGACGATATCACGCTGATGTCCATTTGCTAAATGCCGCTCCACGCGCTGCTCCATCGCCGCGATAAATGACATCCAATTGAAGTATGTATGTTCTTCATGTCGCAGGCCGCTCATATTTCAGCCAGGGTATTCTGTTGAGTAAAGGAAGCGAACTGTGCAATAATATTAATGCCGAAAATTGGTGTCAGTACTCCTTTAAACACGATAATCTAAACTGAATCCATTCAGCATTGCTTTGTTTATACAGTTGAACCCCACGATAACAAAATCTCGCTGGTACGAAATTCCCATGGGAACGAAATATTTTTGCATCCCCAGCAAACGTCCATAGACGCCCATGTATTTTATATCTCGCGGCAACGAAACATTTTTGGAAATTGATCGCGCGTTAACGAAATTCGGTGCAACTTTGGTCGGCATTTTACCTACCCCCTCGAGGTTAACTGTGTCCAGAAAGTGCACAAATGCATTTTTTTTGGACTCGAAGTGCGTAAACTTCTGCCACAGCACGCCTGAATGGCTGCCGCCACATTTGTTTACAAAAGACTGCGTAGCCGGCGGCCGTGGAGGCAGCCTCGCAGTGGCACCACCAGTGGGCGACACATGGTGACTCAAGTCGCGGCTTTGGCTTGGGCTACGTTAGCCCACTACCGTTGAACAGCGCGCGAGCGTTTGTTGTTTGTGTGCGGCGATCGGCATGTTTGGTCTCAGTAAGATGCCTTCGCCAGCCCAAAAGTGGAGGTTTTTATCGCTACGAGATAAGGCAACCATCATCGCCCAAGGCAGTGGCCCAAGGAGGATAGCGCCGACGAGTTTGGAAATGCCTGCAGCTAGCTCAACCATTTTGAAAAGCAAGGATCCCACGAGCTCTCAATGGCGCACGTGCGCAAAACAAAACAGTGACGGCTGTGGCCTTTCTGGACGTCAACAAAGCGGTGCTCACTTTGTTTTCTAAACAGTATTTGTGCAATGAGGTGCCACTGTGTCTGGCAAAGTTCGTAAACAGAAGAAGTTGGGCTTTGCTTGCATGATCGGACATACTCGGTGCCGAGGGCCAGGGTGAAAAACGTGCAGAGAAGGTGAACCCACGGAATGTTTTGGATGCGTTTGACACGATCTCGTTGTTCATAGGCGCGCATGGCGACTAGCAATGAACCACTTGTACAGTGAGAGCTGCACTGTGACGTTGGCTGCAAGGTAAGGCTCACAAAGTAATATAACCTACTCTAGGAAATAAATTTTTGGTTTGTGGCCAATTTTCTGGGAGTTTGTGTTTCATTCTCGCGGCAACGAAATTCCCGCAAAAGCGAATATTCTGGCTTTCCCCGGCGGTTTTGTTGTTGCGGGGTTCGACTGTAGGTGAGGGAGAGCTTCAGGCAGTGTTGTCCCCGTCTTTGCCCGTGCCTCTCAAGGACTCTATGGGGTGATTATGGGTGAACGAAGATTGGCAGGTGCAGCTCGGGTGCCGCCCCAGTGCGCTGATCTTTGCTTTTACCTGCACTCTAAGGCTGACTCAGCCCTTCCAGCTGCCTTTCGAATCCTTTCGAAAATTCCATTTTCCCCATTTTCCCCATTCCCCTGTACACAAAGGAAAAAAAATAATAAAGTGTGGCACAATACCCACTCCAGCAAAGGTATGGCTGGTTTAAAGCCAGTATAGACAGATGAAGCTAAAAGGCAAAATCATTTTTCGAAGAAGAGACAATTGGCAGGGGAAAAAAAAGACATTCTACTTTCCGTATGTTTGAGCAACGGGTAAAATGTGCATGGGAGGAGAGTAAACAGTCTATGATGTAAAAGGCAAATAAAAAAAAACACCAAGCAAAATGTCCAAATTGCGGGGCACAGTAGAAAAACATGTAGTTAAACAGTGGGAAAAAAGGAAGGAATCGGGCTAAGGAGCAGACAACAAGCGAAGAACACAAAATCCACTTCAAAGATAGAATTTTGCTGCAAATGTTAATCTAAAACTAGCAGTTTCAGCCTGCAAGAAGTAAATAAAATGTCGAGCTGCGGTGCAAGGATGCTGAGTTCTTTGTTGCACTAGCATGGGAAAGTTTCCACTGCGTCAAAGAATTCACGCACTCCTGATGCGAAGGTACAAGCACATGGAATGACAACACACAAGCCAGCAGGTCTGCTGTGCATCCCCTCTGGCTTTGCGGCACTAGCAACACGGGCGGGAGGGGAGTTCTCTTGAGTATACCCTTGAGCATGATGAACTCGCAGGCACATAACAAACTGGTGGTTTCCTGATGGACTTGTATTACGCAGGCCCGGCCTTCCCAGGCACATCACGGAGCCCCTGCGGCCTCCCCCTCGCAACGAAGGGGAGGACTCCTCTCCCCCATCCTCCTCATCGTTGGCCGATCGTTGCCACTGGGCCAGCAATCCCTGCCGCTTGCTCTATTGTGGCCGGGAACTGGTCTTGTGGCGGCAGGACGGTCTGGCCAAGGCCTGCCGCAACGCCGTCCACCGGCCCTGGGACCGCACGGGACTCGACCTCGCACAGATGGTAAGAGGAGGAGGGGGTAGATACCTCATTTACAGTTGTTACATTGGACAAGGCATCCATGTACCGAGATTTATCGCCTCTGTCATGTAGTGGTAGCGTGGTGGGTGAGCGGTGAGCAGATAAGCTGCCTTGGTGGTGACGACAAAGAGCCGAGGGCAAAACTTAGCTGGTTTTACTGTATGGCGAGGGATGAACAGTGACGATGTAGGAACAACACCCTTGCGGGCGAGCTTACAAGATGACTTGGAGAGAGCAGTGTTCCACACAGAAGCCCGATGCGGTCTCACATCGGGCACTGAAAGCGGTGAATTTATACACAGAATTTATACACACCGCTTGCCCACTGCTTTGCACATGACCCGAACAAAGTGCAGACGCACAAGAACACTTTTTTCGGTATTGTGATAGCTGGAGCATGTTGAGTCAGAGAGGGAGGAAAGGAGAAATCTCCGCAGGCGGCGTCCGCTTGTGGATTCAAGTCTCAGCACGCCCCCACTTGTCGTAGCTTGTTTGCGGAGGGCGGGCTTTCCTGCAGCACACGACAGCTTCACCAGTCTACATCAAACTTGCAGCATGCACGCACAGGGCTGCGGCGTGCTGAATCGTAACACAGGGGAAGGGACCACATGTCGCTCTACCACACTCGCTCAACCCGATCGCACTGAGGAACAGAGGTGCACTTGTTGGTGGGAAAAGTGGCCCTGTCTTTTGATAGACCTGTTGCTGATGGTGAGGAGGTGAAGGGCAGAGGTGCTTCAATCACAGAGGGGGGAATGGCATACTGCATGCCACTCTACCGCACTCACTCAACCCGACTGCTCTAAGGGCCAGTCTGAAGGGCCCGAAAGCAAATGAGGCACAGACAAGGTTCACATGTTTAGTGTCATAGGTTTAAGCTTTGATCGGTGGCCCTGTCTTTTTACGTGTCAGGTGGAACCCACCAGGCCGGTGTTGTGAGGGGACTGGACGTCACCCTGTGGTAGTGACGTGGCATCAGGAATGGAAGTTGGGTAGGAATGCTGCTTTGAAAAGGGGAGGTGTTGGAGCACCTGTTTCCCTTTGTCATCGCGCCAACTCCACCCTTGTGCTTCTATTTGTGCATCCCGATAACTTGGTGGTGCGTAAGTGGCCCCGAGCAGTGTTGTGTAGATAAGAAAGCCTGGGAACAGTCTCCAAATTAAGGAAAACTTGGGACTGCACACTGGTGCTGTCCCAAGTTTTTTTATAAATTTATGCACAACGTTGGTAGTGTTCTTAACTGTAATATGTACCCCTTTCTACTGCAGAATACATGGAAAAACAACAACCTTGTTCAACTTTGTACTTTGGCACCCAATAAAGCTTTCTTCCGTAGAAGGCATTGGCGCCACGGCACTGGCAAAACCTTTTTGTCTGCCCATTTTTGCTATCACACACTTATGTCACTTCTGGTCTCAAAGCTTTTTATATATTTATGTCAGGCATGAAGTGCCCTTAGCAGAACAAAGATGCAAGACTTGTTCTTGTGGGGCATTGAGCTGGTGAGAGCCACGTATTTGGTTTGTGCTTGTTGAACGATGACCTCTTCCTGCCAGGTCAGTCTGGGGTGAGGGGATGGTACAAGCCGCTTACCAAGTAAGTAGACCTTGCGTGTGAAGGTAGGACGATTAGGGTTCTGGACTTGGTCTCTGATGTCGGGTGCTTGAACAGGTGTTTCGGGGGCAAGCAGGTGAGCTCCTTTATTCCAGAACATACTGTATTTTCACGCGTATAACACACACCAAAAATGCAAAAATTCCAGGGGTGAAGTAGAGGTGTGGACTATATGCGAGGTATTTCTTGTGCCGTGTTGGGCCGTGATGCCCCTACAGCAGTAATAGTGACCAAGCCACTGTTATCCCATTGACAGTGTTTATTTTGCACACACAGCTCAGCAATATACCAACCTGAAAAAAATAAATGTGGCAAGTCATCCAGTTGCGCAGTCAGTTAGGTGAGCTCTTTTGCATAAACAAATGTGTAATGTTGCTTGAGTAGTAGTGTTGGTCCAGCCTTTCATGTATAAAATATGGGGGCAATACGCGGGGATATATTCGTTTTATTCGTCAATGGAAAGTCAGGGTGCGGGTTATGTGCAGGGGCGGGTTATATGTGCGAAAATACGGTATTACTCTGCTTGGAGACCCAGCGCAACCTAACTGGTCTTTTGATGGCGAAAAAAATGGGGTAAGGCACTAGCATGGGGCTATTTCGCACAAAGAGATTGCATGTTTTTTTTTTTTTTTTTTTTTTCGATCAGTCTAAACACTGGTGAATCTAGTAGGGTCATGTGAGCTACTGTGAGGTCTATCATGAGGGTTTCTGCCTCCTCCACTGTGTGGTAGCTGCAGAGATCAGTGTTGTTTTTGCCTTTGGTTGCCACGAAAGCAATCGCACACGTTGCCCTTCTGGGCTGCATAGGTGGAAGTGTCATTATTCTGGGGTTCCCTTGTGATATTCTTGTGAGTTGAAATTTTGGAAGGTGTGGTTCTTTTCTGCGGCTATGCCTTTACTTGCCACTGAACCTCTTGGGGAATTCCATATTTCTAACATCGGATCCTGGGAGAACCACAAGCAGAGGGTTGTAAAAGGGGAGGTGATACCACTACACCATGAGGGCATAGGCATGTGAGGTTTTGAAAATTCAGGTAGTAATTTAATGTGCCTTGCATTGCCCCATGCACCAAGTTGCTTTCGTAAACTTTCAAGAATGTATTTTAAAGTGTAAACATTCTATGGCTGCTTCCCTCAAAAAAGCGGGTCTTTGTGTAGCATGTTGCAGACCATAGGGATGCATGAGGTGTTATGTAGGTGTATTAATGACCGTTATTTAAGACTACTGACACTCTTGACTTGAATATTTATGGCTACATATTAAAGGGACACTGAAGTGAATTTGTCAAGCTCCCGTTTTTGCTTGCACTGCGTAGACTGGCTCAAATTAGCACACTTTTCATCGTTTATCCGGTTGACAAATCGGTAATTATTTTACAAAGCGCGAAAGAAGAAAAACTACCATGCGCGGTTTGCGGCGGCCGCACCAACTAAGGCTGTGACTTTGAGAGGAGGGGCGCCGTGATTGGACGATGCCCAAGGTTAGCAATCACACAAGTTTCGGTTTCGGTTTCGGTTCTGTAAAGCATAACCAATGGCTTTGTTGGATGGGCATTCTCAATATCTCAGTAATCATCGTACCGCGCTTCTGCCATGTTGTCGGCTGTAAAATGCACAAGATAAGCCTCCCAGGACGGCTTGTAGTCGTAGCATTCACTAGCTGAGACCTACGCAGTGCATGAACGCCCTCCGCGTACCCGAAGACACCCAAATGTCATGCGCTTTATCGCCCATATTTGGAGCTTGCCTCCCTCATGCCTGTATCGTAAAAAGCGTGTTCGCACCAGGCCAAGGGTCTGTTCATTCTGGCCTGTGCCCACTGCCTGCAAGCAGTCGGTGCTTATGGCAACAGCACGCCAACGAGAACTCGCTAGCGCGCCAGTGCCAGCCTGCGCGCGTTTTGTGAACTAGTTCGTGTAGCCATGAACGTTGCGGCCCCAAAAACGGTGAACTCAACATAGAAAACATCGGCGGAAAACAAAAAGTTAACTTACAAAAAAAAAAAAAAAGCACGTACCCGCGGGGATTCGAACTCCTGACTCGCAAAACATTTGCCGAGAATTCCTACCGCCTCAGACCGCTAGGCCACGGAGCGGGACGCCAATGTCATGCTAATATAGAGTATATATTGCACAACCGGTTTACACTTTTATTTAGTTTTGGCATTTCAAGCCGCTTAGGTGACTATTTGTTGTACTGCGATCGTGCAGTAAGCGTCGCCCGAGTTTCCACAATAGCTCACGTCTAGCAATTGCATTTCGTAGACGGAAAAGCGTTCGCAGATGCGTAGTCGTGCTGCTGACCGCTGTGCTTGTTCGCCCAGCGCAAAAACGTGCTTCCCGCGCCCTAGTTTTACGCTGTACGGTAAAAATATCAGTTGATTTTATTTGCTTAGTACCTATATTGACTTCGCTGACTCTTCTCCCGCCTTCAAGAGGCCTTATATTTTCCTACTGGCGTACCAGTCAGCGAAGCGTCGCATGTGCAGCGCTTGTGTGAAGCGACCTTGACTTGGAGCTAGATACAGTGTACAAACAAACCAAGTAAAGAAAGGCACATTCTTCCATTCACAAACGTGTCCTGGCTTCGTTTCAACTAAGCGAACGAATTGCGACCAAGCAATTTTTTTTTAACCTCCTTGATTGCGACGACCCGCCGGCGGCCGGCGGACGAAACGCTGGGCTGACTGGCTCTGTCGGCCGGGGAGCCGTGCAGTAGCGCAGCCGTGGCGCAGCCAATTGCCAGCTCATCCCCTCCTGACGTCACACGAAAACGCCACAGAAAATGGGCGAGCGTAAAGAGAGGAGGACAGCGTTTTCGAATTAGTTTTTCTACTAAATAAAATCGCGTAAACGCGCCTAGAGTGGTCGAAACATGGCCTGGGGACTCCGGACTACAATTTGCGCTAGTAATCCCGCAATGTTTACATATCACTTCAGTGTCCCTTTAACTACTTAGGAGCCACGAAGACTAATAATTATGCCAACTGAGGTCACTTTAAGGCTGTCTGTTACTGGAAGCCGAAATACGGCGGAAGATGTAGGCTAATGGAAACTGCAAGTCTGGCACCACTGATCATATTCTAGTGTGCGAGGGCACTCTTCCATCCATTTCTTCGTGAGAACTAGTTTGCGGCAAAGTGGTGTGTGAAATGCCGCCACTCCCTCCCCCTCTCCCCCCCTTCCCCCCTTGCTCAGTACACGCGCAGCCTGGCGGCCAACGGCCACCTGAGCCCCCTCTCCCCCGCGGTCACCCCCGTCTACTGGGAGTGGGACTTTGCCCTGTGGCTGCACCCACTGCCGGATGCCGTGGCCTGCCTCGACCCCTGCGAGGCCTTCACCATTGAACACGCCGGATGCGTCTTCTTCAACACGGTGAGCCTCATGGATGGAGGAGAGGGGGGGGGGCACACTGCCAGCGAGAATGCGGGGTGCCCTTGTTTCCCGAAATGGCAGACAGACTCAAATTTTCCTGGTATAGAAAGACCCTAAAGAAAGCGGTCACCAAACCCAAGCAGCTGGAACAATTTGAGTTAGTTGTTGACATAACTTGCGCTTTCTTTCATTCTGCAAGGACCTCATCAGTTTTATTGTAGTAGAACCTTGTTAAGGCAAAGTACTTTTGGCAAAATACTAGCTTCTTTGTTTTATCCAATAAAAGGCTTTATAAAAGTAGGTGCAACAACCACTGTGCATAAGACGAGGAAAACGCCCTCGGCCCTACCCTAAAACTAGCGCTGTATTGTGAACACTATTGTTTTCTGCTTCTTGCTTTTAACTGCAAGCTGCACTAAGAAGTTCGCAGTATTTACCGACGCTGTGAATACATTAACAAGCACACCATCCCGGACTAAGGACGCCCCACCGGGCGGGTGCCCTAACACCAGCACTAGCACCCGTAAAATAAACATTTATTGCTCCTCCTCCTCAATTAGGAAAAACACAAAGCTGCTTGGGCATTTTAACAGCAACAGTGTGCACTTGGGATGATCAAAAGTCGAGAACTCTGCATGCAATTTGTCTCCATCCCTACACAGTTAGTTAGGGAAGGCGAATACCAGGAAAACTTTGTGAAAAAATATTTAATTCTTCTTTTTTAAGCAAAGTAACAAAGCAGTGCTACAAATGTCCAGTTTAAAATCATTACCAACATTCTGTGTCCCTATTAATTCTGACATAGTTGACGCAAACTGTGCAAAGACAATGTGCATACCTGAGTCATGTAATGGGTTTTTAAGCTTCAGCTACTTGGTGAAGCCACTTCAAAGAACCACACAGAAACTTGCCAAAAGTGACCACTGCGTGGTTGTTGCAAAGTGAGGCGCACATGTCACCCCCTCCCCCCTTCTTCCTTGCTTGCAGGGCTCCTTCTCCAAGACAGACTATGGGTTCCGGGTGTACTACCCCGCCTTCAAGAGGGTCGAGGACAGCCAGATTGGTGCCGTGTCCGACTGATTGGCACCACCGACAGCAACACCACACCCAATATGAGTTGTGGGGAAACCAACCCCCACCCAAGCTCATGCCAGCTTCGGACCAGTGCAGCACCAATTAAGAGTGTTGGAGGAACTTGAATTACTTTGTCCAACACACACGTGCCCTCAACTAGTCGGCCTTATTCTGACCACTCAGTGCATTCCGTGGGAACTCTGCACCGTGATGCAGCGAGCACTGCGTCTTTTCTTGTTCTTGTGCACAGTTTACATGTAAAGTTTTCAAGAGACCTGTGGTTCAAACCTGCTAAGATAGTCTTTGTGCAAGCAGAGCTGCTTGTGCTGTGGTTTAGTGTTTCAGAACTGGCTCTGCAAGGAAAAGAGCAGACATTGTGAGGGGTGGCTCAGGCCTGCAAGTGTAGTCTGGCTTCCTTACATGAAAATCAGCCTTGGCAAGGCTGCTGTCTCTGACGACAAGTGTACACCCGAAAAAGGAAAAAGGCTTGATATCAGCTCTCTTTTTAGTACATGTGAGCATACAAAGCTCAAACTTTAACGTTTGTTGGTCGTAACTTGGCGTGCAGGCCTCAGAGCAGAAGCGCACCATGGGTGATTTTGTGTGACATGCAACGTGTTAGTTCCTGTGTCAACATTTTGGGTGAAGGGGCATAAACAAACGCACAAAGGTCTCTCAAAATAGGTATCTAGAGCAAATGAAGGAATCTCAACAGTCTTAAAACAACTTCTTTTAACTTTCAAGACAACTTTGTAAAACTTGTCAGTCTTGCTGCTTTTTTCCCACTGATTTCGAATATGCCAATGCTTTGTCAGTTGTTCAATTAGTTCCCAATATAATTAGAGATAATTAGCCATTTCTTGATCAAACAATAGACAAAACAGTGTTAGTCATAGAATTGTAATCTTTATGTTTTCCAATACTATGAACCCTGGTGAGTGCGATAACCGAAGCACCCGCCGCAGTGGCTCAGTGGCTAAGGCGTTTGGCTACTGAACACGAGGTTGCGGGTTTGATTCCCGGCCCCGGTGGCCGCTTTTCTGATGGAGGTGAAAAGCAAAAACGCCTGTGTGCACGGTATTTCGGTGCACGTTAAAGATCCCCAGGTCGTCAAAATTAATCTGGAGCCCTCCACTACGGCGCGCCTCATCGCCAGCGTTGCGTTGGCGTGTTAAACTCTACAATCAATCAATCAGATAACCGAAGCAGTTTTTTATGCATCGCTTGGAACTAATTTTACAGCTCATTAAACTTCGGTGGCACCAGTGGCAAGGAACCATTTCAAGCACCGAAGTTTAATGAGCTGTAAAATTAGTTCCAAGCGATGCATAAAAAAACTGCTTCGGTTATTGCACTCACCAGGGTTCATAGTATTGGAAAATATAAAGATTACAGTTCTATGACTAACACTGTTTTGTCTATTGTTTGATCAAGAAATGGCTAATTATCTCTAATTATACTGGGAGCTAATTGAACAACTGACAAAGCATCGGCATATTTGAAAGCAGTGGGAAAAAAAGCAGCAAGACTGACAAATTTCACAGTTTTCTTGCAAGTTAAAAGAAGTTGTTTTCAGACCAGTGGCACCCCCTTAGCAAAACTCCAAACAAGTGTTTCGCACACTTGTATATTAACAAATCAGCAGTCCCAAGTTTTTTTTTTTTTTTCTATGCTCCACTGAGCCATGACGCAATGGCTCCAGCAAGTCAGCCATACTATAGCACATTAGTTCTCTAGCTGTGCTTCTTTCCATTTTCTTGGAAATTCAGAGACAGCTGACAAATACGACATGGCCTGTTTGTCATTTTTCCGAAAGTTGCACAAGATGTCGCTGCGACCTGCACAAATATTTTGCTACACCAGGGGGCGGCATCTCATAGAAGGACCATGAAGCCGAATAACAAGTTTAGGTCATTTGAAAGACACTTCATGACAATGACAATAGAGTCTATCAATGTGGGCTCGAAATGACTAAACTACACAACAAAGAAGGGAAGTGAAAAAGTGGCTGCTTGCCAGCCATTTTTTTTTTTTTTTTTTTTTTTGCATGGCCCATGTGATTTCACAGGGACTAGTTCGTCCATCGACAGCTGTTGAAAAGCAGCCAATAAACACGATTGTGCAACGATAGTGGTGCTTCTAGTTTTGTTCCATCGCAGAACTTCAATGCTAGCATTGAGTTGACGACCCAGTAGCTGTTTTATTACCTCCCCCATGACACTGTAAGGCAGGAAATGTGAAACTTTGTCTATACTATTAGGGACGCTTCCCAGTCCAAACAGGGCTGGAATGAAACCGAGTTAGTTACAAAGGCTAGTACTTTTATTTTTAAAACAGGATAAGGATACATGGCATCATCCGGGTCCCCTTAATGGCTTCTGGGAGTAAAATATACTTGCAGTCAAGACTCAGCATGCTTTTACACACACTACTGTGTGCTGACAGCCAGCTGTGTGCTGACTGCCAGAGTTCTTGAAACTATCCGACTTGTGAAACTCAACCTCTGATTACGACATCCGCATAAAGCAATAATGGTCTACTGATACAATGTCTAGCAAAAAACAGAGGAATTGCAATAACTAGATGCTGGCCTACTGTTGTCGACGTTGCAAGACTTTCTTTTTTTCATTTTGCAGTTATAAAGCATGCCATCTTGATTATTTTAAGTTATAGAAATTTGGTGATGGGATGATTACCACATTGCTTTGCCAGCTAGTTCAACTTCCTGTCAACAGGTGGCAGGTAAATCTGTTTATTTCCCAGAACCAGGGGGAAATCAGGCGTCGCGTTTTTCATACATGGACACCGTGGGGACATATGCAACTCTATACATTGAACTGTGCTTGCAGTGTGCTACTGTTTTTTTTTTTTTTTTTAGAGAAGTGCTTTTCAAATAGAGCTGAGGGCAGAATTGTGGATTTTTATATTTCAAGCCAATGCTTAAATTGATTTCATGCTCTGAAGCAAATGCTCTTGGTTTTGCAAACATGCATTACTTGGTTTGGCCACAGTACACCCTGAATTCGAGTGAGGCAGCATTTGCTCAAATTGGCAGAAACAATAAACTAATTAGAATTATATGGAATGGAAACAAGCATTACGAAGTTGCAAAAAGCCAAGTGGCCACCACACATTTTAAACTACATTGTACTTTTTCGGTTCTTACTGCAAAAAGCTAATCTTCTGAGCAGCTAACCACAGTTAAGGGGGGACACTGCTCTTAAAACAACTCCTTTTAATTTTTAAGTGAACTCTGTGAAACTTGCCAGTCTTGCTGCTTTTCCCCCCACTGATTTCAAATATGGCATTATTTTTTGAGTGAGTCAATTAGTTCCCAAGAAAGTTAGGGATAATTAGCCATTTCTCAAGGAACAATAAAAAAAAACAGTGTTGGCCATAAAACTGTAACCTTTATATTTTCCCATACTATCGACCCTGGTGAATGCAATGAGAGAATAAGTTTTTTGATGCACCGCTTGGAACTAATTTTACAGCTTACACAGACATTTACACAGACAAGGGACAAGCTTTGCGTTGCATTACTATGGATCCTGACCAACTAGTTCCGTTAACCACAATTCTGCGTTTTTTATCTTTTTTTTTATGAATGACACTCCTTACAAGGCTGCAAACAAACAAGACAACAAGGTGGGTGAAAATTTTGGGCAAAACAGGCAGGTAAGAGAGGAACCAGAACCAGAGAGACGCCGTCCGTGACTTCAGAGGGGCACCTTTCCTTGACGACGCGTTTCGTTGTGACCGTGGCCCCCCTTGGTTTCATTTTTGACCCCAAACCTCGTTTCTTTCAGCGCAAGAGCCAACATGTTTTTGCCAGGCAGCATGTCTGGATTTCAGCGTCAATGTGCAATGTGCAGTTAAACACAAGACTCTGCCTTAGCGCACGTGTGAAGCTGGAAATAACAATGTGCGCTGATCACGGCAGCGTCACAGACTACCGAAATAATGTCGGACTGGCCTGCAGTGCACTTTGGCACTGAACAGTGCTTGCTGTTGCCTTCTTCAGCTTCAAGCAACTAGTATTGTTTTTCCAAGCACATTGCAGAGTTTTCTATTTAAGGGGGAACGCGGGAATCTGGTCGTGGAAATTGCCAAAAAAAAAAAAATCAATATTTGGAAACTGCCTGCTTTTGCTTCCAGAACTCTTATTCTGTACTGTATAAAAATGTGCTGAAAAACAGCCTGTAAAGGCGCTAAAAAAATTATTTTGTCAGCGGAGGCGGAAGTAAAACCGATAGCGATGACCGAAAAACACCCATTTTTGCAATGCCACATCAGATCAAGGGGCAAAAGCCCAAGAGGTCATTCTCTAGCAAGGACTATACATCCGGTGCCTTTTGAGGGACATCAAGTGCTCCGTAAACTTAGAGAGCCGTTTTCTCAAAAGTGCATTACAGGCTTATTGCTCATGAAGAGGATACCACCGCAACCACTGGACAGATTTTGTTCCTGTATTTTTTTAAATCCTTGAAGTGTTTTGCAGGGTATAACATTTCCCGACTTTCAATTTAGGGCCTTGTTATTTTTTTATTTACTATTTATGCCAATGCTAGTTGTGTCCAAATGGTTACAAATGAAAATAATGCTGCATATAAAAAGAACACAGGGTTTAAAAAATTCTAAGAAAGTCATACCCTGTAGTGTTCTTTTGACTACAATTTAAAAGTATTCAGAACTTCCTACCAAGTTTCGTCACATCACTAGGCTTTCCACGAGCGGTCAACGTGTGAATCTTTGTAACACAACTACGTAGGTATCGTTATGAAACTTTTAATATCACCATTTGGAGTGCTTTCCAAGGTGCTTAACAAATTTCTTTGCACTAGGCCAAGAAATAAAAGTTTGCTCCGATCCCCACCTCCCCCCTTAACATGGTCAGTCAAGTCCGACTGGACTCTCCAGTCTGGACATTTGGAGTTTTTGTGGATCATGTGTAGCAAGATTTCCACATTAAGTGTATTTTAATGTCCTGAGCACAAATATGCAGTCAGTTTTCATCGATTTGGCGCAAGTTCAAAGTTGTGCAACATGTTATGCCATTCCGCTTCGGGCAATTTTTTCATCACCTCTGAAATACTGAAATACTTTTTATCCCTTTGTGCTCTAGAAAGACCAGGGAGTGCAACTATACCACTGCACTAATTTTAGCACTGTTTCTGCAAGCACTGTAAGCTTATTAAATGCCAGTTCATCAATTACCAAAGGTTTTGTAAAACAAACTGCATAAAAAATTGTGTTAGCGGATTTTTTGTGGTTTTATTGCGCTGTTCAGGTCATCAGCTTTCTAATGCAGCAAAAATTATACAAATCTGATCAGCGCATCCCAAGATATTGTACCTGACAGTTGACCTCGCAGGAAAAAAGTTGTCATGCGAAAACAAGGCACAAAGTTGGAAAAATGTCGAAATGGTTATTTAGGCAACTTAAAAGGGCGACATCTTTGTAAATACTTATGGTGCAGCTATAATATTTTGCAGGTACATTCTTTGAAGGCTGTAGACTGCAAATAAAATTAATACAGAAAAGGGATTTTTTGACAAATTTTTGGTCGACCAGTGGAGGAGCCATGAAGAGAAAATACAACTTCGTTTAATTTGAAAGAACTAGGATTCAGTATCTCACTCAGCTCTATTACAGCCACAAAATATGTCTTTAACGAAAATTTGAAAGAACTAGGATTCAGTATCTCACTCAGCTCCATTACAGCCACAAAATGTGTCTTTAACGAAAAAAAGCAAGAAGTATTTAAAAACTTTCAAATTTTGTGCCACAGTGATGTGTTATGAGCAAGAATGACGTCACATGGGCCAACAATAAAACAATTTTCAGAGCGTTAACTGCACGTTAGCATTTAAGTGATGCGGTCAAATGGAACTAGAGGCCCCATTAGAGACGCCCAGTCGTGTGTCGTCGCGACAGGTCAGTTAGGTGGCAGCCAATTGCACAAACAAGGTTCCGTGACGTCATAGAAAAGTTGCGGGAAATGGGCTAGGGGGTCGCGACTGCTTCACACGTTTTCTTCAATATCTCCGTTATTTGTTCGAACATTGCGATGATATTGGCATCATTGTTATCGGGACTAAGCAGTCTTTCTAATAAAACCAACTTGTATTTTGTCTTCATGGCTCCTTTAATGTTCACAAGGCCTTGGTAGCTGCTCAAAGCACCAGAACGCCCACCATGGTAGCTCAGTGGCTAAGGCACTGTGCTCCTGAGCCCAATGACACGGGTTCGATTCCTGGCCGCAGCGGCCGCTTTTCTGATGGAAGCAAAAAGCAGAAAAAGCCCGTGTGTTTGAGATTTCGGCGCACGTTAAAGATCCCCAGGTGGTCAAAATTATTCCGCAGCCCTCCACTACGGCATGCCTCATCGCCCAGGTGTATATCTGGCGCATTAAAACCCCACAATAAATCAATCAAATCAATCGACAACACCGTCAACTGCAAAACATGGGTAGCCTGTCAGGTGCACACCTTAAAGGAGTACTGACACGAAATTTTCGTGTTACGTTTTTTTCACTGCTATGCGTGCCTACCAGCCCACTAATCATAGAATGACAGATTAGACGGTCGAGCGCAGCGTAAACATTCATTTACAGCGTCGTTTATTCGTGCCAGTTTCGGTTTAAACTGAAAAACGCCGAGCGGCCGCCATAACAGGATGTATCACATGACGTCACCATTCTTGCCGCATCGCTGCCTCTCTGGAAGCGCGCGCGAGCGAGCGCACGCGCGCGCCCAGACCAGCCGAGGTCTTCGCCGTCCCCACAGGCCCGGGCAGCATGACGTCAGCCCCAAAACCATGACGTGTACACACGCCCGAGCAGCGCGCGCCAACCACAGCCAGCGCGTCTGCTTTGTCACGGGAGCCCCGACGTCGGCAGTTTGGGTGTCATGATGTCACGTCGGCCCGCTCTGGGCTTTCTCGTGCGGGCGAAGATTAAAATGGATTTTAAATATGTTTCGCTGAACTGTTGCTGTTGAAACTTGCTGGGAGATATCTCCTGATAAAAAGGAAGCGTTTTACATAGTTATCACAGCTTTGAAATTTCGTGTCAGTACTCCTTTAAAGCACACTGGTCTTAGAAGCTTTTTTTTTGCTTTCCAACCAATCTTCATGAAACTTTATGGGCTTGTTGAGTTTTTTAGCTGATTTTAAATATACAACTAGTTTTGATGTCAGGTGACTAGTTTCTGAGGTAATTAAAAATCTGCCTTGCTTGTTCTTGAGAACAATGAAAAAAAAACTAATCAACAAAAAATTACCAGTAAGGAGCGAATAGATACCAGGAGTTGCGGAGAATGGAATGTGGGAAGCAGTTCTTTTGTTTTGCAATCACATATACAAGTTTACAAAAATTGTAACTTATAGATTGGAATACTCCTGCAAACCAATTAAGAATAACACTAATTAAACAATTGCCGAAGCATAAAATCCAAAATCTGATTCCTAAGTTGCATGGCTTAAACGAGCCACGAAGAGAAAACACAAGTTTGGTTCGTTCAAAAGATGGCCTTGTTAGAATCATACTGACACCACTTTTAACTTAAACTTCGCTCAAATACGCTGAATAATTAGGAAAAAAGGGAATGGCCATGCGACCCACTAACTCGTTCCCCACAACAGAAGCTATGATGTCATACCAGACAGCTCTGCGATTGGCGGAGTGCGGCAAAAGCAAATGCAAATTAGGCAGAGCTTATAAGCTTGCCGAACGAGCTATTTGCATTTAAATTTAGGGCACATTCTTTTTAAAGCCCTAAGAATGGTGGCACAAACAGGGGAAGTTACGAAAGCACACGTAAACACAGAAGTAGCGATGCGTATCCTGCTGTTGGTACTGCGTGCACTATGCTTGGTTTAGCTGCACAGGACTGCAAGGCTTTGGGGTTGTTTCAGACGACACTGCCCGATTGATGACCAATTGACACTGGCACAAACTTGTCTTATGTGACCGTATTTATCGAGCGAGCACCATGTTTCACGAAACGATTGTCTCCATGCACAAAACTAGCCAGGTACAAATACGTTCACAAACAAACCAAAGGCAGAGAATGGCTTGCCCCGGTGTGGTGGCGCCATCTAGGTTCATTAACGGTAAACAAGGCCCAGTGATGTCATTGCAGACCATGAAAACGCACGATTTAGTGGGGAAATTTTTACTTAAATTATTTAATTTCTCAGTGAATAAAGCATCGTTTGCATTCGGACAAGCACTGGGGGTATTATAAAATACGAAATCTTTCGAATAACACAAACTTGTGTTTTGTTTTCATGGCTCGTTTAAACATTCAGCTTTACGCTGCAAGAAAAAAAAAATATCTTTCTAGCTGCTCTACATGCTTGGGTGTGCCTCTCTAGAATTTCCTATCACTGCAATACCGCTCGGAGCAAAAAAGAAAATTATGAAAAAATTATTTTTTTTAAATCGAAATCAGGCCTGTACAGCTTTCACAAGTACCTGGTACTGTTCAAGTACCAACTTTTTAGAAAGAAAACTGTGCAAACTAAGGAAAAAAGTGATACCTAAAAAAATGCTCTTTTTGGCCATTTTTTGGTCCCCATGACCTCTGTGCCCCCTTAAAGGGACTGCGCAAAAATCTAGATTACGAACCTACTTTTTGAAATTTGTGGTGAATGGTCTCTGTCTCACTTTATGCGCCAAAGCTACACCAGGGAACGAGGCATGCTGTAGTGAGGGGCTACGGAATAATTTTGGCCACCCGGGGATGTCTAATGTGCACCGATATCTTGGTTCACACAGACGTGCTTATTTCACGTCTCCATCACAAAAATGCCTGCTGCAGCTGGAATCAAATGCATGTCGTTGAGCTCAGTAGCGCCATGTCTGAAGAACTGAGCCACACAGTAGTTGATGAACAACAGTGTGCGGTGAATGGGGCACGATGGCCATGACGGGCGGGCCGAAAATTGAGGTTGAATTAAGGGGGGACACTGGTCTTGAAAACCAAAAATGTGCCAAAAAATCAATTTCTGTACTAATTTTATTTGCAGACTGCACGTCCCAAAGAATGTACCTACGAAATATTACAGCTGTACCATAAGTATTTGCAACACTGTCACCATTTCAAGTCGCCTAAATGACTATTTTTGCCTACGTTTGCAAACTTCGTGCCCTGTTTTCTCGGAACCATTTTTTTCCCCTTGAGGTCAACTGTCCAATATCTTGGGATGTACTGGTTCAATTTGTATTATTTTTGCTGCATTTGAAAGCTTATAAAGTGAACAGAGCAATAAAACTACAAAAATATACAACTTATTTTTTGCTAGCCCGATTTTTTATGCAGTTCGTTTTATGAAACTATTATTTATTGATGACACGACATTTAATCAGTTTGCATACTTGCACTCCCTAGTCTTTCTAGAGCACAAAGGGATAAAAGGTATTCCAGTATCTCACAGGTAGATAATGAAAAAATGGCACAAAATGAAATGACATAACATTTTGTACAACTCTGAACTTGCACCACATAGACGAGAACTGACTGCATATTTGTGCTCAGGGTGTTAAAATACACTTAATGTGTAAATTTCAAGCACACAGGTTAAAAAATAACAAAAATGTCCACAAGACCAGTGTCCCCCCTTAATGCAAGGCTGGTTTGGGACAAGGTAGAACCCTGGGGACCTTGCAGTGAAGTGCGGTTATGCTTGGTGTCGTCCCTAAGGGCCACGGCTGGTTGCTAGAACCTTGCAGCCCGGAATGTCTACCACATCTTTCAAGTTTTTTAGGGCAACTCACAGCCATTACAACCTTGGCAATTTGGTGACGTCGGCTGTCACAACACTCGCAGGTCAACTGGCCAGGCATCACATTGCGATCGCATATAGCTTGAATAAACCGAGCGTGAACAAACACAAAGTCAGTAATTGGAGACACTTTTATTTGCCTAGGCAGTTCTTAGCCATTCCTGTCCAGTCTGCTCCTGCCATAATGGGCATTCTGTGGGAAAATAAAATATGGAGCTGCAAAGAACTGTTCTGAGCAGAACTGTTCACAGCAGTCCTGTAGAAGAGACCTAAATATCAAGAAAGAAGTGAACATTGGTACCTTGAAAAGTGAGACAGCGCTTCCCTCCAAAATCTACTCCAGGGACCTAAAGGTTTCACTCTGAATGGTTCATTAAATTTTGTAACAATGAAATTTCGGCAAATGGGACTCCCTCACAGAGAGGTTAAGAACACACCATGCATAGACTTGAAATGAGAAAAACTATTTAATTACATCAGGGGCTCCATTATGCTGAATTTCGTTGCACCAAGGCTTGCACTAGCCTTTGAAGCAACATGTTTCGTGCTGCCCTACCCTTCAAGTGTGAATACTCTTATGTCAGAGCATCATCAGAGCCGCAGAAAGAACCGCATCACTCCTTCAAGGTGGCAGTGACTTGTCTTTGCCATAATGACTGCTTGGCTGTGCGAATGACTTTACTACAAGAGAGTTCCGCTGCACTATGTGAGCACCTCGGGTGCCTTCTTGCCCGACCTTAGCTCGTGTATCTTTGCAAGGGCTGGCAGAGAAGGGTTTGGAGGAGTGTAAGAACCTCTCAAAGGCAACGTCACGACTTGGCTTCAGGTTCTTTGGGTGGGTGCAGCAGGTTGAAGCTGCCGTGACGACCGATGCCTGACAGGAACCGCTTCGCACCTGCGACGGGCAGATATGTGGAACATGAGGACACGGATGTTAAGTGGAACAAGTGCCTCACATTAAATAAGAGCAGACAGCATTGATGTGACACCCGTCACAAGCCTTCACTCTAGCTCCTGCGAGGCCCTCTAATATGCACGGGATGAGGACATCTCACGAGCATAGGTGGAATTACTGCTTCTGCTATAAGCGGTCTGAGTTGCGGTCTGAGCAGTGAACGTCCCGTCCCAGAAATATCTGCGACAGTCGCCGCTAATTGACGAGAACATGTCGGCTACGAAGGAAGGCATATTTTATGCATCCGAGTTCGCTGAAACAACAGCCCATTTGTGTTTCAGAAGATCGAAATACCTGAAGAAATACTCGGTAGTTTCTAATATTGCTAGTCGATTTGTAGCCAAATCAAATTTGCTTTGATATTTGAAAGACTCGAAGCCCACTTGAAGGAGCCACGAAGACTAAATACGAGTCTGGTTCATTAGCCCTGCGCCGTCCGGAAATTCTACCCACTTTCCAGCCGTTCCGGTCAGCAACTATTTTGCCAGTTTCTGGCGCTGCAATGAAAAACACAAACTGCGCAAGAAAAACTCGCAGGATATTTATTTTTTTCTCTTGCATTCTGCTCGCAACTCTTTTACCGATATTTTAGCAGCGTGTAAAACCGCTCGGAGCGTTTCCTAGGTGCAGGCCAGGGTTGTTACCGCAGGTTTTGCAGAAAAAAAGTTTCCCTCCTGCCTCCTTTACTATGCTATTGCTATACAAACAGCACAGTCCTTCTTGCTTCAGCCTGGGAGCTTGTAGATGAAACGGCTCCTCCCATCTAACCTTTCCTCGCACTCCATACATGCAGACAGGCCCCGCTTTTTGGCTCGAGCCCTCAGATCATCCACCAGCTGTTGGACGAGATTGTGGCGGTTCTTCAGGCTTCGCTGCTTTTTTTCTCGCCATGATCCTGCAGCTACGTGCACCTCCAAATAAAAGCATTGGCAATGTCTTTCGACAAAATGTGTAGCTCAGAGAGTAATGATCAGCACGGTGCTGTCTCCACGGCCGCTGTGGCCTTCGTCAATTGCTTCTGTCGAATCACTTTCATCACTTACTAAAGGAGGCATGCAATTCTCTTCCTCACTGAAGTCATCATCGCTTTTGCGAAGTGCACCACATTACCGTAGAATGCACGCGATAAGGAAGCGGCCATGATTCTCAGCGAACAGCGTGTGCGTGAAGAACGCTCTGGAATCCAGAAAGCCTGTGCTGAACATTGTGCTGCACCCTAGTGCAAAAAGAAAAACAACTTGAACAAAGTTCACTTATCCCTCAAGAGGTGGCGCATCATGTATACAAAGAATACGGTAGCATCACAGCGATAAAAACAGTGGAACTGAGTCCTGAACACTTGAACATCCAAGTCGGCAGTGGACAGCTACGGCCGTGTTGCGTTTTCAAGAAGGGGCCGACAACGAATTGCAAAGGGCTAAAAAGACTCCTTTGTTGCAATAACAATGACACCGATTTTACCGTAAACTTTGAACAAATCGAGAGAGGTTTGAGAAGACATACGAAGCAGTGGCGACTCTCCGTCCGCTTTTCAGTAACTTCTGTACGGCGTCACAGAATCCTGTTTGCGCCCTTGGCGGCCGCCGACGTAAGCCACCACCAAGGAACAGGATTGGGCGGTCGTAGTGGGGCCTCCAGTTCCGTTAGATCATATCCGTTAAACACAAATGTGCAATTAGCATACTTATGACTACCGTATTTTCGCGCGTATAACCCACCCCTGCATATAATCCGCACCCCGACTTTCAGCCCGCCGGAAAAAGAAAAAAATCCTCGCGTATAGCTCACACATTTGATACAGGAAAGGCTGCACCAAAGCTACTGCTCAAGCAACACATCACACACCATGTAGAGAGAAAAAGCGTATATTTAGCAAGTACCGTGTTTACTCGCATAATGAACGCACCCCGAATTTTAGTCGCCAAAATTGGGTTTCTTTTTTTTCCCCCGCGCAATAAACGCACCCCCAACTTGTCAATCCGCCAGTCCCACGAATGGCAATACTGTAGCTTTCCCACTTTACTCGCTCCTGCTGATGATGATCCCACATGCAACCTAGAGCCCTCTCTCGAACTAAAAACGAACAAACACTCCGGCGCAGTGTCGTGGGACAGCCAATCACAACAATGCTCACTCGGCTCAGTCCACTGAGCGTCTAGCCCTACTTTTTTCGTGATAGCGTTGTTACTTGCTTGCTTTTACGCTTGTCTTTCACTTTTCAGTCGGCGATGGGTCGAAATGTCGGTTACACGGCCAGTTTTAAGCTCAAGGTTGTGGAGTACGCAGTTGAGCATGAGAACCGAGCTCAGAATTGACGAATTTCAGAATTGACAAAGTGAATGAAGCCTTGACAAACGAGGACGAGTGTAGTTCAATAAAAACACTGTGTGTTTGCCAATTGTGTACGAAAGGTAGGTTATCTAATGCGAAAGGTAGGTTATCTAATGCAATATTTTGTGTCATGGTGGCCTTCTTTCGTCACTCCTGAAGAGCTTCCGGAAAATTACCCCGCATAATAAACGCACCCCCAACTTTTATTCGGTTTTTCGGGGAAAAAAGTGCGTTCATTATGCAAGTAAATACGGTACAATACACTGACTGCAAGGCGAAAGTCACAATTCACTCAGTGTCACTGCTCTCGCTAGAGCTATCACTTGAGCAGCAGTCCTCACTGTTGTACACAAGGTCATCTTCAGTTCCATCCGTGTTGTTTATGATGCAGCATTTTTTTGAAGCTTTTTAGGGTTAGTCAGTGAGGCTTAGTCAGTGCTACTGCGTAGGAGCTTCATGGCACAACACGCGTTGCCGTGAAGCTGCACTAAAGAAAAAAACACCGCGTATTATTTGCACCCTTACTTTGCCACTGGAATGTTCGCATTTTTGGTGCGGGTTGTACACGCGAAAATATGATATGTTCTTATTATTCTTATATTATGTCACTCCCGTCCACATTCTGTCACTGCAGCACAAAATTCGATAGTTTTTCAATGTTTCTTGCATTTTTCTTTTTTCGGTTAAAAAGAAACACCTCTTGTGGCAGGAATGCAGCTGAATGAGTTACCAAATGCTAGTTCTTTCAAATAAAACACCCGACACCCGTATTCCGTCTTCATGGCCCCTCTGAAGCTGATGTCAGTGACCTGGAAGAGGAGGGCAGGGACTTGCCTTGCACAGCCTCCGAGTTCAGCGCCCCCCGAGCTGTTTGCCGCTCGAAGGCCAGCGCTTGGGTCAGGCCCGCGCTGTCGAAGCAGGCGTGGTGAGTGGCCGCCCGGTCGGCCTGGACACAGCCCTGGGGAAACTTGGCTATGCAGTTGGCCAGGCTGACCGCTTGGCCCAGGGCTGGACATAAGGGGCGAGGGCATCACAGGCTGGGAGGACGACCTTCTCAAGACAGCTGGGTGGCACATGTGGCTGGTATCGAGAAACTGTTATTTGACTGCAAAGGATGCTAACAAACAATTGCTGTGCAGACAGGCACAGAAGTCACATTTCCTTTTTTCCAGGCTTGAGGGAAAAATTTAGATTATGGGGGTTTCATGCACCGAGGCTACACCTGGCCTATGAGGCACGTTGTAGTGGAGAGCTCAGGATTAATGAGCTTTTTAATTCAGCTGCCAGCCCATTCAGTCGTACGTAAGCCAGCATTTAGCACTAGCATCCCAAGATTGTCAATGCCAAATAGCAATAGCCACTTCTAGGTGAAACAGTATACTGGTTCTCTGGCAGACTTGAAAAAAACATGCAAAGAAGGTGCTTTGAGGGAGTACACATGGTAGTGATTCAAGGTTCAACTGCGTCTGCACAATTTTCGGAAAAGAAAGAAAAGAGAGAAACATTGTGTAACTGAAATGGTATGATAGAAGAATTGATACATAGTTTAAGGTTACGGCAAAGCACACATTCCCAATAAAATGCCCTGAAATTCCAGAATGACTGTAACATTGGAGGCTAAATACTGAAGGAAACCTATACAGTGGTGTTTGATGTGCAATACAAAGTTAACAAAATAACCCTGCAATCTCTTCACAGCAGCATTCAACATCAACAAATGAACTCGTACTTCTAGCGAACTTTAACACTGGACGAAGAAGGAAAAGACGAAACACACGCTAGACTTCAACTTGGTTTATGCTTGGTATACGTCAACTTGGTGTTAAAGTTCGCTAGAAGTATGCGTTCATTAGACAGTAACCAACTTGCCCAAATCTCCGCTCTAATTCAACACCAACCCAAATCTTCTTGTGAAGTCTTCTTGTGAAGTTCACAGCAAAACTACAATGCGAAAAGAGCAGACTACCGCAGCTTCACACGAAGCCGAAAGAACCAATACATGGCAGTCAAGCTGCTCTCTTCCTTAATGAACAATTAAACAGGAGCCTTCACTCACACAGCCAATGTGTACCATCTTCAGTGGGCAGCACAGTGGCCTGTGTTGCGTGTTTGCTCTACAAACGTGGACCCAGCTTTTTCTACATCCACACATTTTCTTTTATTCAATTTATTCATTTTTAACATGCATAAATGTATTCATTTTTAACATGCATAGAAAATTGGCTTTCCTCAATCAGTTGGTCTGTAGGGGAACAGCAAGGTATACGTCACAACAGTTACGGAGCTACCAAAAAAGGCAAGAAAAGGCAACACACAGCGCTGTGCTACATGTTGTCTTTTCTTGTCCTCTTTGGTAGTGCTGTTTTGAATTGCTGTGATCACCCAAATCACCGCCTTAAGGTATGCATGCATGTGGCAAGAATGCCTTGCCACTAGCCCCTCACCGGTTCCACAGGAGACCACCCGGTTGGCAATGCCCATCTCGTGGGCCTCCTTGGCCGAGACAGGCCGCCCCGTGAGGATGAGGTCGAGCGCCCGCGAGAGGCCGACTAGGGCAGGGAGGAGCGCCGAGCCCCCCGCCATCAGGGGCACACCTGCGTAGGCAGCAAAAGTCACATGAGTACTGCCCACACCACTCGTTCAGCACAACGAGCCACGTAGCAATAGCCAGTGACGAAGGCGAGTCTCCTTGCCGAAACGTTTGAAATGCACTGAGGCGGCTGCCTTGTCTAAAGCACAATCACCAATCGTCTTCAGAGACTCGCAACAGTCGTACCAAAGCGCCGTCCGAAGAGCCCCATGACGGCAGTCTCGTCCATTACGCGAAGATCGCACCAGAGAGCCAGCTCCATGCCGGCACCCACCGCGTAGCCACTCACTGCAGCCACCACGGGCTTCTTACGGGTCTCAGGCGTCCACTGCACACACACACACACACACACCACAGAGCATTGAGGAGTCGGAAGACGAAAAGGCGCAACCTCGTTGGCCAACTGTTGGGTCATCTACGAGGTACAGCTGTCGTGTGAGACATTGGGTGCACAGGCATTTCAACCCTTTCAGGGTCAATGACGTACATGGACGTCCCCGGCAAACACCTTCAAAATGGTGAGCGACGTTCATGTACATCATCGTTGGTATGCTTAAAAAGCACGCCTTTTTTGATCCTTTTTCTTGCTTGGCATGTGTTTCCACAATGCGGAAATGTGTGAAATTTTTTTCTTGCTTCTATGACTCTTTTCTTTTTTTATGCTTTACTATATATATACACACACATACTTTACTTTTTTTTATGCTTTACTTTATGCCGGCTATCGCTTGCGCATCGCATCACACGCAAGTGCGCGGCGGCTGGTTTCAGCTTCATGAGTCTGTGAAACTTTCTAAAAATTTTTATGTTATGCATGAATGAATCACATGTACCTAACAGCACAAACGATTTTTTTGTCACTTTACAATCACCCTAAAAAAATTTTGTCAATTTTTTTCTCGAAACAGATTCGTCTGAAGAATTGATATCAGCAATAAAAATATCGACCCTTGGGGGTCGCGTTTGGCGAAAAAATTTGACCCTCAAAGGAATTTGAATGACTGCCTTGGCAATTATGCCTACTCTCTGCATGCTTCAACAGTCAGCACTGTAGCCTGCTACAGCACTAGAGGTAGCAACACGACTCTCAAACAGGCCCATATCCAAGCAGCAATGGCTGACCATGTCCACTTGGTCTGAAACATGATGGCACACTACACACTTTGTGGGCAATAGCAGTTCGAAACGCGACCATCACGAGTTTAACTTGCTTTGAGCAGACGTAGCTGTGAAACCATGTCAGAAAGTGTGCGAATGGAGATGGTCCATTGAAAAGTTGCCAAGTGTGTGCTCGCATTCCCTCGGCGGCGTTAACAGTAAAGGAATTCACCATGGCTCCTTTATTTTCGTCCCCGACTCACCGCCAACTGTCTGAGACGCAGTCTGATATGTGTTTTTGACACATTTTCCAATTATGAGGAGAGTCCTCAAATTACTAATTAGTTTTAGTCTAAATTAGAAATTAGTCTAAAGAAACCACCCTACCGTAGGCCACTCGTCCAGACGGCCCTCTGCAAGTTCTTCCAGGTCGTATCCGGCACAGAAGCTCCCGCCTGCAAAAAACATAACACGTAACACATGTTGTCAGCAAAGAGAAACTGCATTATCATTGACACCCCACTTCAATCACGAATTCGCTGCACAATATTTCCTGTGGGGTCTACCGTGATTGGCTGCCTGCGCCGTTTCATGACGTTTTCGTGCACGCAGCCAATCACGCGATACCTCACGAGAAATCATCGCCACCAGAAGGTTTTCCAGCGCCCAGTACAGCTGTCTGCTTGCCTTTTCCGTGCAGCACAGCGACGTCCACGCTGTCATCGCGATCAAACTCCCGGAAGGACTCCCTTAGCATCCGCACGGCCTCAGCGTTCAGGCAGTTCCGCTTCTCGGGACGGTTCAGCCCCACGAGCTGGAGACGTCCCTCCTTGGTGCACACCACCGGACAGCCTGCGTGCCAAAATCCCGTCACAACTGAAACAAGCCTGTATCCAAGCATGCTGGTCCGCTACACGCTTCGCGGGTACTAGCAGTTTGAAATGCGACCACCGCGAGTTGAACTTTCGTAAGCTCTTAACACGCTTTCTGTTAGTCTACGCTTCAGACACTCTCCAGTCTATGCGGCGCATAGTTTACTCGTGTTTATTCTCTAAGCTAGCGCGTTTACCCTTTAATAAATGTCACACGTATTTCAGACCATCTTGAGACTAAAGACGGTTGTTTTTAGTACGTCCCCAAAGCGGGGGCAGCTCTGCAAAACCTGAATGTTGATGAGGAACGTGAGGTACTTGCGTCGGTGTCTATCGACATTCCGAGTTGCCGCCGTAGAGCCGATGAAGCTCGCACAACCGTCGCACACTTCGAGGAGCGCCGAAGGACCTGCATATTTCAGGTCAGCATTCAGCACAGTACAGTCGCTTTGTGGAAGACTATGCGGAGTTGCCGAAGAGAAAAGACCACGAGGAAAGCACGTTGTTTTGCTGCTGTTAAACAATTGATGTCGATGACCGTGCCGTACGCAGAATGTTCCAGTTTCGGTTTCGTTTCATTGCGTTTCAATCACTGACTGCAAAACTACCGTGCAACACGGGCGGGAAGTGCTTCTTTAGGAGCGTCAGCATATTGGGAACTTCAGACGGGTTACCCCTCCCTTCTATCCTTTGTTAAAAATCTTAGACATTTTACTGGGCACCCGTAACCACGGGCAGGGCGAAACATTTTGCGCTTCTATTTTATTTCCAGAGCCTTTAGGCTGGGTGATAGAGCCACAAAATTATTAAAGGTGTCGTGCCACCAAATTTTAAGTCTGTAAAAAGCCTGCTGTAGGCTTCCTCTGCATGCAACGACCCTCAACACGAAGTGCTGGGTACAGCAAGAGCTTAATATATATTTTAATTCGCTTCTAAAAATTACCTAAATGCTCTTCTGGAAATCGGGACCCATCGCTAGCGCCACTAACCATGACGTCAGTGAATTGCCAGCTCAGCAAACTTTGTGACGTCATACAACGCTAGCGACTCGAGCGACGTCAACGTGAACTCCAGTTACCACAGTTTGTTTGGTCGCTTGGTCGTATCGACACACAAAATCCTCCCTGTTCTGTGGACACACTATACCGATACGACGGCGACGACGACGCGACGCCGACGAGTCGTTAAAACATCGGCCAACTGCCGAATGGCCAGACCGCGTTGTCACACCACGCCGACGGCGACACAAACACGTCGGCCGATGGAAAGTCGCCGTAGTGTGACTGACTCGCCGACCGAAGACGCCAACAAAACCGGTCGCCTGGCTGTTCGCACGACGCGTCGTCAATCGACCGAGAAGCGAAAACTGCGCCCCGACAACATTCGTGCCGCAATGAACGCGGCTCTATTTTGTTAGTTTCTGGAGGGTAATAAACTCAATAAGTTCCATGAAGCCCATGCAACTCAACACTAGCGCTAATGCGATCCGTATTTTGGCGTTCGACGCTTCGGCCGTGCTCTTCTGCGACGCCGCTACCCCGGAATGCGTGTGCGATCGGCTCGCCTGTAGAAAATATAAGGTCAGTTTCGTGCAGAAGAACAGTTACGTAGGGTAATTTGGGTAATAAGAGATCAGTATCGGCAAAGGTTTTTTAACGTAAAACGTAAAACCAAAGTACGGCAAGCACTATCCCTTCAGTGCAAAATCGCAGTCGCAGCCGGGCACACTTATTTTTGCGAGCGCTTTCGCAGAAGAGCAAAGTTGATGGCGATAAGCTGTCGTGGGGGCTTCGCGGAACCTTGCTGCGCAAGCGCTATTTAAAAAATGTGAGTTTACAAGCCAGGAATTCTGTAAACTAGCTAGTAAACACCGACGTACGACTCCAGGGATGGGCCTCCATCTAGTACACCGGCTATATCGCGGTGTGGAATTGTTTGTTCGCTGGCTCAGTGGTCTCGCGCGTTCCGCCCGTACGGTCAACGTTGCCGGTTCGTTTCGCGGCGGGTGCACCTTTTTTTTTTTTTTTGAGCGTTTTTTTAGCATTTGTATGGTTTGCAAATCCATGGTTTTCATTTGTCTGCATCCGAGGATGCAGACAAAGAATCCGCGTCGGAGCTGTCGCGGCTTGACGTGACGAGTTGGCGTGTTTACTTCCGTGGTGAAGCACGTATGTGGGGGAGCAGACGCCGCAGTAAAGTCGCAACGTACCGCAGCGCCGCCGTGGCAGAGGCTCCTCGCAACAATGTGACGTCACTGCTTGAAGCGGCGCCCAGAAACCGAAACCGAATCCTGTTCACATGAATCGTGCGATAATAAATTTTTCACTCAGAATATGTGCGTGTGAGAGCATGTATCATGCTTTCTAACGAATTATAAAACGTTTGCAACAAAGAATGCACAAGCAACAAATTTGGTGGCACAACACCTTTAAGCTACGCATAAAGCCCTCATTTAGTGCCACTGCGCGCACATGGCTACGCACCTTCAAAAGCGTACCTGTCATAAAAGTACGGCTGGCCACGTGGTACACAAAGTCATCGGGTACGAGCTAGAACAAATTCGTCATATATGCGGTATTTCGATATAAACAGTTACAACTTACTCCACGTGGAATTGTCCTTTGAGAACGCCGAAGGCTTTAAACGGCGCATTGAAGCAAGCAGAGTTCTTCTGCCAACATTTTTTTTTTTTTTTAATTCCCCAACATCAGCTCGGAGAGGTCGAATGCCTGGCCTCTCCTATACCTCTCCTCTCTCTCTCTCTCCTATGAATAAATACCTCTCCTATATGTATAAATTAATTCATCATCATTGATTAAAAATACTGCCCAGAAACCTAAGTGCCATTTGTGAATGTCAGAACATAAATATCAAATTGAATGATATGAAGCTCAGGTGAAAATATTATTTTTTATTTTAGGCAATATCGCAGCCAAAGGCAGCAGCTGACATCGCCAGTGGCCAATCGCACGTGAGAATGTTGGTTGTTTATGTTTGTTATGCCTAAATTCAGGGTTAACGTGCGGGCTCCTTGATGCCGAGTTATGCACCAAGTGTCATCAAAATGATGTATACGCAGAACGATATCCATTCGTGGGTTTTTCAAGCCGAAGGCCACAACACATTTACAAGCCTACCTTTAGTTGGCTTAAGCACTGAATCCAAAATGACGCGTCAGGGATGAGCGGTTGACTTGCATTTCCGAGGCCCTGGGCTCGAGCCTGTCCCATCTGACGTCTTCGAGAGTTTTGTTTCAACTAAACTAGGTACTCCACTTTCATTCTCTTTTTTTTAGGAGTCTAAATTTGTGCCCCTACAGGTTCCCGACGGTGGCTTTTCTGCTCAATGCATCATTTAAAGGGGCCATGAAGACAAATTACAGCTTTGTACTATTTGAAAGAACTAGACTTTGTTAGCTCATTCAGCTCCATTCAGGATGCAAAGATGGTTATTTAACCGAAAAAAATGCAAGAAACATTGAACTTTCAAATTTTGTGCCATGGTGACGTAATGCAGTTGTACCTCGTTATAATGGACACTGATAGAGCAGATAATCGGCTATAGCGAACTAAACATAAACTTTGGTTGGTCGCGCTTTATTTCAATGACACTTTCTTTCATAACGAAATTGAAACTGCGAGAGCTGCCCGCGATATCGGATACATATAACGAAAAAATATTTGACCAGGAGGCTGAGAAGCTACTTTGCAAAACCCTCTGTAGTCCAGAACTACGGAAAATAAAGGCCCTTTTATACGTGGACACTGAAAAACTTCATCCTGCTCAGTGCTGTGAGTAGCCACCAGACGAAGATCCCATCCTTCATCAAATAAATAAGCACACACACCTGTTTTTTTCAAGTGAACTTTGTTCTCTTTTAATTTCACGTGCTCATGTTCCGGTACATTGAGCTTGTAATGCAACAAGGAGAAATGTAAGGATTATCTTGTTTATAGTGAGTTCGAATTTCTTAAAAAATGCATTCTTGTATCGAGTATTTTTGCACGAGCCACATTGTAAATTGGTTATAGCCGATTTTTACCTTTACTGTTTCAACGACTATCGGTTATAGGAACTAATTTGCTGTCACGATACCACTTCGTTATCAAGAGGTTCGACTATGGGCAGGGCTGACATTAAAAACATTTTTATCAGTGAGTCAATCATATGAAACTGGGGAAGCACTGCAATCGCCACATCAGGTTTTTAGGTGTGAAGCACCTTAGGGGCCCGGTCTGTCGGCGTCTGCTGTCGTCACGGTAAACAAAGTCGTCAAACAATGGTAAAAAACAAGTGTATAATGGATAAAACCAGTTCAAGATAAGCTAACATGATTTAAACTAATTTAAAACACAGGAATAATTAGGATTTAATTTCGTCATTAACAGAAATTTGTCAAATTCCATCTTGAAATTGGTTTCAAACGCCAGGTTTTCTCCTGTAAAGCACACTTCTTAGCACGCTGCGGCGTGTGACACGAAGACAACTTACAGACAGTTTGTCTCTCATTTAATTGCTTAATTCCGGTTCAACGCTAGAGGGCGCCACCGCCTCAGCAAGTGCGCACTTGCTCCTCCCACAGGCGCTCCGCTGGCGCCCAATCAGCGCACGCCATGGGGCAAGAGAGAGACTTACAATCTTTGATTACGCTTATACACTGCATCCTTCGCCCCTCCCCAGGTTTCGCGTTAGCGGAGATGGCCCGGGATTTTTTGGCAGTGGCTTGGGTCAGCGGCCGCCAATCGCACAAACAAGGCTTTGCGGCGTCATAGAAAAGTTGCAGAAAAGTGGGTGGAGAGCTGCCACTGTTGAATGTGTTTTTGGAGTTTGCAATAAAATTGGTATTGCTATCGGGATGAAAAGCCTTTTTTTTAAAGAGCTGAACTTGTATTTTGCCTCTATGGCCCCTTTATTGCCTCTGCATTGAAAGTAATTTATAGTACCCCCTACAAGTGTGGACATCGCTATAAAAGTGCAAGGGGGCCATTCGGCGCACTCGAAACTCAAACTAATTTACCGTTCATAATCCCCAGTTTTCTCAGGCCAACAAAAATAACTTAGAACATCGTTGCTAACATCAATGTAGCTGCAAACGTTGAACGCACATTTGTAATTTCATTGTGGACCACCAAAAAAAGTACTCTCGAAAATGGTGAAAAACCATTTGTTTCGTGCAAAGTCCTCTGCTACAAATACCCGTCACCTCAGAATTTCTCCAGAAGTGCCACCTATGTATACAGGGTGATCAAAGTTAAGTTGACATATTTTAAAAAAAATTAAGCGCTTAGATGTGCGTGAAGACCACCGCTACAGTGAGGTTATGCGCCAAGGGGGACACACAATGAGGTGGTAGCTACCGATGTTGGTGGATTCATTAATTAAAATTGAATAACTAACTTTTTAGCGGCTGCAGTAAGCAGGCATGTTTGTATTGAAAAGTTGGACGCAATCTTATTTCTACGCAGTTTCATTTGGCAGAATTCTTCTAGCGCATTCGTACTCCGAGACATCAAACTGCAAAGTTTAATTTCCGTTCACATTTACGCATGCTAGACAGTGAAGACCATTACAAATCTCCTCCCTTTTGTGGCGTGCCTGCTGAGTACGGTGTTCAGTTTGACAAGGTTGAGGCATATATAAAAGTGATAACTGGCACCCTTTCAGTCTTGGCTGGCGTTATCGTAATCTGCAGTAGGCGGAACCGCTATCAAAACACAGAACAAAAGAGAGGTGCTTTGCCCCGGGCGTCACTGTTTAGCATGCTTAGGTAATCATGCGAACGGCTATTAAACTTCGCAGTTCGATATCCCGGATGTGCTAGAGGAATTCTGCCAAATGAAACTGCGTAGAAACACGATTGCGCCCAACTTTTCAAGACAAACATGCCTGATCACTGCAGCCACTAAAAAGTTAATTATTCAATTTTAGTTTATTAAGACAACGACACCAATAGTTACCGCCTAATTCTGTGTACTCCTGGGCGCATAACCTCCCTATAGAGGTGGTCTTCATGTAAAGCTAAGCGCCCAATTTCAAAAAGACCTGTCGACTTAATTTTGATCACCCTGTATAGTGCAATCTCCCTGTGTTTTCTAGGGATAGTGACCGTGACCGAGAAGAGACTTAAGCGACTTTTTTTGGTGAAAGTGTTCAACTTTTCGTATGCCTCAGTACCAGCTGTTCCCAGAATGGAGGAGGCTGCTTATAATCGATAAAAGAGTAATAGAGCCAGCCTTGTCATTCCTGATGGCACCTTCAACTTTTCAGGAACTTCTGTGCACCCAGACGATGTTGCGAAAGCACTTTAACAGCAGAAAAATACTCCCTTCCTTTTCTAGTGCTGGTAATGACCGTGACTAGTGAACACTTTTTTGGTCCCATTTCAGCAAGCACACAATACGGAGGCTCAGGAAAAGAAGGAAACTGATGGTTGTAGAAAAATCGCCATTTATTGTATTTGGCATTTATTAAAATAGCATTTACTGTACACACATAAAAACTAGGGGTGTGCGAATATCAATTTTTTAATTTCGAAGCGAATTCGAATAATAAAAACAACGTTCGAATCGAATCGAATATTTTTCGAATACGAATACTTATTGTTTTTTGTAAAATTAATGTTTTCACCATCTAGAGACACAAAAACTGCAATATTGCACAACAAATCACACAAAGTAAAGTTAGGAATTACACAATACCATTTCACTCAGCAGGTTAAGGTCTGCACTCACTTAAATGTTAACCTGGAGAAAGGTTAACTGCTTATGTTCGGGGAGCAGTGACAACCTCCTGCTCGTCACCACTTTACCAGATGCCCGAGCCCGTGCACATTGCCGCGCGCTGATACAGTAAAATCTCGATGATACTAATCTCGCGGGACCGCGAAAAATATTCGTATCATCCGAAATTCGTATGAACCAACACAGACCAAAAAATTTAGCGCTGAAAAAAGTTTTCGTTTATTTCTACTTTCGCGTGAAGAAATTTGTGATTTTTTCTGCTTTTTAACCCCTTTTCGCAAAGCAGTCCTTTCTGGAGCACGTAAAGCTTCGCGCTCGTCTCCTCACTCGCTGTGCCCAAAGTCGCTACACGCCGCAACAGCCAAGCGTGAACCGCATGGTGCGTTTTTGCACGCGGTTCGCTCGCCTCGGCTCTGCGAGCGCTGTATTTTCACGCCCACATCGACGATTTAGCGCCCGCGGTAGCGCCTACCTCGGTCAGAAAATGACGCACGACGCGCGCTGCAGAATGGAGGAGCCTGACTACTTGCGACGAGATCGAGACAGCCGGCTTGGCTCCGCCGGAGATGGTTAGGCTTAGCACCCCGGCAAATATTTTATGGCCGCTTTCACTAGCGGCGCGCATGATGTTTTATAGTACCATTTGCGCATGCATTATCAGCTCCTTTACCGCACAAGCAACTTCGTATGTGCCTCGAGCCGCATTCTAAAGAGCGGTTAGAAGCGGTCGCTCGAGCGCCCGCGCCACTTCGCGGCTGGAGCCGACGCCATGTTGACGCCGCCGGCCGCGCCGCGCGCAGCGTGGGGGTGGTTTCGCGGCGGTGTCAGCGCGTTGGACGTACGCAGAGCGTTTTCGCAAGCAGAAAACAACAGCCCAGCCGTTTCTGGAGAAAGAGTGACAAACAGGGGAGCGAGAGCCGTCACTTGCTCGTTCGGCAGTCGGGTGCCTCGCCGGCTCGTTCGTATCTTCCGCCGGGCCGCGCAGGTCCGTTCGTAACAGCCGAACTTTTTCCCATTGCAAACGATGCAATTTCGCCGGGACTTTTCGGAAATTCGTATCATGCTGAAATTCGCAACCCCAGAATCGTATCATCGAGAGTCCACTGTAAATAAACACCGATGCAGACACGCTCTGAATTTTTTTTTTTTTAGTTTTGGGTGGTTCGAATATTTCGAACAATAAAAGTGTCGTTCGAATCGAATCGAATACCACAAAATTCGAATCGAATATTCGAAGTTTCGAATATTCGCACACCCCTAATAAAAACCGATAGCGAAAACCGGGCAATAAGCCCTGATAAAATAAGAACTAAAAAATTTAAATCCTGGGCCACAAATAAACGGGTAGTTTGGGATGAAACACAAAACGCCTGAACACACCGAGACTTTTATGACAAAAACATCAATTAGAGGTTTAATGTTGTTGGTTAGAATAAAGGCTAGGAAAAAGTTGCTTGAATGAATTCGGATGAATGTACTGACAAAAAAAAAATAAAGTATTTAAAAAGATCTCACAGGCAAAGGTATCATATATGCATGAAACACGGAACCAACTCACTTACGCATAAATACTGAATAGTTTTAGGCAGTCATTAAACAATATGAAATTCGATGTAAAAACTTGTTCTAACCGGGGACGACAACGACGCCATGTACACAATAAAAAACAGGCTAAAACGAATGTGCACACAAAACAGCCCCCAAGGAGGCAGGCCAACAAAAATACCTTAGAACATCGTTGCTAATATCAATGTAGCTGCAAACGTTGAACGCACATTTGTAATTTCATTGTGAACCACCAAAAAAAGTGCTCTCGAAAACGTTGAAAAACCATTTGTTTCGTAGAAAGTTCATTCACTTCACGTAACATATTCACACAACAAAGTGGGCTACACAAAAATTGAGAAGGAACATCAAAATCTGGGAACATTTGCTCAGACATTCACAAATGAATAATAAATGCCTGCGATTTGGTCTGATGCAGCATCGATGAAGGTATAGTTCTTCAAAATACTACATAGCTAGTTTTTTACCTCTGTTAATTTTGTTCTTTTGGCTTGTTACTTTTTATAAAAACTAGAAAGGGCAGAGGTCTTTTCTTTTTGTTTGTACTATGTAGCTACAGGCTACCTCATAAGGCCACAGAACTTTGTTGGTCAACACAAAGTTTCATTATCAGCACAGTTGAGCAAAGTTATGCAGAGGCAAGCCCATTTTGTGTATTGTGTCCCTACCAGAGTAACAGGTTTGATCCGTCAACGTATGTAAATCATCACCACCAACAGAAGAAACTATGCTCAACCATTCAAATAAACAAGACAATGTTGGACCAGTGCAACCGTAACAATTATTATATTAGTAATAAACAAAGAAGTTCCCAACGTCCACAACTGCCAACTGAAGCAAATCCACCCTGGGGCAGATTCAGGGCGGCATCAGTGCAGTGTCAGTGCAGCTTGGTGGTACAGGTCTACCCCAAGGGTCTTCTCCGAAATCCCACCAAACACCTCACAGACTGTTGATGGCGGTTGCGCACTGGGGCAGATTCAGGGCACCGTCAGGGCGGCACCAATGCAGTGTCAGTGCAGTGTCAGTGCAGTGTCAGTTCAGCTTGGTGGTACACGTTTGATTCAAGGGTCTTCTCGGATTCTTCTCAGAAATCCCAACAAGCACCTCACAGACTGTTGATGGTGACTGTACACTGGGGCAGAGTCAGGGGGGCGTCAGTGCAGTGTCAGTGCAGATCAGTGAGCTCTTGCAGGCGGGCCCAGTCGGGACCGGCGTGCAGTCTCACAGCCAGGGGCACCCTCAGGGGAACTGCACCTTCCATGCACTGCCGCACCAGTGCAGCCACTGGCGGCAGGTCGCGCTCCCACACCTCCAACAGAATCTCGTCGTGCAACTGAAGCACCAAGTGGGCACCGCCTAGGGACAAAGAAAGGGAGGAACAGGTATGCACGTTTCTCCACAGGCCGTGGCACAGCACGTGAGAAAACCGCAAAGCTGCTGCAAGAACTAAATTGTCAGAAAAGCAAGAGATGTGACTGGCGATGTAAGCCGAGCCGAGATGCTTGACTTGCTGCACTAAACGACCGAGGTAAGACAATGACAATAGTGATGATGAAAATGGTGATTATAATGTGTGCACAAATCTGTTCCATTACTGCTTGCATTCACTGGCGAGGCGCGCATGCAGGCAACCGTGGGAGTGCGCCACATTCGTTACGTCGGTCTTCGCGGGATGGCGGTACTACTTGTCCGTGCTAAGCACATGATTGTGTTGCACGTTAACAAACTCTACCTTGCCGAACGCAAAGTATTGCCTCGAGTCCACTGTGAGCGCGATTAATAACATCTCTGTTGACACCACCATTGAGATTCGGGTTGAAGCAGAGTAGGCGACGCACGCCAGTGTTTTTTTTTTATTTCGGCGTGCGGGCGCAGAAACCCAAGCTGCGCCATGTCCATGGCGCATCGACCATGTCTGTGGCCGTTTTCAGTGCTGCCAAGCGAAGAAATTGACAGCTAAACTTTTCAACGAATACCACCTATTTACTGGCTGCCTAGCTCTCTTATTAAACTAACTGGGTCAAAGTTCGGTATGACTATGAGCTTACCTCTGCCCGTTTAGAACAGAAGCGGGAAATGAGCTTTTTAACTATGACAGCCGGCGCTTCTAGAAAAGAGTACCTTCACACTGTTTATTGGTTGGTTCAGTTGGTTCATGCTTATTTCCAATAAGCATGAACAAACTAGCTCAACAAGTTTTGTTAAGCTGCATCAAAGCCTGAAGAGTGAAAAGCAAATCGCACCGCTGGTGCTGCGCCAAGCTGACATGTGAGGCGTGCTCTTTGCAACACACAGGCGTGTCAATACCCAGATCAGAAGGCTGTACTTAACAGCTGAATTTACAGATGTCTGCATTAGGATGAGGATTACACTTGAACCTCGTTATAAGAGGCATGGCTGTAAGAGACAGTCGGGTGTAAGAGACACTATTCACCCACCACATGGCTGGCCGCCCTATCTTTCCCATTAAATTGACCTATTTATAACAGACATCAGATGTAGAAGGCAGTTGGTTATAAAGGACAAGTTATCCTTGAATTTTGGTCAACAAGATCGCTTGTAACAGACATTTTAACTTTAGATGCGGTGCCAACAGTCACTAACTGCAGTTGTGTCCATCGTGAAATCAAAGGGGACGGCAGACCCCTGCAGTCGCTATTTATGATAACTTCAGCAAACACGCAGTGGTTCAGTCAGCTATGAAATGACGACAAGAAGCCTGTCAATGAAAATGCAACGTGCAGAAGTGGTTGAAGCTCACCACCAAGCGTACAAGCACGACCACGCATGTGGGAGTCTGCAGAAGTCACCGGGAGTGCGTGATGGGCTCTCCAAATCGCGTAGCTCCCAATCAAGAAGCATTGCAAATGTCAAGTCCTGCAAGCTTGATGAATAGCCAGAGCACAGAGCGGAAGAAGCTGTGTGCTCTGGCTGTTCATCAGGCTTGTGAACTTAACATTTACGACTCTTCATCTTTCGCGGACAGTGAAAGAAGAGAAAGCTTGTAGAAGCTGTTGTAAAAAACAGTGTAAATACTGTCATGAAGCAAACAAAGATTCAGAACTATATTTCATAAATTCTGGGGGCAAGACATAAATTAGAATAAACCTTCTGCAACATGCTGCAGTGTTCTTTTGAGCTTATTTTAGTCATACGGTGGCCACATTAATTTTAAACGAGGGGTTGACCAGAGAAAGAAAACATGGTACCCTGCTTATAAGAGAACTCTCATATAACAGACAGAAACGGTTCTTCAGTACATGTCTCTTATAAAGGGGTTCAACTGTACTCCTTGCGCCCTCTCTCCCTGTAAGGGGGTACAGGTTGACCAATGCACGGCGGTCCATGGGCCGTGTGGGGGTGTGACGTAGTGGCCCTGCCAGAGAGAACTCCCTCGTGGCCGCGCGCGCCTGAGTCACCTGTGAAAGACTGCCGAGCACCAGAATCCACCAGGTATTGTGCATGCTGTTCACTTCGCAGCTTCGGCTTGAAGCAGCCACCACATTCCCACAAGCGTGAGGTCGGCGTTCAAACAGGGAGCCGGATTTGCATGCACCCTCTACCTTTGCGCTTCCTGCATGCGCAGGTGACTTGAGTTGTTATAGGTTGCTCAGTCAGTCTGGAAGTCCGCTCTGGTTATCTCTGGAATCCACTACTTGCAGCGCTTCATGCCGCTGGACCAACAGCTGCTGATTCCCTGCCCTGTGTGGTCGGGCTTTGTGGGTAGACACGTACGGCCGGCAGGTACCCTTCTTCCTTCCTCAAGGCTAGCAGTGTTATACCAGGGACGTTATTGTACCGTGGAAAACCATGCATTAAAACCAGTTCTGAGGTGTTACTTTGTCCTTTCGGAGTGATTGCATTAGCATGGCAAAGGGAAAGGCCGACCCTGCTTTAGGCTTGGCTCGCTTGAACCCGTGTTTCCTGTTTGCAATAATCGTCTTCATTTGTTTATTAAATATGAAGCTAAGTGCCGCTCTTGTTTCTCACGGCAAACTAAATAAACTGCACAATGCGACCTTCATGTAAAGTTTGCACGCAAACGGAGGAGCAGTTCACTCAGGAAAATACTTTAAAAACGCTCATTTATCGACGTAACACCCTGTATCCACGGACACACCAATTTGCAAGCAAAAGCTGTGACTTAGAGATGCCGCAAAAACGCTAGATCTGAGTCCCCCCTGACGCACCCTTATGCGGCCGGTCTGGTTGAAGCAGCCCCCGCGACTCTGGGAACTCCCGCCCGAGCGAGTCGTCCAGCGCCAGCAGGGAGCGTCGGAGCAGGTCGGCGGCCGATCCCTGCACAGTCGTGTTGAGCACCTGGCGCTCCGCGCGGCCCCGCTCCGCGTCTCGCTTGCTCCGCAAGTCCGGCAGAGGCCGGCGCCGCCCCAGGAGCGTGCGGACCTCACCCGAGGCACGTGCTTGCTCCAACACGCGCTTGCTGTAGCGGTGCAGGCCTGCGAGATAAACGTTAGAATAAGATGCGATGCAGTCATGACAGCGTGGGCACTAGTGTGGACAAAAGAAGAGAGCGGTAACAGTACCACACTCTGTACATGAAGCACGGTCGCTGGTTCTTCCCTTAAAGGCAGACAAAATGCAAGTTTGTTTTATTCGAAAGATTTCGTGTTTTGTAGTGCCCCCAGCGCATATCCGGCAGCAAACGATGCCGTGTTCACTGAGAAATTAATCAATTTAGGCCAAAATTTTGATTCTCCCGCCACATCATTAGTTTTGGTGCCGTCTGCCATGAAGCCACAAGAGCGGGCATTCAAATGAACTTGCAGTGCGACATTCGGTTGTGCAGCCTTGCTTACAGTCAGTCGCCCCAGATGTCGCTACCATCCTCAGCTGTGGACCGTTGTTCGCCGTTGCTTTGTTTTTGACTGTATTTGCACCTCGCTTGCTTTTGTTACGGTACAAAGTAGTCGTTTTGTGAAACATCGACAAACAGGGTCACGTAAGACAACATCGCTTACGCCAGTCGGCCGGTGTCGTGTAAGACAACTCCCAAGGGGTGGTCTGCTGTGCAGCCAAAACAAGCATAGTGGGCCGAGTACCAACAGAAGTGTGCATCAGTACTTTTATGTTTACGTGTATTTTCATAACTTTCGTTGTTTACTCCACCAAGCTTATCAGCCGTGCCTAATTTGCATTTGCCGGCCTCAGCAAATCGCCCAGCTGGGCGTATGGCATCATAAGTTGTGTTGCAGGAAATGAACAGGGTTCATGCTGGTATCAAAGAAAAAAATTCAAGGGTTTTCAAGGACTTTCAAGGCCCAGCCAGCCTATTTTCAAGGAGGGCCTTACTTCCACAAAACACAAGTTTCAATGCATCAAGATGTATTATTTATTGCACAAGAAAACATAATAAGAGGTTTCTCACTTTACACAGTACAAGTACATTAGCGGGCCCAATTCTCTAAAACGACGGGCTGTCGCTCTGAAAAGATGGGGCAGCGCCATGCAAGTGCATCTGTTCCAGGGTTGGGGCTGTCGCTTTGAAGGGCGAGAAAGCGGGCGAAATGGCACTGCGGTGCACCGACAGCAGGGCGCAAAGCGACACGCGCTGCCCCCCATCGTTTTGCTTGGCACTTTGCGCCCTGCTGTCGGTGCACCGCAGTGCCATTTCGCCCGCTTCACTGTGAAGGCGTTGAGTCCACGGACTGCTCGCCTTGCGAGGGCACCAAAAAGTTCTTCATGGTGCTACTCACTGCTGCCTTCACGTTCCCGTCATGATTGGAGCTTCTCGCATGACTTTTCAGCGCTGACTCTCCCACAGCAGCGATGTCAAACGTTTTCGCGCAAGGCTTGCATTTAACCCTACGTGGACTCGCCGGGCCCAATGCAAGCCTGTGCCTATAACTGCCGTTGTTCAGCCACGAGCATTGAAACTTGGGTTTACCAGGCACTATGCTAACTCGCAGTTACTGCGTGCAGTAATTTCGACAGCACACATTACACGCCGCACAAACCACACCGAACGTTCGAGCTGCGAGAGAGAACAATGCAACTCCCGAAATAAACACGAAGGGATGGATTAGATATGGGTCCGGCTAGACCCTTTGAATCCAAAACTGATTTCAGCGCGGCCAGGCGTTTAAAATTATTTGCTAAGTGTATTGAAACGCAAAGGTTTCCTTGTAAAAACGTGGCGAAAATTTACGGAGGTGGAATACATATCTTCGTACGCAGAGTGGTGGCCTTCTTAATTTCGCTCCAAAATGAAGGGTTTTCAAGGACCCGTAAAAATTCAGGGACTTTCAAGGCCCTTGAAAATGCTACGGTACTTCTGAATTCAAGGGTTTTCAAGGATTTCAAGGACCCGCACGAACCCTGAATGAATTAGTCGGTCGCATTGCCATTCCCTTTTTTCTAAGTATGTAGCTTATTTGGGCGAAGTGGGCGTTAAAAGTGGTGTCAGAATGATTCTAACGAGGCAATCTTTCGAATGAACCAAACTTGTGATTTGTCTGCATGGCCCCTTTAATCAGGGCAGGCAGCTTTTCCTGGCTGGTGTACGTACCTGGGAAGGCTTGCCAGAACTGGGCGATCATGGCGTCCGCTTCCGAGCGCTCCACCCCCAGTTCGTTGGCGAGGGATTGGGAACCCTGGCCGTAGGTGATGCCATAGCAGATCTGCATCAAAGAGGAGAGGGGGACAGGGAGGGGAGATAAGGTCTTCCTTATCTCCTCTGTGGTCTTCCTCTGTGAGAACAAGACGCTCAGCTGACGGTGAACCAGATGAGGAGGCAGGAAAGGGCATCACGTGATACAACGCAAGTCATGCATGTCCACAGTTATTCCAAGAAAGGCTAGTGTAGGGGCTACTTGGTACCGCTGTAAATTCAGGTTTAGTGTGCGCGTCGTACTAACGCGTGGTTTGTTCGTGCCATCGAACCTGCCCATCATCATCCACGTGTGCAGTGCACGCCAAACTAGAACTCATGGCTATCCCCTTGCTTCCCAACACTAGGAAAATAACACGGCACGGGGCAGTTTAATTTTTACACACTCCAAGCTCAGGCAGCACAGCGCAAGTGAAAGGCAACATTTCAGAAATGTGCTGAAAATTTAACAACAGCAGGTCCTTTACATTCTCGGTTCCTTTTTTATTCTCACCCTCACAATGAGAAACATGCCTAATTTTTTTTTCATGTAGTTAAACACCGAAATAGCTTCCTCGATCATACAGTTGAAGTGGCCTTCCATACCCTCTGCCTAGGTCACACAGCTCCCCTAAATATAGGCCATCTAAAGAATTGGATATTTGAAGTTGCTATAGTAAACCCTTCTTGTAAACATGTCCTTGGGTTGGGCTTCATTATAAGCGATACTTTGTTGAAAGTGGAGATGGTTTGCTCTGAAAAAGCTGCAATGGGAACCATAAAACATGTTGAGTAAATGTTCAAATAAACCAATACTTCGAACAACATGATTCCGTTTTAAAAAAGATTTATTGCAATTTGGAAGCTTTAAAGGGGACATGAAGATAAAATACAGCTTCGTTAAGTTTGAGAGAACTATCCCTCAGTAACTCACTCAGCTCCCTACTAGCCATGAAATAATGTTTTTTACTCAGAAATACGCAAGAGATATCAAAAAAACTTTCAAACTTCACGCTGCAGTAATGCAACATCTGCAGGAGTGACGTAATACTGGAGGTAACAAACCTCTAACTAACGAATTCCTGGATTTAACGAAGTTTTTAAATCCCCCATTGCCAGTACCATTGAAGCACATGTGTTCGCGACCTCCTCTATCTAACGAAGGCGTTGCGACGGTTAACCTAGATGCAACAAATTCACTACGCCGATGAGTAATTGTTTTTTGCACTTTTTCTGAAAAATCAGCTAGAGAAGTGCACTCATCTAATTTCGCCTGCACCGCAAACCGCCGTGTTTCCACGTGTGAGTACATCATCAGTTAGGTGCTAGGCCTGCCTATTGGCGCGTAGGCGCGTGTCTCCACTGCTATCTGTGGTGTCGGTTCATGGGTGGTGAGTTCTGCTGCCAGAAAGCGAAAAGTTCCAGACAAGCTCGCAATTTTAAATGCCGTCTCCACCGGTGAGAAAGAGCGTCACCGCCCGGTACCGTATCCCAGCTAGCGCAATATCGAGTGCGGAACAGAGCGTCAAGTTCACGAAAAGGCGTCCCTTCAGCACAAGTTTGGAAAAGTGTCAAAAGGAAAAAGTGATACTTAAGTTACTTTTGTGAACTCGGGGGTAAGTGTCTTCGCTTCTTTGGAGTGCTGTGTAGTGACTAAGCTCACAGGAAAGCAGCTGGCGCAAATCGCGCAGTTTTTGCTGTGAAATAAATCTTTGAACGGTGAGTTCACCTTCACTTGAGTCTAGCATTTTGGTTTCCTTTCTGCTTCATTCATGCGAGCCTCGACACAAAACCTGCATGTCACGGAAACCCGCATGTAACAAAAAATTGGGAATTTTTGTCAGCTTTGTTACATCCAGGCTTAACTGTAGAAGCAAGCACTACAAACATTGTTATCACTGCCTTTACAGCACATTAGCAATGAAGTTTTATGATCAACCGGATCTAGAGGTCCCACTGCAATTGCCGCGCAATGTTTCTTGGCTGTGGCTTAGGCTGGCAGCCACCAATCACACGAACGAGATTCTGTGACACTGTAGAAAAATCGGCGGTAAGTGGCTGATGAGCGACCACTGATTCAGGAGTTTTCCGCACCATTTCTGCATTACTTGTTTGAAATTTGGGATAAAACTGGTATCATTTTTATGGGGACAAATTAGCCTTTTCAACGAACCAAATTTGTATTTTGTCTTCATGGCCCCTTTAACAAAAAAGGCACAGGCTGCGATTCTTGATATTCGAAAGGCTTTCGATTCCATTGACCACAACCTTCTGTTGCAAAAACTCGACCGTTATGGGTTTCGAGGGCCAGCATTAGACTTTTTTCGCAGCTACATGACGAACCGGAAACAGTTTGTGCAAATAAGTGGAATCTCGGTCATACGAATCTCAAGGGGCGGCAAAAATATTCGTATCACCCGAAAATTCGTATCATCAGAAAACGAGAAAAAATGGAATGGTGCCGCGCATGTGACAGGCGGCGGCAACATGGCGTCGGCTGTTGCCCTGAAGAGGTGCAAGTAGTTCAGCGACCGCTTGTAACCTTTTGTTAAAACACAGCTCAAGGTGTAAACTCAATTGCTCATGCGGAGAAGAGCCCATGAAGTGGGAGAAAACTGCGCTATAAAATATCATCCGCGCCAAATATGCGCCGCGGAGGTGGCCCAGCAAGCTGCTGCGAGCGCTTCGAAATTGCCGCCATGAGGCACACGTCTCCCCATTGGCGCAAGTCATGACTCATGAGGCTCCTCCCACTGCCGTTCGCGGCAACGTTGGCGGCAACCAAGGCTGAGCACGGCCGGGGTAGGGCGGCGACGCGCGCTGTGTCGATACCAACGTGCGCACGCGGCCGCTCTAGCCCGGCCGTGGGCAGAAGTACCACCCCAGCAGAGGCTGGCGCCGGGGTGCCGGCCCGAATCGTCAACGCGGGAGTCAAAAGAACGCGTGCTCACCTTCGACGTGCGCACGCGAACCGCATGCGATTCGTGCGCGTCGGCGTTGCGCGCGCATTTATTTTCACGCCCGCAATGACGATTTCGCCCCCGCGACAGATGCTACCTCGCTCGGAAAATGACGCCCGACGCGCGCGGCAGTGGGAGGAGCCTGCCGACTTGCGCCAATGGCGAGGTGCGCTCTCCATGGCGGCAGTTTGAAAACGCTCCGGACAGCAAGTGGCCCCGCCGGAGATGTTTAGGCCGAACACCCCAGCAGATATTGAATGGGCGCTTTCACTACCGGCGCGGATGATGTTTTATAGTACCGTTTTCACCTACATTATAAGCTCCTTTACCGCTCAAGCAACTTCGTGCGTGCCTTGAGCGATATTAATTCGCTCGAGCTCCCGACACCACTTCGCAGCCGAAGCCGCCGCCATGTTGCCGCCGCCGGCCGCGGCGCGTGCAGGTGGTTACGCGGCAGAGTCAGCGCGCCTGTGGCGAGCGCGGCGCGTTTTCGCGAGCAGAAAACGCTCCATGCGGTTCACGCTCCATGCTTTTGTGCCCGCGCGCAACCAAGGCCGCACGGCCACACCAACACTCCCGGCTCCCGTCCACGCCGCAGTCGTCTGCTCGCGGCTCCCGTGTTCGTATCACCCGCACCACGTGATAAATGCGTACGGATCAACCGAATTTTTTTACATTGCATACAATGCATTTTCGCCGGGGAATTTTAAAAATTCGTATCACAACGAAATTCGTATCAACCGAATTCGTATCACCGAGATTCCACTGTAGCTGACAGCAAATCTGACTTAAAAGCTGTCAAAGCTGGGGTACCCCAGGGGTCGGTACTCGGTCCCATATTATTTTCTCTATTTATTAATGACTTCCCAAATTCGCTAAGACACGCCGAAACCACTATCTACGCCGATGATACAGCTTTACTCATCTCTGATCGAAATTAAAAAGAAGCCGAAACTTTGGCCAACCAAGAATTACGTAATATATTGAAGTGGTTTACCAGTAATAAGTTAGCTCTCAACATTACAAAAACAAATTTTATAGTCTTCTGCTCTAATCGAAAAAATGTAACGGTAGATTGCAAATTATTCTTGGGAAATGCCGCACTTAGTAAGGTTGAGAAACATAAATATTTAGGAGTAATAATTGACAAGTCGCTAAACTGGGCACCCCAGAAGCACTTAGCAAAAAGTTGTCGTTTGGTTGCTACACATTAATTCAAGCACGGAAACACTTCGACAGTAAAACACTACGATTATTGTACTATAGTATTTTCCAATCTCACCTTACGTACTGTATAGAGTCTTGGGGATTCACATATGCGTCATATAGTGACATTATTGCGAAACTCCAAAAGAGAGCGATTAGAATATTGACGTACGCCCCTACCACTGCACCATCAACCCCGATTTTTTCTAAACTTAAAAATCATGCCATTTATTGTAGCAAGAGACTTCAAGACAACATTACTGGCCCAAAAAATACTAAACACACCTAACTGGTCATTCAATTTCATACAACCCAAATTAGATACCAGACACACCCACCAATGCAACTTAAATTTACCAGAAATACACAATGTATATGGTCGCCGTACCATTTCCTTCTTGGGAGCCAAACTATTAAATAATATACCAGTCGCATTAAAACAAAACAGACATAGTACTCATTCGTTAAAAAAATACTTCATGTCTGAGCTTTATGCTTCACCGTGTTAAATTTGCACAAGATATTTTTCTCGTACACATTGTATTTTATCTTTGTAATATTGTGTTGGATTGTGTTTTTTGTGTATATTATGTTATGGGTCCATTACTAGCCATGTCGGCTATGGATCCAGATGACTTCTCACCTATTTTTTGTATCTGATTTTCTTCATGAAATAAAGATTTCTGATTCTGAACTTTCCGATTTCTGATTCCGCGGGTTCAATTCCCGGCAGTGGCGGCCGCTTTTCTGATGGAGGCGAAAAGCAAAAACGCCCGTGTGTACGAGATTTCGGCGCACGTTAAAGATCCCCAGGTGGTCAAAATTAATCCGGAGCCCTCCACTACGGCGCGCCTCATCGCCTGCGTTGCGTCGGTGCGTTAAACCCTACAATCAATGTGATTGTACACGATGAAGGGTTGTCACAGAGAGTATAAATGTGGTGTGTTACAAATAGAAAATCAGCTGTTAGTCTGCGCTGGTCTTTATGTCTTTCTTTGTTGTTGTGTCCTCATTTTGTGCGCGCGCAATGTCATAAACACAGCGTAGGCAAGCGCAGCCCCACACTGAAGGCCATGCCTGCTTGGTGCGCTGCCGGAGCGTGTTGTCGACGGCGTCCTCCGCGCAGTGGCTCCAGAGGGCCGCCATGCGCCGGAAGACGTCGCCCCCGGCGCGGAAGGCCCCGCACAGCCGCTCGTCCTCCGACAGGTGGGCCAACAGCCGCAGCTCCACCTGGGAGTAGTCCACCGACAGGAGCACCCAGCCTGCACAGGGAGGGGCACACACAGCACGGCCCCTGGGGGAATCGTCTGAGGAGAAAGAAGGAGGAGCTGGATAATCCGCTACAGTCATTAGCATTCGTCATCACCATTTTGCCCTTAAAGGGATCCTGCAACACTTACAACTGACTATTTGGAATGCATGTTAGGATAAAGTTGATTGTCTCAGGAATCTCCTCTCGCAAGAATGATTAAAATCCGTTCAGTATCACCGTAGATACGCGCGATGAAAAATCGCGCATAATCGTTCCCTCTCAACTCAGCGTGGACTACGCGGCCAAGGCTGCGCGCTCTCTCCCGGAGAGGGGGGAGCCTCGTGACGTTCTCTTTGGGAGCCTTCGATATGTCATGGGCCGGCACGTTTTCTCTTTATCTCGGCAACGCGGAGTCGCTCGTTTCCGGTGCGGAAGGAGCGGTGCGGCAATTCAGGCATAGTTGCCTTAATGTGGGTTATCCGACTGTTGTGTTTTCGGATACCTGCTTTCGCTACCGTGCGTTTCGTAGTGCAATGGACCCAGCTCTGCGAGCGCGGCTCGAAGCGGCGAGCGCAGACATGGGTTTCGACCCGTATGCGGGCACTCCTCGCCGCAAAGTCAAGAAAAGAGCCGGCGGCGGTCCCCCGGAGCCACACCACCAGGCCAACGACGAAATGCGGTGGTGCGACGGAACGACGGAACACCGTTTGCGCCCATCCTTTTCACTGCTCATTGCAAGCGCACTCGCGGCACACCCACGGGAACGTTCACAGCCACAGTGCGCGCCGTCGACGGAACTCCGTTTGCTCGAAACAGGGCGACTCATACGCTCGCAAGCGCTCGCGCAGACTCGCTGTGCGCTATTTTTCGAACCACAAACACCAAGCAGGTTGCCAGAGGTTGCGGCCTAGATGAGTTTAGTGCACAGCGCCACCGACGGCAGCGGATTGCACCGGAAACACGAAGGGAAAAGATCTTTTTTGCCATTTTGATCCTTGAAACTGTGACGTCAACAGCACGGCCCGAGTGACGTCCCTTAGGCCATGCCAGAGCTGCATAATGAGGAAAATAGAAAGGAGCGCGGTTGGTTTTTCCGCGTCTTTCACTGCGATTTGCGCGGTTACCGCTTCACGTACACGTGTAATATTTGGCCCAGGTATTCCGGGGGGTGTAATCTAAATGTCGCGCAGGTTTGCTTGCACTGCTCAAAGAGTGTTGCAGGGTCCCTTTAAATGAATTCTCGTCGGCCATAAACACCCTCTGACTGTTTCTTTCCTCTTGTTTTCTATTCCTCTCTCTTTGTCGTCTCGTCTGGGTTCTCATCTTCGCCACCACTTGTTTAGCTTTGTTCAATGTGTAATCCAGTGCTGTAGTACTTTACCCCACAACCTATTAGTACCCCGTGTGTTTTTCTGTACTGGCCTCACTTCCCTGCTCGGCCATAGCCCTGATGCAGTATGAATGAATGAATGAATGAAATAATCATCATCATCACCATCACCTTCAGCAGCCTACTGATATCCACTGCAGGGCGGAGGCCTCTCCCATAGAGAGTTAGTGCCGAGGCAGCACCACCTGTATAACGTTGCCTGTTACGTCAGCCGAAAATGACCAAACAGCCACTTTCATGTTGCTGTTTGGCCATTTTCATGTTGGCCACTTTCATGTTGCCAACTCAATACCCTCACCCTTTTCCATGCGCCAGTCTTCGTGAGGGCTTTCATATCAGGTGCTTGGATGCACCGCTTTTCGAAAGCCATAAAAAACAATTTGCAGGATTTGTGGAGCCTTTGTGAGGTGGCCCTCCTACATGCTTATGTTTTATCCATGCCTGCCCATCAAGCTTGAGCGGTGGCATAAGGCAGGACTACCACATCACCACGCCACACCACCTTTTCCCATTGGAAAGAAGGCACCCATGTGACAGGCAATGTTACACAAGCAGCGTTCACCGAGGGAATAAAAATGAGGTTTACTGCTTTGAAGCCCACATTTCAACTTCCCTATACGTAATATCTGCCTGCCTGTCACAATGCAGTGCTGGGAGCTACCGAACAACCCTGTAAAGCTCCTTGAGAGGTTTTTTAC